>NC_136425.1:112545000-113145000 GCF_052625555.1 Lactuca saligna
TATTCAACATATTAGGCCTTCAAATCCGTGTTTAAAATGAGATTTAGGACCTGGAACATGTGTTTACAGCCAAGGAGTAAGCTTGGGCCGTAAACACACAATAATGGGGTTTTTGAGCCATTTAACACTTCCAAATCATTGTTGGGACTTAGATACGACTTTAAGGCTTGCAAACCTGGACTTGGAACACCCTAAACATGCATTTTGAGGGACAAAAAAGAGTTTACGGCCAAGGCATGTGCGTGGGCCGTAAACTCCTCAAACATGGGGGATAAACTCATTTTTACATGTTAGAATGCCTTTAAACTTAACCAATAGCCTTGTGATAAATCCTAGAAGCATCTAAAAATAGTTTGGGGGCCTTAAACATAACCAAGCACCACAAACAAGAGTTTATGGCCATAGAACATTCTCCAAGGCCGTAAACTCCTATAAGTGTGTTAAATGATGCCCTAAATTCATAACAAGGCTTTGAAAATTAACTAAAATCACATGTGATTGTTCTTTGTACCTCAAATGAATTATTCTTGACCATGGGTGAGTTTACGGCCATAAACTCCAAGTTTCTTGCCGTGAAATCCCTTTTAAATGGTATAAGTTCCATTAATCCATTCCAAGGCATTTTAAAAATCCATTCCAACAATCCCCATGTCCAAACAAGCCATTAAACACTCAAAATCACACCAACATGAGTTTACGTCCGTAAACTCATGTATGTGTGTGTGTTTTGTGGCTGTAAACTATCTTAAATGTTTACTCTTGGGGAGTAAACTCAAATCCCAAGTCCCTACAACCATTACACGTCCGAAGATGTCACCCGGGTCACTCCAAACGCTCGTTTTGAGGTGTTTAACCTCGTTGGAGTGTAATGTTCCATATAATTAGTAATTGTAAATCTAATTAGATATATATGGAAATTTTTACATTTTACATAGGGACATTGCGAGTAATCAAGCCCCAAACCAACATCTAGTGTCCGAAACTGTTGCAATTCCGAGTCTGGTGAGTTCATACCCCTACCCTTTTTCACTGTTTTCACTGTTTTCAGGGGTAACACAAGCAAAGTACAAGGGATTACTTGTACTCAAAACATGTTTTCATATGTGTGTTTCACATTTTATATGCTTTTAACACTAATTATTACAACTGATAACCGTTCGAACATGCAGATCACGTAAACATATATTTGTGAAATGGATTTTTAACTGTTATTTTTCACATATATTTCACAAATGGTTTCCCACATCTTATCAGTTAAAAGCATGAAATTAGACATTTGAACATAAAACCTGTACACTGTTTTGTCGTCGGTAACACTCCACATATATACGCGAGTGGAGGACTATCATATTATTACTAGTAAATTTGTTAATCATATATGATTAGAGACACGTCCTCGGTGAACACTCCACATAGATACGCAAGTGGAGGACTACACCCGTAACCAGAATCTCTGGGATTTAGAGAGCGTGACTTGAGTGTATAGATCTATACGGAGCTGACTACCCCACACGTAGCTGCTAGCTACAGCCGAACCGAAATTGTTCAAGGATGACGAAAGTCATAAGTCTGTGGACTACTTATTGCCACAGGTGTAGTCCATTGTATGGTTATGGAACTCGCAGTTAGGATAATAGAGATTTACTTATGGTAATAATGAACAACTTTATACAATTCACAAGATAACCAGGTCTAACAATAATACATCTTTCACATACGATAACCAACATTCAAGAAAGTATGGGACTTTCCTGGGAAACCTTGTACATAACCAGGTCTAACAGGAATACATCTTTTACATATGGTAACAAACATTCAGGAAAGTATGGGACTTTCCTGGGGAAAAGTTTACATAACCAGAAAGGATAACAAACCGGATAACTTTACATCTTTCACAATTGGTAACACAATCAGGAAAGTATGGGACTTTCCTGGGAATACATTGGTACATAACCAGAACAGTATGTCAAACCAGATAACCTAACTGTACATTCACACTAGATAAAACATGTTTTCTATGTACAACCTTACTTTACATGTTGACAAACGATAACCTACCTTTTTAAGAAAATATGGGATTTTCATGGTGTGCATAACATTTCAGAAACAGAAAGGAAACTTGAACATTTTCACAAACAAAAACCGCTTATAAACTCACCAGCGTTATGCTGATTTTCAAACCGCTTGTGTTCTCATGTCAGCGTTAGAATAGGTACCCGAAGAGCCTTTTTGTCAGAAGACGGAGTTCTCAGAAGACTCGTTTCATTTTGTTCATATATATACTATGTACCACAACTGTACAACTTTACTTTTGAAACAAATTGTAAAACTTTTCTTTATGTAATGTAATGGTTGTCTTACTTTACTTACTATGTGCATTGGATTTGATACTTAACGGGGAGTCAACTCCGGAAATGTTTCCGCATTCGGTTTTCGGGGTGTGACAAACTCCTTGCTCAAGGTTAGTTGTGTACTGGCCCGACCACAAACAACATAGGTGTATGTTCCAGTTTATTTATGGTATCGCTTATGTACGATACTAACCTTAGTTGAGGTGTTTGACCAAAATGGTTGAGATGGTAGTTTTAGTTGGAGGTATGTTAGAATTTTATTATGTGTTCTCATCGTGGGTCGGAGTATGTGTGTCCATATATATATATATATATATATATATATATATATATATATATATATATATATATATATATATATATATATATATATATATATATATATATATATATATATATTGGGAAATCTCCAATAAAGTCCTAAAATTTTGGTTTAGTTTACGTTTTAGTCCTAAACTAAATTTTGTTTACGAAAAAGTCCTAAAAACCGGCAAAAGTATGCATTTTGACCCTTTTTGACTGGTTGGAACCATCAACAAATTAATTTGGGACTGTTTCACAAACTGACCCAAAATATTGGGACTATTTCACAAAATAACCCAAAATATTTGGACTTTTCTGCAAAAAAAATATTAGGACTTTTCCACAAACTGTTTTATTGCTTCGATAGGGTAATAGGCGGCGGAGCGCCTCCTTGAAGCAAGGTTCTGGCTTCAACCACAGCGGTAGTGTGTGGCGGTGAAGCGCTCTCTCCCTCTATCTCCCTCTTTCTCGCTCTCACTCTCTCTCTCTCTCTCTCTCTCTCTGCATTCCTTCTCTTTTTTCTTTATACAGTTGCAAGTCACAATTGATTTAGGGTTTGAATATGGTACAAATAGAGAAGACAAAAAGAAATGGTGAAATCAATCTACAGGGGTGGTGGGAAGCGGTGGAATATGCGATAGAGAAGCAAGCGTTAAGGGATATGAGTTTGATGTAGAAGTAACGGAGTGTCGTTATGTATTTCCATTCGTGTTTCTCTTTTTCCCTCTCTCTCTCTCTACTAGACGAAGAGTATACCACAAAGGGGCGGTCGGAGGTCAACCGCTCCCCTACTTAACAGATTTGCCACCATCGAACCATCCTCCCCACCTCCCTGATCTGTTGTGTTGGTGCTCCTCATCGGTGTGTGAATAGAGGATCTGCTAAGAGAAACCTTGTGGAAGGATTGAGATGAAGAAGCGGTGGGAAATAAAAGGAAGACGGTGGAAGGATCGTTATATCTTTAACAAAAACCAATGAAAGTAGAAGGAACAAACGGTGACTAACCACGGTGGAAGTAAATAACTCAAGCTACAGTACCCTGGTCAGGTATACTATGGCCATAAGGAAGAGTTGATGGTGGTGGTTTGTAGAGACAGTGAGGGGGAAGAGTCAATGATGGTGGATAGAGAAAAATTTACCTGGAGCACCGATTAGGCAGAGAAACTGAATTGGGTATATTAGGCGGTGCGAAGGATGAAAACAAATGTCAGCGGGTTGTCTGAGAAGAGAAAACGTATGCAGTCTTTTGTCGGTTGAAGATAGAGCAGGTTAAGGTTGGTAGAGGCGGTGGAGGAATTATCGAGAAGAGGAGGGGTCCAAAAGGTAATGTTCAATTGGGAATAAAGAAAGCAAAAAGAAAGAAAGACAACCACATGATAATAGAAGGGGAAGATTTGTCAAAAAGAAAGCAAATATACTGTAGCTAAGAACACACAATTTTAATATATAGTATAATAATAATAATAATAATAATAATAATAAGGTTTTTGTTTGTAGAAAAGCCCTAATATTTTTTGTTTTTGCAAAAAGTCCTAATATTTTGGATCAATTTATGAAATAGTCCCAAATTAATTTGTTACCGGTTTCAACCAGTCAAAATGCAAACTTCTGCCGGTTTTTAAGACTTTTTCGTAAACTTAAATTTGTTTAGGACTAAAACATAAACCGGACCAAAATTTTAGGACTTTATTGAAGATATATATATATATATATATATATATATATATATATATATATATATATATATATATATATATATATATATATATATATATATATATATATATATATCAGTGTTGGTGAGGTTTGTAGTATTATTAAATTTTGTTCTTTTACTCCAAGACTTCCAACCACAGACAAGCGCCAAATAGGAAACACCGAAGGGAAGGACGGTTTTTGCAATTAAGTCGGTCTGAAACCCAACACCTCAATGTTGCCCTTCAAACTAGATTCCGTGTACCATAAATAGCCATGAAGTAGTGTAATTAATAATAATAATAATAATAATAATAATAATAATAATAATAATAATAATAATAATAATAATAATAATTTTACTTAGAAGCTAGTTGCGATAACTATATTCTCCTTTCAAGGATACGAGTTATCTATAGCCAATTTAACTCTTATATGAATCTGTCACACCCCGACCGAGGCGGCGGAACATGCTGGGCTGTGCAACTAAGTTCATGGATCACAGGTAAACTGAATATATATAGCACAAGTAAAACAATAAACAAAATAGCAATCATGTTCAATCTGGATATTTGAATACAAGGTTTTTACAGATAATAATAGTACATGAATTGCCTTAATAGATAGGCACATAATACAACAAGTAAACTAGGCCACCTATAATCCAATCGATCTTGAATATCTATTTAGTGATTTCCTCATAATACATGTAGTTTTGAGGGTCAACACAAGGTTGGTAATGTTATAGGTTTTCTACTCACAATAGTAACACTTTTAGAAGTCTAAAAAGTATTTTCTTTGTAAGTATAACAATAATTAAAATTTTGTTTGTAAAAATCCTTTGAAAGCCGAAATGTATCTTCCTATAAGTAAATCCATACTTACAATATGTTTGTAATGAATCCCTGAAAGCCAAAATGTATCTTTGTATAAGTACATCCATACTTAAAATTGTTTTTGTAAAGAATCCTTGAATATACTTGAAAACCATAATGTACTATTACATAAGTAAATCCATACATAAAATAGTTTTGAAAGCAACCAGTCCAAGGTTTGTAGTGTGTGTGTGTGCGTGTGTGTGAGAGAGAGAGAGAGAGAGAGAAAGATTCCAGTTAATGTTTATAGTGAGTCCTATAACCGAGCTATGTGACTGAATGTACCCCCTACAATGCTTCATTGGACATTGTAGTTGAAGGGTACATGCAACCCTAGAAACCTCGGATCTATGTTTTACTAAGATACATGCAAATTTGATTTTTCCAAGGTTCTTAACCTAACTAGCATGGCATGGGGAACTTGAAACATAAAAGCTAGTACGAGAACATACCTTTCATGTTTTTTGGATTCCTTAAGAACTTTGTGAGCCTAGCACCCCAAATGTGATGCCTCAAGTGTTTCACACAACACCACAACTCTTGGAATAACTTTGAGAGAAGTACACACACACTCAAAATCGGCTAGCCCTCTAGTTCTTCACTTAGTGTTGATTTTGGTAGTCCATGGGGTCCTTCTATAGTGGAGTCACAAGTAGCGGTACACATGTAAACCCTAATTGACATGGTTTTTCATTTCCTACATGATCCATGGGTTTTAATCTTCATGGACTATCCATGGAGCCCCCTATGGGTTCTAGCCCAATTCAATAAACCATGGATCATTAGCCCACTATAAAAGAATGGATGATTTACAAAATTAACCCCATATATTTAATTAGTTTCGACTAAACCGACTTATAACGAAGAAGTGATGGCCCGTTGGAGTTCTGCGACTAAACCGACACAACACCATGTTTCGTAAAAAGTGAATTTTTGATAAATTACCTTTTAGTGTTAAAAATCTAAACTAAAGTCATAGTATATGTTAAACTAAGAACGTGCATAAAAAGAACGTCCAAATCTGACTTCGTATGTGGAAGTTATGATTTTTCTAAGATTTTGCGTAACACTACACAACCATGAAATCAAATTTTAGATCGATCGATTTTTAGCCAACACAACCTAAATGAGAATTGAATATCTCATTAATAGGAGCTCAACGATATAAAAAAGTAGAAAACGAACGTTATATTAGAAATTTATAAATTTTTAGTGGACTTTAACTATCTAAGCCTGTTAAAATATAACTTTAAAAATAAAGTCAAAATTAGCCAACAGAGTCAAAATGAAAGTTATAGATACCGTGGATACCTATGCGTGGATATAAATAACATCAAAGACAGGGCTCGTATGTGAAAGGTACGGATTTTAGAAGATAATTAGTATTTGGAGTAACCAATGAGTGATACGTGGCACGATCTGAGCCACTACTTCCTCCCCATGCCTTGTCACCAGATGGTGACACATCGCATGAGTACGCCCATCGTACCAATCCAGTACGCCCAACGTATGCCCTTCATATAGGCTATAAATAGAAGCGGAAATTACTTCATTTCTTCACACCTTATAACCCATTCTATCCCTAACACTCCCAAACCATCTAATCCTTTCCCTAGCACTTCCTAGGTGTTAGTAGCAAGTCTTGAAGTGCCAGAAGGCCCTGAGAAGAAGAGCTTTCAGCTCATAAGTTCTGCACTTGTAGAGCTCGGTTCCTCGCTAAACCCCTTTTAAATTAAGTTATGTTTACCGTTGTTTAATTAAAACTTATGTTTAAGTTCATTATCGTTATGTATAAACAAGATTTTTCTGTAATTACAAGCTGTTATACTTATTGATCTACATACACAGATGATGTCTAGGCTGTGATTTAGTGAGGTGTTTAAAGTGGTATTTCCAAACAGCATACATCGTATACCAAACGGACCCTATCTCCAATATGATCCTACGTGGTTGTTCCTTATTTGATAGATCATGAAAGTAGACTTTGATTTAATGATGAATCTAGACTAATAATTACTCACAATAAATATTAGACTAAAAACTTAGTGATAATAATGCTAGGTTTCATCGTAGGAAAAGAAGATTGATAGAAACGAAGTGTTACACGAATTTCGAGTCATCACTTTAACAAGTGAGTGCATAGTCCCTTTCACGAAAATGATTTTAATGCAAGTATTAATTAAATTATTAAATATATGTTTATGTGTGAAATATTTGATATTGCCTGATATACGTGTTAAGAGCATATATGATAATATCTGATGATTTAGGATACAGAATAAACCTAAATTAATTAAGAAGAATATCGGGTGATATATTCTTATGAGTACGAGCGAGTTATACACGGAGGGTAGAACCAAATTTATCATTATTCTGAGAGTGTGGATTAGACATAATTAATCGTCCCTAGTCCGAGAGTATGAAGTGGGCATAGTTAATTGTCATTGATCAGAGATCATGGATTACGCATACCTGATCCAGGAGTATGGATTATGTAAAACTGTTAATTTTAGATCTGAGAGTATGGATCATGTCATTGTGAGGATCGATGGGGCGGGGTAAAAATTGCTTAGATGAGATGAAATTATACAAATTGTTATATATATATATATATATATATATATATATATATATATATATATATATATATATATATATATATATATGTGTGTGTGTGTGTGTGTGTGTATGTGCGTGTGTATGATATAACATTGTGGGATTGAAATCCCTATGTACTTACCAGGTTTCTTAGCCTGACCCACTCAATTTATTATATCACAGGTAGCAATACTAAAAGATAAATTATGATGAGGGATTCAAGGAGATGTAGATCATTAATATAAATTAATGTAAGGTCTGTTTATGCTTATGTTTTCGTATTGTCGATGATATCCCAATGTTTTAATTTAAACACATTTCTTCGAAAATGCTTTGATAATATCATTATCATGTTTTCTGGGAACAAATTCTGCAATATTATTCTTCAAAAATGATACTTTGATTTTAAAATAAGCATAAATAAAATGTTTAAAATGACCGTGAATTGGGGATGTAGTTGGTATCAAAGCATTTGTTTAAGCGAACTAGGAGTAATGATTTATTTATAGACTTAAACATAGAATTCTAAGCGATGACCCTGAGGAGTGTGTCTAATATATTTTAGGTAGTACACCTCAATAGACACAAGCACTAGCTTATTTAGGGAAGATGACTAAAATGCTTTTATGTGCTAAATGATTTGTGATGCTTTATAATGCCATTATTTGATCGGGTCTATGGTCTGTTGCCGATCAGATCTGGAAGTTTTATATGCTCGGGTTTCTAAATGTTTAATTACGGTATTAGAACTGACATATAACTTTTCAGAGTGATAAGAAGATTTATATGTCTGTCGTAAAGAAATATTTCCCTATCTTAATTTTCGTCGTTGTACACTAAACATCTGCTAGAGTGTATAGATCAAAATGGTGAGAAATCGCAGCGGATTAGGAAACGCTAATGGAAACCTACAACCTTAGCCACAAGTGATTGAGCGTGCACCAACAGCTGCATTCGAGCCAATCACAATGGCAGGAATACAATCAATGATACAAATGATGTTGGATTGTCAGATGGAGGAGACGAGGCGTCTACTTCACGGAATAGGGATAAACCTACTGTGCCTATTATACAACCTGAGTTGCACATTGAACAACAGGAGGAATGAAATTAGAGTTGTACTGTGAGTCATGTTGAACCCCGAATCGTCAGGTGGAACGACACAAACAAAGGGATTGACATGGATGGGAGTATGTATAAGAACTTCTTGGGTGCCAAACCACTAAATATATCTGGAAGCCCAAAGCCAATGGAGATTATGGACTGGATCTTTGAGATGTAGATGATATTTGAATGCTACAAATGTAGCAACAAGTAGAAAACCGTCTTTGCAGTCGGACAGCTAAAGACCATAGTATTAAGTTGGTGGAAGTTTTGGCAGATACAGTTTCACTAGGAGAAACCCTGAGAATGTCTTGGGAAGCATTCATGGAACAATTGAAAATGCAATACTGCTCAGAGATAGATCTGATAGACCTAAATAATGAGTTTCAGAACCTGAAGAAAGGGAAGATGAGTGTTGACGAGTATGCCATCGTATTCACCGAGAAGATGAAATTATTCCCCTACTTGGTGCCTACTAAATTCTACAAGATGGATAGGTTTACTAAGGGATTGCCAACATATTGTGGTGCAACAATAAAAATGATAACTACTTTGAAGACAACTATTAGAGCAGCCAAGAATATGGAGACCCAACTTAGGGAAAATGGATTGGAAAGAACTAAGGTAGGTGAGAAGAGGAAGTATGAGGGGTCTTCAAGATTCAACAAGAAAAATAGGTTCCTGAAGTCTGATCCCAACAACAAGAGGTATGGGGATAATAATGGAGAAAGGTGGTGTAACAAGTGTAGAAGGAGGACACTTGAAGCAAGACTACCCAACGAAGGAAGGAGCTTCAAAGCCAAGCATACCACTGAATCCAAAAGCAAGAGCATTCCAAAAGATCCTTAATGAAGCAGGTGACAATGGAAGGGACCAGGAGGAAAGATCTATAAAGTAGCCATATAGATAATGTCATGTGGTGTAGCCTAATATAAAAGGCCTAGTATAAGTTGAACTTAAATACCTATGTAATCATTTCAAGAAATAATATAAATCATCGTTATATTATCCGATGTGTTAAATGATTATGTGAAATTCATGTATGTTGACTTGGAGAATTGGGATGCAATACTTGGGATGAGTATGAGTATGTGTGAAAGATAATATAGGCCTATACTACCGGAAGCACAAGACTCACACTTGGATCAGGGAAACTCACAAGGTTACCAAGGCACTAATAACTGATTTTGTTTTGTTCATGTCTGTCATTACCATCGCTTCGGTAATGACTAAGAAGATGATTATTATTCCGATCCTAGTGTTCATATCATATCGAGTCCGACTAAGATATAAATTCTACATGGTTCAAGGAACAAAGATTTATGTAGCATCTGACTTAAGCTAGAAGATCGAAGTCAAAGATAATCCAAGTGATCAATAGAAGCATCGTAACCGTCGTTAAGGTAAGAAGATTATAGCTAGAAGTGCTACATGCTATAATGTGATTATATCACACTAGAACATGAAGAAATGTATATTCCGTTCTAGAATTTGACTCTAAAAGACCCGAGTCTAAGCATTGCATCATAAAACGTGAGGTCATTAGAACATAAACCATCGGTCTTTTATGATAATCGAAGTAAAGAACTTATCTTAAGTTAAGTTTGTTTACGAAGGAGTAGGAGTCTCTAACAAAGATCAAATTTGTAACTCAAAGGTTACGATTGAAAGTCAACACAGTACGAAGAGCTGGTTCAAGATTGAGCATTGCCAACAGTCAATAAATCTAAGAGTTATATACTCATTTGGAAGAACATAAGAGTTACAGTTATTACCTAGGATGAAACGATAACATATGGATTCATTAGACAAGCCCTGTTTCGTTGATGATTCCAGGACATAATCATCCTATGGGGGAGATAATTGTAACACCCGCAGATTCGAGCCGGTCAATTTAGAGATAATAAGCATCAAAAAATGAAATTTTGATAGAATATTATTTAGCATAAATAATCTTAACAAATTCATAGTATATGTCACAGGGATTCCGTACCTATAAAGAACGCTAAAATCCGACTTATAACGAAGAAGTTATGACCCGTTGAAGTTTCGCGACTAAACCGGAAATCGAATTTTAGATCGATCTATTTTTAACTGACACAAGCTAAATGAGAATTTAAGATCTCATTAATAGGATCTCAATGATATATAGATAGTAAAAAATGGACGTTAGATGACAAAGTTTTGAATTTTTAATGGACTTTAACTGTCTAAGCCTGTTAAAATATAACTTTAAAAATAAAGTCAAAATTAGCCAACAAAATCTAAACAAAAGTTGTAGATCCTGTCCATACCTATGCGTGGATATAAAGAATGCCAAAGACGGAGCTCGTAAGTCAAAGTTACATATTTTAGAATATAATTAGTTTTTGGAGTAACCAACGAGTGACACGTGGCACGATCTGAACTGTTGCTTCCTCCCCACGCCTTACTACCAGATGGTGACACATGGCATAATTATGCCTACCATACCCATCCAGTACGCCAAATATACATCCATTTTCGACTGTCTTTATATCATTGAGATCCTATTAATGAGATCTTAAATTCTCATTTACCTTGTGTCAGCTAAAAATAGATCGATCTAAAATTCGATTTCCGGGTTGTGTACTGAGGTAGTACTCTAAACTACAGAGCTCATCTAGCAGATCAAACACAGATAGCTCAAAGTCAACAGAAAAGAGCTATGTCGACCGACGTCGATCAGAGTTGGAGTTCCAGGTCGGTGATATGGTGCTACTGAAGGTCTCACCCTGGAAGGGTGTAATATGCTTCAGGAAGAGGGGGAAGTTGGGTCCTAGGTATATTGGACCATTCTGTGTGATCACTAGGGTAGGAAGGGTGGTCTACCGGTTGGATTTGTCAACTGAGCCCATTCAGATCAACAACACTTTCAATGTTTCGCAGTTGTAGAAGCATATGTTAAACGACGAGGAAGTGGGCCCTTTAGATGATGTTTAGGTCGATGAGCGCCTGAATTATATTGAGAGGCCGATAGTGGTGGTGAAGGGAACAATGAAGTTCTCAAGCAACAAGGAGATACCTTTGCTAAGGGTTCATTGGCAAAATTGGAGAGGCTTCGAGTGGACCTAGGAGCCGGAGGTAGATATGGGGAGCATTATCTTCAGTTATTCACAACATCTAATTTCGAAGATGAAGTCTAGTTCAAGTGTGGGAGAATTATAACACTCGTTTCAAGATGGAACATATTTTACCCTAAATTTTAAAAAGGTTAGCATTTTTGGTCTGTACATCATGCATACATGGTGTGTATACATGGCGTACTCATGCATGATGGAAGTGGACCTTACATGCATACGTCCGATGTACTTCTCAAGTACACAGTGTGTACGTTGTTTAGACCCAAAACGCTAGTTTGGGGGTTTTCACCTTATATAATCCTCTTTATGGCCCCAAGACCTTTACCATCATCATCCTCCACTTGAAAATCATCCCTCTAGCTAACCCTAAGTGAGAAGAGTACATTTTGAGCTCATTTATGTGCTTAGTGGTGTTCTTCAAGATGAAGAAGGTGGTAGGACCTTGGAGCTTAGAAGAAGCTTGGTTATGGGATTCTATACTTGTTAGCAACCTATAGGAGCTAGAAAGCTCCTAGCTTGATCATATTATCTTATAAATCTAGTCATTTCTTCATTTAGGACATTTTTGGTCCTAACTATGGTGATTCTTGAGCATCACATGCTCTTAACCAAATAAGTCATCCTTTCAGACCTAATGAGGGGTCTTGAGTCATAAAAATGAGGTTTTGATGCTTAGTTCTTCCCCATGCATGCTCTAGAATGGTCTTTAGGTGTTAAGAAGTTCATTTTGTTGGTATTAAGCACTTATTCGGCATGCAAAGTTATAAACTTGGAAACTTTAGGACTCTCAGTGTTATTTTGGCCTTGGATATGCAATTATAAGGTGAGAGCTTAATGTATTAAGCTCTGAATGAGGAAAAATGGTTTTGGTGTGTACGTCGTGCGTAACCCAACGTACGACACACGTAGGGGGTTAACTGCCTGATCCCGGTCAAGGCTTGTGTACGCCCAGAGTAGGCGCTAAGTAAGCCATGCTGACTCAGATGAGTGGACCAAGTTGACTTGTTGACCTTAACCTTTGACCAGAGTTTTGAATAGGTTTGACCTATAGGTATTTTGGGTATATTGAGTTGATTAATTTATATTAGGTCCTTGGTTTTGGTTAGGTATTCATTGGGCCGGTTTTTCAAAACAAAGAACTATTACACTTGCATTCCGATTGAGAGGTGACTTTTCCTCACTGTTCTTGCGGGTCGAACGCACTAATACCGACCTAGAAAATTTTGTATCCTGTTATAGGATGTTTTCATGTTGTAGTAATCTATTAATATATCCATGTTTATTTGTTTGTTGGTATATGTTTATCTGTTATGCTTATGTCGACATAGTATGGTTGTGTTGAGGTTGTACTACTTTATGGGGTAGCCAACAAACCCGGGAGTAATCCAAATATGAGCCGAGGGCCCAATAGGCATGCCATGCACATATTGTAGGCTTGGGAGCAAACTAGATATGATATGAGGACCTGATTGTCATCCTAGACTCATATTGTGGGCTTAGGGGTAATCCAATTTGTTTAGTTGTGGACCCAAAATATGTTCTTTTATGTAAGTGTCTATTTAGCGGAACTCACTAATATTTGGCTTATAGTTTTAGTTTATCATTGCAGGTATTTATGAGGATCACGGGAAGGAAAAGGCATGATCGTACCTAGCTTCCTGTTTTATGTCACTGGGTCTTGGGCAAACTACGATGTGAAATAATGCTTTTGAAACAATAACTCTTTTTGTAAACAATGTTGATTAATGGTTGATTTTGAAAATTTTAAATTTCCATGAATTTTGGAGTGTTATAGACACCTTAGATGTTTAAATCTCAATACATAAGAGGAACAAATCCCATCTTGACTACATAAGCCTCTTGCATAGTTCATAGCATACCTAAAAATGACTTTCATGACTACCCGATTAAGGACCAACGTTTAACCATATCTAAGCATAATACTCTCTACACTTAACTCTCACTACGTATATCAGGTGTTAAGGATACAAAGATAGTACCTTTTAATCAAGTATCATTTATGTTAGCGATCCATGAGAAGATCTTGATGCGGGTCAGTTCAATACCAGTTCTCTGACAAGTACCTATAAAACTTGGTTACAACTCATTTCCTACCGTCATCCAAGGAAATTCAACCAATCCAATTCATATTAGTATTATTTCATAATTGCTCCCACAATTTAACTGAATGTCAACTTTTAGAATAATAAGATTATTCATGGATTAAACATGTTAATATAGAACACAAAAAGTATTGATGTTATGATCATATCCCATTATATCAAAACATTATATAATAGTTTTTGTTACAATGTTCCAATATCCAAATACTAAATCTAAGTCAAAATTACATTTCAAGAATAATAAAGTCTTATAGTTGAAGTGTCACCACTCATATTTAGCTTAAACAAAGGACTTTATTAATGGGTTTGACTAAATTTAATTTATGTGAATTATGCAAATACACTCTCCATATTTGACTTTACCCAACGTATAGTTAAATATCTTAGAGTATATGATCCGTGTTGTTTCATGACATAGAGTCTCTTAGCTCGATTAAGTATACTCTCGAAGTCGTAAAGATTACTATGTGATACTTAAATGGTAGAAATTAACATACTTTTTTAATGAACTCATTCATACAATCATATTAGATTTCAGCATATAAATTATTGTATTCTTATTTTGTAGTATATTGTGTCGTTTTATTTTGGTTGGACCTCATTCCAACTTAACTTAATCTTCATCCCATAATAAATTCATAATCCATTTATAATTCATATATATATATATATATATATATATATATATATATATATATATACATATATATATATATATATATATATATATATTGAAATCAGAATCTTATGTAGTTCTTTACACGAAGATTTGATTCTAAACTAATTTTCTCATATACATTCTCTTAGTCGTTCCAAAGTACTCTTAGAATGTCCTTATAGTTATCCGGTGACTTAACCATGTATTCAATTGGTATGTTATACGCTCATAGCATGTTCATATACCAAGTCTTATACATAATATAACATGAGTAATGGCTTCATTTTCCATGAAAATTCAATATAAATCATTTCATCTAGTTAAAACCTATGAGCTAGGTCCTCTTGAGGCTAGCTCAAAATCAGTCCCATGTGGAATGTAAGGTTCATCTGAGACAACCCGGAATTCACAGTCATTTTAAAAATTTTATTTATGCTTATTTTAAAATCGGAGTACCCTTTTTAAAGAATAATATTGCATAATTTATTCCCAGAAAACATGATAATGATGTTATCAAAGAATTTCCAAAGAAATGTATTGAAATTAAAACATTGGGATGTCATCGTCAATAAAGAAACATAAGCATAAACAGACCTTACATTAATTTATACTAATGAGCTACATCTCCTTGAATCCCTCAGCATAATTTATTTATAATATTGCTACCTGTGATACAATAAACTGAGTGGGTCAGGTTGGGAAACCTAGTGAGTACATAGGGATTACAATCCCACAGTGTTTTATATATATATATATATATATATATATATATATATATATATATATATATATATATTAGAACTCACAATATGCACAATTTCACCACATATAAGCAATTTTTACCCCACCCCCGTCAATCCCCACCAGGACACAATCCATAATATCATATCTAAAATTAATAGCTTTACCTAATACATACTCCTAGATCAGGTATTTCTAATCCATGCTCTCGGATCAATGACAAATGACTATGCCCACTCCATACTCTCGAACTAGGGATGAATGACTATGTCTAATCCACGCTCTCAGATTAATGACAAATTTTATAGTTCTACTCTCCATATATATCTCGCTCGTACTCAAAAGAATATACCACCTAATATTCTTCTTAATTAATTAAGTAAATTACTAAAATCGTCCCTGTGGTTTGGTCAAAATTGCATGTTTAGTCCCTAATTTTTTTTTTGCACTCGGATCGTCCCTGTAGTTTGATTTTGTTGCGTTTTTCATCCCTGTGGTTTATTTTGTTCCATTTTTCGTTCCTTACATACATAAAGTTAGGGACCAAACATGTAACTTTTACCAAACCATAAGGATGAAAAACGCAACAAAATCAAACCACAGAGACGATCCGAGTGAAAAAAAAAAAGTTAGGGACCAAACGTGCAATTTTTACCAAACCATAGGAACGATTTCAATAATTTACTCTTAATTAATTTAGGTTTATTTTGTATCCTAAATCATCATATATTATCAGATATGCTCTTAACACGTATTTTAGGCAATATCAAATATTTCACACATAAACATATATTTAATACTTTAATTAATACTTATATTTAAATCATGTTCATGAAAGGGACTATACACTCACTTGTTAAAGTGATGACTCGAAATTCGGGCATCACTTGGCTTCTAAGAATCGTATTTTCCTTTGATGAAACCTAGCAATATTATCACTAAGTTTTTTGTCTAATATTTATTGTGACTAATTATTATTTTAGATTGATCATTAACTCAAAGTCTACTTTCATGATCTATCAAGTAAGGAACAACCAGGTAGGATCATATCGGAGGTAGGGTCCTATAACAACTTGGAATTACTGATAAATCTTGTTTATAAGTAACGACAATGAACTTAAACATAAGTTATAGTTAAACTACGGTAAACATAACTCAAATTATAGGGGGTTTAGCGAGGAAACGAGATCTATGAGGGAAAAACTTCTGAGCTAAAAACTCTTCTTCTCGGGGCCTTCTAGCGCTCTGGGACTCACTACTAACACCTAGGAGGTACTAGGGAAAGACTTAGAGGGTTTGGTAATGTTTAGGAGAGAATTGGTTAGAATGTGTGAAGAAATGAAGTGATTTGCACTTTTATTTATACCCTGTCTGAAGGTCGTATGTTTGGCGTACTAGATGGGTATGCTAGGCATAATTATGCCATGTGTCACCATCTGGTGGCAAGGCGTGGGGAGGAAGCAGCAGTTCAGATCATGCCATGTGTCACTCGTTGGTTACTCCAAAAACTAATTATCTCCTAAAATACGTAACTTTCACATACGAGCTCCGTCTTTGGCGTTCTTTATATCCACGCATAGGTATGGACGGGATCTACAAATTTTGTTTAGACTCTGTTGGCTAATTTTGACTTTGATTTTAAAGTTATATTTTAACAGGCTTAGACAGTTAAAGTCCATTAAAAATTCAAAACTTTGTTATCCAACGTCGTTTTCGACTGTCTTTATATCATTGAGATCCTATTAATGAGATCTTAAATTTTCATTTAGGTTGTTGTAGGAAAACTCCTCAAGAGGTAGGTATGAATCCTAAATCCCACCAAAATCTATGAAACAAGCTCACAACATATCCTCAAATGTTTAGATGGTCCGCTAACTCTGGTTGTCGATTTCCGAATGATAAACATGCCGAAATGCAACCTCGTACCTAGTTACTTGTGGAGCTTCATCCAAATTGGCGAAGTGAACCAGACATCTCAGTCTGATATAATGGAAACCAGAACACCATGACAAGCAACAATCTCATGAACATACACATCATCTAATTTCTTAGGTGAGGAGCTCTCCTTGATGGCCAAAAAGTGGGCAGTCTTGGTCAATTGATCAACAATGACCCATATACCATCAAAACCCTTGGCAGTTCTTGATAGCTTGGTAATAAAATCCATGGTGATATGTTCCCACTTCCACGTGGGAACTTCTAGTGCTTGACCTTGAACATCCTACAGGATAAGCACCTCTCAACGTACCAAGCTATCTCCCTCTTCATACACATCCACCAGTAACTTAGTCTTAAATAACAAAACATCTTGGTAACTCCCATGTGTATCGGAAAGAAAGAATTATGTGCCTCCTCCAAAACTATCTGTCTAACCCCACCTAAAATCCGAATCCAATACCTAACACACCAGGTCAACAATCCTATACTATTAGTGATAAATCTATCGATCTCGCCCCTGATCCTCTCCTGTTTCTGGTTCTCATTCTTCACTCCCTCTGCTTGAGCCCCTCTGATCAAATCCAAAAGTGGAGAATCAATGAATATCCTCATACACATATATTCACCTAAAGATCTAACCAAATTACTGCTTAAAGCATCCGTGACCACATTGGCGTTACCGGATTGTAAAAGATCTCATAGTCATAATCCTTGATCACAGAAAGCCACATGCACTGTCTCATATTTCAGGTTTTGTTGGTCCATGAGATACCTCAAACTCTTGTGATCCGTATAAACGTTACATTGGACCCCATACAGATAATATCTCAAAATCGTGAGGGAAAACACCATTGTCCCCAACTCCAGATCATGAGTAGGATATCATATCTTGAGTGGATTCAGTTGCCTAGAAGCATACAAAATCAATTGCCCCTATGTATAAGAACTTCCCCCAAACCAGTGATGGATGCATCACAAAATACCATGAAATCCTCGACACCCATCGAAAGGGTCAACACTGGGGCCTCATATAACTTTTGTCACAATGTCTAAAATGCAGTTTGCTGTTCCGGGCCCCCAACGAAAATCCAAACCCTTCCTCGTTAGACGAGTGAGGGGTACAAAAATATTGGAGAAGTCCTAGATAAATCTCCAATAATATCCTGCTAAATCAAGAAACTCCTAATCGCTGAGGGGGACTTCGGGACTTTCCACTACATCACAGCCTCAATCTTGTCCGGATCGACCAAAATCCTATTTTAGTTAACGAGATACGCTAGGAATTGGACCTCTCGTAACCAAAACTCACACTTCGAGAACTTAGCATACATCCGTTCCTGCATTTATACTCACAAAAGCTCTCGAAGGTGATCCTCGTGCTGTTCTCTGTTCTTGGAATACACCAAGATATCATCAATAAATTCAACAACCAGTCGATCAAGAATCGACATACACACTTGATTCATCAAATCAGTAAAACACCGCATATATATTGGTGAGACCGAATGACATCACCACGAACTCGTAATGACTATAATGAGTCTAAACACACAGTCTTCTCCACGTCCTCATCTCTAACCCTCACCCAATGATACCCTGACCTCAGATCAATCTTGGAGAACCAAGATGCACCCTACAACTGATCAAAGAGGTCATCAATCCGCGGAAGGGGATAATGGTTCTTCACCATCAACTTGTTCAACTCCTGGTAATCAATGGACATCCGGTGTAAACCATCATTCTTCTTGAAGAGCAATATTGGTGCTCCACATGGCGAACTGCTCGGTCTAATGAACTATTTGCTTAACAACTCTGGAAGATAAGATGACAACTCCTGCATCTCCGGCTGTGACAAATGGTACGACGCATTGGTAATTGGAGCCGCATCGAGCACTAGGTCAACTTATCACGAGATTTTCTCATTGTTATTTCAGTTATTGGTTTTGATTTATGATTGAATTGGCATTGTTGATACTATGTTTATGTAAATTTTAACTCCGAGTATTGAAACTTATTAGAATTGGTTAATTAATAGATTTTAATTGGGGTTTATAATAAATAAAAATGTTTTTAAGAATTTTAATTTATTTGAAATTGTAGGATGTTACACATTGTAATATATTTTATATTAGTATCAATTTGAAGTGATGAGATTAAAACTTAAAAATCGATAAGATTCAAAAACATAAAGCAAAGGTGAACAAGACAATGATTTAAAATAAGCTTAATGATTTAAGCTTAACAACCTCAGAAGAGCTCGATCAAGAACTGCTATTATAGAGGCGTGATTAGGGTTTACAAAGATTTCTAAAGATAAAGATGTTAACCACCTACGGTGCATGCATGCACTATAAATACATACACCCAAATAAATAAGACGGTTGTATAGGCCCATACCGTTTACATAATGGACTAAAAACAAAACAACCCAATAATGCAACATCAATACCTAAAAATCTTTCCATTTGCATCAATTGGGGTGAGAGATGCTTTACTGCTGAGTCTTCTTGATAGTCATGAAAAGCTTTGGGATCACAGCGAGTAGAGTATTGTGAAAGGCGATGTACCACCAAATCATATCATTGTATTTCTTTGTCGCAGCAGCATCATTTAATTTACACTTATTAACAATCTCCAAAATGTGTTGCAAACAAGACGTAGAGAACAAGTGTTTGTTGACCAATGCAAAAAGGCATTTCTGAAAGGATCCAGAGGCATCTTTTCCACGCTGGAACATCATGTTGTAGTGTTTGGTATCAATTTTACCCATCCGCATGTCACTCATGTCACTAGCTTTTCCAATCAGATTGACAATGGGCTTTCATTTCAGAACAAAGGCGATTTTGATGTCAAGCTGCGCCACTTCATATATATACAAAACCAACATTCACTTTATATGAACCAGAATGGATTCATATTTTTTCTCTTCAATCAACAAAAAGTTAAGCAGCAGAATCCAATCATGAGGGTTGAGATTAGGCAGATCGGCAAGAGTAAACTCATGCACAATGTTTTACGAGCCTCTTGTTGCCTTGAATGTTGCATTCATAAAACCTCTTGTAATAATTGGTCCTGAAACTTTGACTGTAGTTATCTTCTGAGCACTCCAGGTCAGATACTGATGTTTTCCATGAGTGAGATAAAAGTCAATTAAGGCTTTATCCACTTTCGCATCTGGAGAGGGAATTGTTTCAATAGATTCAAAGTAATGAAAAATGAATGCTTTTCGTGTTATAGGCATGTCGAATTGAGAATCCTTCATGATTTTCAGATCAAAAGAAATAACTGGCTCCAACTAGTGAACCCTTGGGAATTCAACAGCCTCACACAACATTCGCTCCAACGTCCACAATGGAGAGAGCATTTTTCTGCATTCCAAAGTGTTGTGAGCTTCTATTTCTTTTCTTTTCTTTCCTTCACTTTGGCTTCTCTCGCAATGCGAGTATTTTCATTTAGCTCATGATCGTGAGCCTTTCACTTTAATTGGTCTTCTTCATTTTCTTCTTCTTCATCACCCATTGGTTCTTTCCCTTTTGAACTTGAAGCTACATTAACCTTCAGTTCGTTTTAGTTTTTAGGCGTGTCTCCATTCTTGGTAACTTGATCTTCCCCCTTTGTTTCGGAGGGACAGGGGCCTCAGAAACACCTTCAATTATGTTAAGAAGAATGAGAGCAGGACAAAGCTTATATGCTAAGTGTCTGCAAATAGTGATGGTCAAGATAGCATCATGGGATTCAAGAAGATTGGAGAGCAACGAATTCACATCCCCCACACATGTTTTCAGAATTGCTTGTTCGGATTAAAGCTCCTCGATTTCTTTGTTCGCATGCTTGAGCTTGACAGATTAAGTTTTGAGTTGAGTTGTACGAAGAGCAAGGTCGTCCATTATCTTACTTTCAACAACCACGTTTTCTTGTAACCTGGAAAGTCATAAAGAAATAGAATTTTGAAACGCCATGTTGTCAGTTGTGATATCTGTACGAAGTTTTTCCAGATTCTCCCTTTCAGTGCGAAGTGAAGTGCTCAATTTTGTAATCACATCAGTTGCCTTGGAAGCATTCAATTCAGTTGCAGTGCTGAGCTATGTTATAAAAGACTTGGTTTTTGAGATTAGTTTTTTGACTTTTTCAGTCGCTTGTTGACATGAAAGAGTGGAGTCCTCAATAGCCTTGTTTGCTTTGGTTAGATTGGCTGCATGTTCTTTCACAAGAGTATCGAGCATACTCTTAATTGTGGCTTTCAGATATCATTGACTTGACGAGGCAGTAGAGGAGGCAATGAGAGAGTCCAATTTTTCATTAAGTTCCCTGAGATGCCTTTTAGTCATAGGGACATCATCATCGCTTTCTCCTTGGATCGAGAATGGATTATAGTGAAAAGTATCAAAGTCTAGTCCTTTAGCACTAAGAGGGTCTTCGGAATCATCTTGAGGTTGAGGAGAAATGGGAGGAGTTGTAGAAGTTGTTTCAAAACCTGAAGTCTTTTCCCCCGCATCAGATTCGTTGACATTAACAAAAGGTTCGCCTGTAGTTTCTGTGAAGATATGGGATTGTAGAGGAATAAAAGTAGGTGGTTGACTGGAAACAGGAGGTAGGCAAGGTGAAATTGTGATAGGAATAGATGTTGAAGTAGGTGAGGGTGGAGGGGTTGGAATAGAGAAATTTACCTTTTGGTCGTTTCGGTTGACATCGTCCTCAGATTCACTTGGATTTTGCAACATCAGATTTGCTTTCAGATGAAGTTGAGGAAGGCATGTGAACCTTACGAACTTGTGTCACACCCCCAAACCAGAATGGTGGAAACATTCGGGGGTGGATGACTTCACGTAGTATCACAACAATTGAATATTGTAAAGAAAGTAACACAACCATCATATATATAAAATGAAAACGTATATTGTTGCGTTATACATGTTATCAAAATAATATTCCAATATGATGATAAATGTTCAATAATAAAAACATCCTTTGTGTTCCTTCTCCCAAAAGCTGGTAGTTACTTGTATCACTGATTCCCTGAGAAATACAAGTGGTTTTGAAAAGGGTCAACAATTAAGTTGGTGAGTTCATGATTGTTTCGAGTTGAAAAGTATATCCTTTTTGGTAAACGAGGTTTTTAGAAAGTCCAATATTTTCTTGTAAGATGATTCAAAAGTTTCCAAAGTTGAAATGCGTTAGTATCTTTTATACTCAAATGATAAAACAACTTTGTATGAAAAATAATGTAGAAAACTGCAATGCACATATGAATCTCGTAAATCAATCTTGTTTTATACTTTTTATGTGAGTTTTATAACCATACTATTGACACTGACGGCCTATAACAACATTCTTCAAGTGTTGCAGTGTTATGACATTTGTCACCCCAGACCTGCCGGTCTAACTATAGCTAGTAGTTTAGGTGCGGGGTTGTCAATCCCGTATAGATCTATACACAAGTATCACACTCTCCCTCCAAGAGATTATGGTATATAATACAGGACTTGAAATGCATACAAAAATGTACGTTGAAGTTTGAATATCTCACATTGCCTAGTATAAGTAGATTTACAATGAAATGACCTTACTTCTTTTGAAAGTGTTTCGTTTTTCAAGATGTATATGTAAAATGTAGGACTGAGTTGTTAACTATACCCATTATAGTTTTTCAAATAGTATATTCCATTTAGTAGAAATCACTTAGTGACATAATAATCACTCTTGTATACATAAAATGTTTGTATCGATATTCGAAGATAGAAATTTCATTTATGTTTATAAAATGATACTTTAACGTGTAATGTACTTTTATTTCCCCCCTAAAACATGAAAAAGAATTGAAAAGTAGGGGTATGAACTCACCCGTTAAGTATGAAGAGAGAGGTTAGAGTTGAGCAGAGTTTCGACCGCGGAAAGTTGCGTCTTCGGGTTCTCGGGAATCTCTGCAGTGTAGATCCTTCGTCGGGGGCTCGAGTGCGGAAACCAAGGTAAAGAAATGGTCTCTGGAACTGGGAGAATGGCTGAGGAATTGTGAAGGTGTGCCAAACCTCGAAGCTCATGCTATCTATTTATAGTGCTGGAAGAGTGAGTACGCGGGGCGTAATTTTGGAGTACGCGGGGCGTACTCACGTACGCAGCGCGTACCTCGTTACACTGGCGTAAAAATGCGTCATGGCTTACGACTCCTAGCTAGCTAAGCGTAGCTTGGGCGGGCCGATGGGACTCGACTCTGGGTCTAGTACGCGGGGCGTACTCCTAGAGAACGCGGGGCGTAATTTGCCCTGTCCACTTCTAAATTCCATAACTTTCACGTACGAGCTCTGTTTTTCGTGTTCTTTATATCCACGTTTAGGTGAGATTATGCTCTACAACTTTCATTTAGACTCCGTCGGCTAGTTTTGTCTTTATTTTTAATGATATATTTTTAATAGGCCGGGCCTCCTAAAGTTCGTTTAAAAACTCATAGGTTCTTTATTCGACGTCGGTTTTTGTTTGTCTTTTCATCCATTTGTTCCTATTGCGGAGATCTTCAACTCTCATTTGGATTGCGTTAGCTAATTTACACTCGATCTTAAATTCGAGTTTTTAGCCCTCTACTAATGTTACGAAACTTCGAAAACTCGTAACTTCTTCATACGAGGTCCAATTTGGGCGATCTTTTTATGCACGCTCACCTTTTAACGAGATCTACGATTTATGTTTAGATACTTAAGGCTAAAATGCACATTATTGAGATTTTACTTTTTACATCAAATAATGTTTTAACGGCGTGTCGTAAATATACGAGTGGTTATAATTTCTTCAATATAACCCGGTTTTGAGCGTTCTTTATGTTTTTGGAAACCTTGACACGTTAATTAGTATTGGATGCATCCCAACTTAGATATTTGAATACTTTATTTTCAAGGTTAATTTAGTTGTATTTGACTTTTGAGCGTTACAATGCTTTTGGAAAATATAGGGTTGTCAGATCATCCCCCTGTTAAGGGAATTTCGTCCCGAAATTTAATCTAAGATAGAGTTTACAGATTAGGAAACAGGTGCGGGTACTTTTGTTTCATTTGATCCTCTCGTTCCCAGGTGTATTCAGGTCCTCGCTTGGCGTTCCAGTGGACCTTTACGATAGGTATGCGGCTTTGTTTAGTTCTTTTGACTTCCCGGTCCATAATCTCTACTGGTTCCTCTAGAAAATGGAGGTTTTCATTTATTGTAATTTCGTCTAGAGGGACGATAAGGGTCTCGTCAGATAAGCACTTCTTTAGGTTTGATACGTGAAAGGTAGGGTGTACGTTGTGGAGTTCCTGAGGTAGTCTAAGTTTGTAAGCCACTGGACTGATCCTGGCAAGGATCTCGAATGGTCCGATGTATCTGGGGTTCAGTTTCCCATGTTTTCCGAAGCGTATCAATCCTTTCCAAGGCGAGACTTTTAGTAGAACACGGTCTCCAACTTGGAATTCCAAGGGTTTTCATCTCTTATCTGCATAACTCTTTTGTCTATCCCTTGATGATTTTAGACGTTCTCGGATTTGAACAATCTTCTCCATAGTTTCCCGTATGATTTCTGGCCCAGTAAGTGTGTTGTCAGTTGCTTGTCCTTTTGCCAGTTGTGTGTCCCCCACTTCGGCCCAACATAAAGGTGACCTACACTTGCGGCCATAGAGAGCTTCGAACGGGGCAGCTTTGCTACTGGTGTGGTAGCTATTGTTGTACGAGAACTCGACCAAGGGTAGATGTGTGTCCCATGCTTTGCCAAAATCGATTACGCAAGCTCTCAGCATGTCTTCTAGGGTTTGTATGGTTCTCTTGCTCTGGCCGTCGGTTTGAGGGTGATAAGCGGTGCTCATGTCTAGTCTTGTCCCCAAAGCTTTTTGTAGCGACTGCCAGAACCTTGAGGTAAATCTACTATCTCGGTTCGAGATAATGGATACGGGCACACCATGCAGTCGTACAATTTCTCTGAGGTATGTCCTTGTTAACTTCTCCAATTTATCCGTCTCTTTGATCGGTAGGAAATGTGCTGATTTAGTTAACCTGTCGACAATTACCCAAATGGTGTCGAGTCCGCTTCTCGTTTTGGGTAACTTGGTTATGAAATCCATAGTTATCCGCTCCCACTTCCATCCGGGTATTTCTGGTTGTTGTAGTAAACCCGAAGGCTTTTGGTATTCTATTTTGACCTTAGCGCACGTCAGACATTTACTCACGTAGGTAGCAATTTCGGCTTTCATGTTCGGCCACCAGTACAACTTCTTGAGGTCGAGATACATCTTGTCGGAGCCGGGATGTATGGAGTATCGTGTTTTATGGGCTTCGTCCATGACGATTTCTCTGAATCCACCAAACTTTAGTGTCCATATCCGATCCATCAAATAACGAACTCCGTCGTTCTTGGTTTCAAGGTTCTTATCCATTCCTCTTAGGGCTTCTCCTACCACATTTTCGGATTTCAAGGCTTCTATTTGGGCTTCCTTGATTTGCGTGGACAGGTGTGAATGGATCGTCATAGTTAGGGACTTCACTCGGCGACCTGAGTATTCCTTCCGACTGAGTGCATCAGCCACTACATTAGCCTTTCCGGGGTGATATCGAATTTCGCATTCGTAATCACTTAGTAGTTCTACCCACCGTCTTTGTCTCATGTTGAGTTCTTTCTTGTTGAGGATATGTTGAAGGCTTTTATGGTCAGTGAAGATCGTACATTTCGTGCAGTAGAGGTAGTGTCTCCATATCTTTAGAGCGAAGACGACTGCTCCTAGCTCAAGATCGTGCGTTGTGTAGTTCACTTCATGCGTCTTTAGTTGTCTTGAGGCATAGGCGATGACCTTCCCTCGTTGCATCAGGACACACCCGAGTCCTTGGTTTGATGCATCACAATAGACCACGAAGTCCTCCGTCCCTTCTGGCAGGGTTAGGATGGGCACACTACATAATGGTCGTTTTAGCGTTTGAAACGCGGCATCTTGTTTTTCTCCCCAGTCGAAGGTCACATTCTTCTGAGTTAGTGTGGTGAGTGGCTTGGCAATCTTGGAAAATTTTTGTATGAACCTTCGGTAATACCCGGCGAGTCCTAAAAATTGCCGGATCTCTGTAGGGGTTCTTGGAATCGTCCAATTCTCTATTGCCTTGATCTTCGAGGGATCCACGTGTATTCCCTCCTTGCTTACTACGTGTCCTGGGAAATCCACCTCTCGAATCCAAAATTCGCACTTGGAAAATTTTGCGTAAAGTTTCTCTGCCCTTAATGTTTCCAGAACCTAGCGGAGATGCTGGTTGTGTTCTTCCTGGCTTCTAGAATAGATGAGTATATCATCTATGAACACGATCACGAATTTATCCAGGAAGGAACGACATACTCGGTTCATCAAATCCATGAACACTCCTGGAGCGTTTGTCAATCCGAAGGGCATTACTACAAACTCGTAGTGACCATATCGTGTTCGGAAAGCCGTTTTGGGGATGTCTCCTTCCAGTACTTGTAGTTGATGATAACCGGATCTTAGGTCGATCTTTGAGAAGTAGCTCGCTCCTTGTAGTTGGTCGAACAGATCGTCTATACATGGAAGGGGATATCGGTTCTTGATTGTCAGTTTGTTCAGTTCTCGATAATCGATGCACATGCGAAAAGATCCATCCTTCTTTTTCATGAAAAGGACTGGTGCTCCCCATGGTGAGAAGCTTGGTCTGATGAATCCCTTGCTCAAAAGCTTGTTCAATTGACTGGACAGTTCCTGCATCTCAGCTGGAGCTAAATGGTATGGTGACTTCGCTACTGGGGTAGCTCCGGGGATTAAGTCGATTCTGAATTCGACTTGACGTTCCGGTGGGATTTCTGGGAGATCTTCTGGGAAAATGTCTGGGAAGTTGCAGACTTCCGTAATGTCTTTAATGTTCTTTGGTTCTTGCTTCTGGTCTACTACGTGGGCTAGAAAGGCATGGTATTCCTTGCGAAGATATTTTCGTGCTTTAATACAGGAGATGATTTGCAAATTTGAACTAGGTTTGTCTCCATATATGATAAGATTTTCACTGTTGGGAAGATTGAGACGAACGGCCTTTTCATGGCAAAGAATGTCGGCATGGTGAAGACTCAACCAGTCCATACCGATGATTACATCAAAACTTCTTATTGAAATGGGCATAAGGTCGATTTGAAATAAGTGTTCATTTAAATTTAATGTGCACCCTACGTACATATCACTTGTGCTTTTTGTTTTTCCATTAGCCATTTCTACAGTGAATGTTTTATTAAGTGGTTGGGGTCTTTGGTTAAGTAGGTGTTTGAATTTATGACTCACAAAACTTCTCTCCGCACCGCAGTCAAAGAGTATGCATGCATAAATGTTGTCGAGGAGAAACGTACCCGTAACTACTGTTGGATCAGTTATTGCTTCATTTTGACCTATCGCCAGCACTCTCCCAACACCACCAACATTCCTTGTTTTGGGGCAGTCCCTCTTGAAATGCCCAGTTACTCCACATCCATAACATGCTTGGCTTACCCCAGTACCAGGAACTTGAGTGACTGGCTGTGCCGGCGCTTTACAGAAACGGGCAGTGTGCCCTTTCCTGTCGCAGTTCTTACAGTACATCTTGCGGCAATTACTGTGGTGATGGTAGTTGCATTTGCTGCACTTGGGCAAGTTCCCTGCATATTGTTTTGGTGGCGTCGGGGTTGTAGGAGTTGTGGCGGGAGCAGTAGCAGCATGAACCGCCACCATTTGTTTCTTTGAAGGTTCTTGCGAGGTTTTCCCCTTTCTCTTGTTCCGGAATTTCTTCTTGCTGTTGTTATTGGCATTGTTATTGTTGTCGTTGTTCCCTTTGGTTGGTTCAGCTACGATAGTCGTGACCCCTTGGCAGACGCCATGATCAACGAGAGATTGCGCCAGTTCTTTGGCGCTGTCGAAGGTCATGGGCTTGGAAGCTAACACACTTCCTCGCAGTTGGGGTGATAATCCCCAGATGTACCTCTCCACTTTTTGGCTCTCTAAAATCAACATCCTTGGGCAAAGTGTTATCAAATCGCTGAACCTGTTGGTGTAGCCTGCGATGTCCGAGCCTACCATCGAAAGGTTCCACAATTCTTGTTTAAGCTTCTGAATCTCACCTCTTGGGCAGTATTCCCGAAGGAGCATTCGCTTCAAGTTTTCCCAACCCATGGAGTTTGCCACCACTAGGGTTAGTGTCTTGACATGGCCGTTCCACCATGTCAAGGCGCGTTCAGAGAATGTACAGGCAGCAAATTTTACTTTGCTTTCTTCAGGGCATGAGCAAATTTCGAATACGGCTTCCGTTTTCTCTATCCATTGGGATAGAGCCAATACTCCCCCAGTCCCATAGAAGGGAATAGGTTTTCCATTGGTGAAGTCTTTGTAAGTGCAGGCTCCGGAACGGCCTTGGCTTGGGCCATTTGTAAAGCTATTTATTCCTCCTCCTGACCCATTGTTGCTCATTTGAGCCATCGTCGCGGTTACAGCGGCTGTTACAGCAGTTTGGAATATAGCTGCATCCATAGTTGGAGGGGGTGCTGGAGGTGGTGCTGGAGTTGAGTTTCTGCGTGTTGATCTTCGAGGAGGCATGTTCTGGTAGAGAAAATAAGAACGAATACTATAAGTTTCTAATGTTTTGAGAATCGTGTAGTTGAGGGTTAGTCGTATCTTGTAATTTGTTTTGACTTTAGTTTTTGGTTTCAAATTAAATACAACAATTTAATTAATTTCAGAGGTTTCGAGAGGTATATAAAGAAGTACTGCATATTTATATATATGTCACACCTAAGGTGTGTTACATTATGTTTCTAGTTTTAGGAAAATTTGACCTATCTAGAGGTCTCCGTTTACAGATACAAAAGAAAATAAGAGAAAAACTTTATCCGAGGTCCTAGTTTATATCAAAATTGTTGGAGCTTGAACAAACTCTACTTGTGGCGTTTGGAGCTGGATTCGGCATCTGACCGTTTGACTCCCATCAGTCGCCTCTCGAAATCTGCTTGTTGTTCTTTCATCTCTCTTATTTCGTCTAGAGCTGTTATCATTTGGTTCTGAAGTGTTCCCGTGTAGATTTGGGTATTCTCATGTAGTCCTTCCAAACGGCGGATGTCAGCGGCGTTACCTTGGGTAGCAGCATTGATCTCGCGAACTCTGGCTGCTTGTTGGTCTACCTGGTAGTTCTGGTTAGCTATAGCGTTCACGACAACAGGAAGTGCTCGATCAGCTGAGCCTCCCCCACTGATGTTGTAAAAATCCCGACACATGCCGAATGGAGGGCGTACACCTTGCTGACGGCTCCAGTAGTAGAGGTGGCTTCCCCAGATTGGAATGGGTCCCGGTTGATATGGTCTGATTATGGGAGGATGGGGGGTGGGAGGGTCGATTACTTTCGGTTCGGAGTCTGTTCCGCTAGAAATTTCAACGATCTCCTCGTCGACTTCGTATTCTTCTCCGACTTCGATTTCGAATTCTTCTTCGACTCCCTCCTCGAACTCTTCTTCGACCTCTTCTTCGATTTCCTCTGGGTCTTCCTCCGGGTTTTCTTCTATCCAGCCGCCGTTACCTTGATTTAGGTAGTAGGGGTCTCCCGGTAAAGGAAATCCGGCCATTTGTCTGTACTGGGATAGAGGTATGAGATTTTTATAAGAAAAGAAATTTCTATTTAACGACTTTCTAAGCCTATTTATATCTTTACTGGGCGCAATATTTTATCGTTCAATTATTTTTAACAATAGACTTATAGTATTTCAATTCAGCGAATCTAGATTTTATAAGTTTTTGGCTTGTTGACTACTACGACCATTCCTCGACGTACATTGGTCAAATCCAGGATAAATATAGTTGATCAGGCTATATTATTCTTGATTTGATTACATACTCCAAGGCTCAATCGTGGTATCGCAACTTGCCATACTACTTTTTAGAAAAACTTGTCATGATACGAGGTTGATACGTGCGGGTAAAAATGTATATATTTAAAGAAAATATATTTCTATGAAAATGTTTTTATCAGAGGGTTTTTGGTTCCCGTTGTATTTATAGTTTGTATATCTTATGTGGTTTGATATACTTAGTTCACTATAAACAATGCTCTGATACCAATCTGTCAGACCCCCAAACCAGAATGGCGGAAACATTCGGGGGTGGATGACTTCACGTAGTATCACAACAATTGAATATTATAAAGAAAGTAACACAACCATCATATATATAAAATGCAAACGTATATTGTTGCGTTATACATGTTATCAAAAGAATATTCCAATATGATGATAAATGTTCAATAATAAAAACATCCTTTGTGTTCCTTCTCCCAAAAGCTGGTAGTTACCTGTATCACTGATTCCCTGAGAAATACAAGTGGTTTTGAAAAGGGTCAACAATTAAGTTGGTGAGTTCATGAGTGTTTCGAGTTGAAAAGTATATCCTTTTTGGTAAACGAGGTTTTTAGAAAGTCCAATATTTTCTTGTAAGATGATTCAAAAGTTTCCAAAGTTGAAATGCGTTACTATCTTTTATACTCAAATGATAAAACAACTTTGTATGAAAAATAATGTAGAAAACTGCAATGCACATATGGATCTCGTAAATCAATCTTGTTTTATACTTTTTATGTGAGTTTTATAACCATACTATTGACACTGACGGCCTATAACAACATTCTTCAAGTGTTGCAGTGTTATGACATTTGTCACCCCAGACCTGCCGGTCTAACTATAGCTAGTAGTTTAGGTGCGGGGTTGTCAATCCCGTATAGATCTATACACAAGTATCACACTCTCCCTCCAAGAGATTATGGTATATAATACAGGACTTGAAATGCATACAAAAATGTACGTTGAAGTTTGAATATCTCACATTGCCTAGTATAAGTAGATTTACAATGAAATGACCTTACTTCTTTTGAAAGTGTTTCGTTTTTCAAGATGTATATGTAAAATGTAGGACTGAGTTGTTAACTACACCCATTATAGTTTTTCAAATAGTATATTCCATTTAGTAGAAATCACTTAGTGACATAATAATCACTCTTGTATACATAAAATGTTTGTATCGATATTCGAAGATAGAAATTTCATTTATGTTTATAAAATGATACTTTAACGTGTAATGTACTTTTATTTCCCCCCTAAAACATGAAAAAGAATTGAAAAGTAGGGGTATGAACTCACCCGTTAAGTATGAAGAGAGAGGTTAGAGTTGAGCAGAGTTTCGACCGCGGAAAGTTGCGTCTTCGGGTTCTCGGGAATCTCTGCAGTGTAGATCCTTCGTCGGGGGCTCGAGTGCGGAAACCAAGGTAAAGAAATGGTCTCTGGAACTGGGAGAATGGCTGAGGAATTGTGAAGGTGTGCCAAACCTCGAAGCTCATGCTATCTATTTATAGTGCTGGAAGAGTGAGTACGCGGGGCGTAATTTTGGAGTACGCGGGGCGTACTCACGTACGCAGCGCGTACCTCGTTACACTGGCGTAAAAATGCGTCATGGCTTACGACTCCTAGCTAGCTAAGCGTAGCTTGGGCGGGCCGATGGGACTCGACTCTGGGTCTAGTACGCGGGGCGTACTCCTAGAGAACGCGGGGCGTAATTTGCCCTGTCCACTTCTAAATTCCATAACTTTCACGTACGAGCTCTGTTTTTCGTGTTCTTTATATCCACGTTTAGGTGAGATTATGCTCTACAACTTTCATTTAGACTCCGTCGGCTAGTTTTGTCTTTATTTTTAATGATATATTTTTAATAGGCAGGGCCTCCTAAAGTTCGTTTAAAAACTCATAGGTTCTTTATTCGACGTCGGTTTTTGTTTGTCTTTTCATCCATTTGTTCCTATTGCGGAGATCTTCAACTCTCATTTGGATTGCGTTAGCTAATTTACACTCGATCTTAAATTCGAGTTTTTAGCCCTCTACTAATGTTACGAAACTTCGAAAACTCGTAACTTCTTCATACGAGGTCCAATTTGGGCGATCTTTTTATGCACGCTCACCTTTTAACGAGATCTACGATTTATGTTTAGATACTTAAGGCTAAAATGCACATTATTGAGATTTTACTTTTTACATCAAATAATGTTTTAACGGCGTGTCGTAAATATACGAGTGGTTATAATTTCTTCAATATAACCCGGTTTTGAGCGTTCTTTATGTTTTCGGAAACCTTGACACGTTAATTAGTATTGGATGCATCCCAACTTAGATATTTGAATACTTTATTTTCAAGGTTAATTTAGTTGTATTTGCCTTTTGAGCGTTACAATGCTTTTGGAAAATATAGGGTTGTCAAAACTTGCTTCTTGACTCGCTTTGGTTTTGGAGAAGAGGGAGCATGCTTGGAATAATCGCCTTTTGTCTTTTGCTTTTGATGAGTCTGAGTTAGGGCAAATGGACCCTCTTTCGTTTTCTTTGGTTTTCCCCCTTTCTTGACCTTATCAGGTTCATCAAGAGTATTCTACATCTCTAGAGTGATGACTCTGGGTCATGACCCTTGAAGATTCTTGTATTCCTCAATGATTTTGCTTGCCCCAGACACACACCTATACATGGATTCAAGAATTTACCCCACAAAGGAAAACTTGGAGGTATTAGCAATGATGATCTTGGTAGTGTGAAACGTGGAAAATGAGGACATCAGAGAGTCTGCCATGACAGGAGTGTTGAGTTTTTCAATTTCTCGCTGCACAATGATGGTCCAAAATCGAGCACAAGAAATCTCACTGTGTCGAGTAGTGTAATTAGTGCTTTACACAATTGAGCCCATAAAACAGAACCATAATCTAGGTTGATGCCATGATAGACACCATAGATGATCGTCATGAACAATTCTCGCGCAATAATACCCAGTCACCTTTTCAGAAAAAACCCTTAAAGAGTAGGGTAAAGAGACTGTTCCATTGAAGATGAAGGATAGGTTTTCTGAATTAAAAGATGGAGGGGATAAGTTCCTTGTACTCCATCTGATAAAACATATCCATAATTTGAGCAGTAGAGATGGAATACAGGTTTACCATTGAATCGTCATAAGCAAGCCTTAGAAGAGAGCAAAACCTAGCCTTTGAAATTGAGGTCTTATTCTCAAATATCTCAAAGGTAATCCATTCCTCCTCTTTGATGTAGGATGTTGAAGAATAAGCTTTTGATAGTTGTGACATGGGAACACATTCGACCTTGGTTAGAGAAATGACCAGAGGTGAGTACGCAAAACGGAGTAAAAACACAAGAGAAGGAGAGAAAATGAGCAATTATGCCCGGACCCTCTCATCCCTTTTATAGGGGGCTAAACCACCTCGGTACGCTGGACGTACGAGGTTACGCGGGGCGTAGTGGACATCATTGCTTACGCACTTCGGATGGGAGGGCTTCTGTCCGATGGGAGAGCCTGTTGGCCGATGGGATGAGGCTCAAATCCTCTGGTACGTCGGGGCATAACACATTACGCGGGGGGTAAGTGGATTTTTCCAACTTCTAAATTACATAAATTTTGCGTACGAGCTCCGTTTTTCGCATTCTTTCTATCCACGCGTATGTGAAAATATACTCTACAAACTTTCATTTAGACTCCGTCGGCTAATTTTGACTTTATTTTATTTATATTATTTTTAACAGGCCGGGACACGAAAAGTCCGTTAAAAATCCGTAACTTCTTCATCCGATATCCGTTTTCGACAGACTTTTTACCGTTGCACTAATATTATTGAGATCTTCAATTCTCATTTAGGTTGCTTTGGCTAGAAATCGCTCAATCTCTATTTCGATTTTTTAGTTGTTTACCGCTATACCGAAACTTCGAAAAATCATAACTTCCTCATACGAAGTCAAATTTGGGTGTTCTTTTATGCATGTTCACGGTTTAATGATATCTACAACTTTTATTTAGATACTTAAAGGCTAATAAGTGTTTTATTGAAATTTCTCGTTTTACGTTTAACCGTATTGACGGTTTTTGTTGTGAATTTTAGGTTGGTCATAACTTCTTTGTTATAACTTGGTTTTCAGTGTTCTTTATATTTCTGAAACCCTTGACACGATATCTATCATTTATGAAATACAGTAAATGACTTTTAAACATTTTATTTTGACAATAATTTCATTATCTCAAAAGAGGTTACAATTCTTTACTTTTTAGGTCATTACATTGATTCGAAATATCGGGTTGTCATAATCTTTAACGTGTCATTTTCATCGAGTAACTGTCTTAGCATGTCATTGTGGTCTTTGGGCTGAATATATGATTCAGTTTTGTCAAGTCCAATTTTATAAGCCTCTGAGGTTTCATCTAATGAGATGATAGATTTACATTAAAAGCAATCAACATCAATTTCATCTTCCTTTAATTCCAAAAATGGCAAGATCATTTTATGAATTTTCTTACCAATTTCACAATCCAAATGCAATTGAGTGATATTAAAATAAAGCATGTTAGCAATCAAACAAAAAATGTTACGTTGTTTTAAAATCTTTAAATTGTCTCGTTGTAAATAAATAGACTCGTCCCTAGACCTAGAAAGTTCTAACTCAATCTTTTCTATCCATATCCTCCGCTCCTCACTTTTTGATGACACCCTACTGATTTGATTGGTTATGTTAGCGTTTGATAGGCGACTTTGTTTCAAACTTTCACTTATACTTGAAAAGGTGAATTTTAAATCATTTAATTCAGTTTCATAATTAGATACAGGAATATTAAGAGATTCAAGAATGGAATTTACCTTATTAATCAGCTAATCACATTTGCTCATTTGTGCAAGAATTGGCTTCACAGTGAAGCAATTATCATCTCTTCTTCCATTCATTTCTCCTTGTCCTTTGTCTGTTGCATACCCTCGCATTTGTGATACGCCATTTGTCACCACAAAGCATCTTCCACCCACATGCGAATCCCCTTCATTTGCCACAAAGCTCTATCCATGAGTGGGTTTTCTAACTTCTTCATCCTATGAATCATTAGACCATACTTCCACTCCACCAAACTCATCTTTATCATTATTTCCCTGCATAACTAAAGCAGGCATAGGTTTATCAGCTTTCTTTTTCTGCTTGATTTCCTCAAGCTTACGAAGATGGTACGCCTCATCATCTTCTCCTTCCTTCTTCTCATTCATTCTCCTCAGCATGCATTCCTTAGCCAAATGATTCTTGTAGTGATAATAGTTGCAATTATAGCTTGAATCACCTACAAGCTTTTTCCCTTTCTTATCTTCTTCCTTCTAGAAGCTATTCACTTTATCCTCTTTCACCTTTTATGAACTGTAGCTTCCCTACCAGTTTAGTTTTTATTGGAGGGGAACTTTTTCTTTGCAAATCTCTTAGGATTTGACACTATTAGAACAAACTATTCATTTGTGAGTTCACAGTCAGAAAGGATAGACTCAACATCATCCTTAGCAACTTGCTTCCCCTTTGCAACTAGATCCAACGTACCCATGACAGACACAACTTTCGTTTCTTTAGTCACTTCATTTTCGTGTGATTTCAAGATTCCTACTAGCTTTGCCAATGTATAATTTTTGAGTTGCTCGTAAGCTTTCACCGTTGAAAGCAATGGCATCCACTTAGACCTTAACCCATTCATGAATGTTACCTTCTGCTCAATAATTTATCGTCTAATCCCATGTTTTGTCATCCTGCTCAGAAGATGATTGTAGTGATTGAACATTTGACTTAGATTTTCATCAGTCTTTGTGCGAAAGCACTAAATTCAGACAATAAGAGCGTTTGAGTAGAATGCTCCAGATCAGCCTCTGTTGAATAAAGCTCTTTAAGCCTATCCCATATGGCCTTGGCTGTATCACAAGAACTAATAAGACAAAACATATCAGCCTGCAATGCAAATCTAATGATTCTCATTACTTTGATGTTGCTCTGCAACTTGTCTCTCTCATCTTGAGGAACGTTTTTGACATCCAGAAGAAGTCGATTGAGGTAGGCCGGAGTTTTAATCACCCTTCTTGTTCCAGAGTGAACAAAAGCTCCAATAGTAATAGCTTTCCAGATCGAGTAACCATTATCTTCTAATCCTAGAACATAATCTTCAAAGTGAAGTGCCCAGACTTCATAATCGTTGGGAAAGAGAATGTGAATCCTTGTAGTTGACCCAATACTGCTGATGAAATTGATTTAAGAATTGTCGTGTGACATTTTAACAAGATCTTCGAAACTTGTTTAAGAATCAGACTTGTAAAAAGTTAGGGTAATATTGAGATCACAATGACAACGTCAAGAAAACTGAGATGACGGCTGAACAAGATCCAATATTAACGGAAATCCTAATAGCTTCTTTTAACAGAAGAGATGTGTATAGATTATATAGTCACCTGCTCTGATACCAATTGATGAGATTAAAACTTAAAAGATTAATAAGATCCAAAAATAGAAAGCAAAGATGAACAAGACAATGATTCATAATAAGGTTAATTATTCAAGCTTTACAGCCTCAGAAGAGCTCTATCAAGAATTGCTACTGTAGAGACGTGATTAAGGTTTACAAAGATTTCCAAAGATAAAAACGTTAACCACCTACGTGCTATTAATACATAAACCCTAACAAATAAGACGGAAGAGCTCTATCAAGAATTGCTACTATAGAGACGTGATTAAGGTTTACAAAGATTTCCAAAGATAAAAATGTTAATCACCTACGTGCATGCATGCACTATAAATACATAAACCCTAATAAATAAGACGGATGGATAGGCCCATACTGTTTACATAATTGATTAAAAACAAAACACCCAAATGATGCAATATCAATACCTAACATGAAGGTATTTATGAAATCATTGTAAGGATATAATTTATTAAAAACAATATTTTAGATATGTATATAATTTTACTTTTAAATACTTTTTACTTTTCTTATATCAATTATATAATTTTATTTATTGAATATATATATATATATATATATATATATATATATATATATATATATATATATATATATATATATATTATGTATTCAATAAATAAAATTATATAATTGATATAATAAAAGTAAAAGATATAAATAATACAATTTAAGTTGAAAGACCAAAAATGTTATTTAAAAGTGTAAAAACTATAAATTTTAATAATAAAACATGTTTCTTAAATACAAAATAAAATATATAAAAACTAAATATATATTAAAAAAGATATAAGTTGAAGGACTAAAAGTGTAATTTTAGATGCTTAAAAGCTAAATCTGAACTTTTTTTTGTTAAAAGGAATGTTTTTCTATGTTGTGGGGACAAAAGAACTATTCTAGTTTTTTATGGAGGGAACAAAAAACAACTATATTTGAATTTTTTTTTATTTATTTATTTTTTTTAAAGATGATCTGTTTAAAAAAAAAATGTTCTACATTCTCACATCCAAAAAAAAAATTGGTAAGAAAATTGTAATTTACTAAGTTTTCCTTGAGAAATCTGGTTGGAGGACATCAAGAATAAACATGGTTTTATAATTGTTATTCATCTTCAATGCATCATGTTGGGAAATCCTCTGTTAATTTCAGGTTAACAAATAAAAAGGTGAATCATTTTGGCCATACATAAAAGTAGCATATGATTTTCATTATCTCTTTTTTTCTCTTTCATGATCACTTCGAATAGAGTTGATGTGTGAATCTGCAAACTCATTATTCAACTTTAGGATCGTAAAAATTTGTTTATGGATAGTGACCCGTTTGTAAAAATGTGTATAATTAAAATGCATACTTGTCAGTTGACATTTGAATGCTTCATTGCTATAAACTATATATATGTAGAATCAATGCCAATTATTCATAAAAGTTATCAACTTTAGAGCATATGGATTCTCCATTCATGCATAAAAAAAATATCCCTATACCCCAGCCCTCACTAACGTTTGAGTCTTTTTCTTTTATAGGGACCCATTGTACCACTCATAATAGCTGTTAACTTTAGTTTTGTTAGGCTGAGTTTTTTATACTTGATTGGACCACGTTTAATTTTCAATCAGATATAAGGGACTCTTTGTCCATGTCCCACGTTGTTCGGTCTTTTTGTCTGAGAACAAAATTGAAATGTTTTAGTACTTTGTTTGGTCATGTGTACAAAAGGGGGTCTTATTGCTCCTTTGAGTCCAAGACAAACATGATAGAATGAATGTTTGGAAAAAGTGCCATATATTCTATTTAGTACCTTACTACTACTTTAATTACACGGAAAAAAATATGGTAAGTTGATATCTACATTGGATTATTCTGGATTGATATCTAAAGCAATAAAATTTTGGATTTGGATGTCCTTGTTATGCTACCTTGGTTTAAAGAAAGTTATTCCTAACTATATATATATATATATATATATATATATATATATATATATATATATATATATATATATATATATATATATATATATATATATATATATATATATATATTATATGGCTACGATGATGATATACGTTCACTTGATGAGTGGTTCTTTGGTCTTGTTGGGAGACTTGCATGACTGGAATTTACAAGGGTCAGCCTCAATGAGCAACTGAACAATCTCATTCATGCTAGGACGAAGGGCAGCTGTCTTGCATGTACATCGAAAGGCTATACGAAGAACCTTAATTATCTCATCATTGAAATAAGCAGAAAGTCTGTTGTCCAAAACCTCGATTGCTCCTTGTTTTGTTTCCACTTTGGTTGAAATCCAATATATGATGTTCTTGTTTTCTCCAAACTCCATCTCGACGGGCTTCTTCCCAGTTATGAGTTCCATCAACACCACCCCGAAACTATACACATCACACTTTGTTGTGGCTTTACACGAATATGCATACTCTGTAAACGTAAAACAAAGTAATATCAAATTAATTAATTAATTTAAGGGTACGTTGTCATGAGTAAATTGAAATTGATCCATCAAATTAGTTGTAGGTAGGTACGTACCTGGTGCTAAGTAGCCATAGGAGCCTGCAACGACTGTGGTGGTGGAGTCTTTTCCTCGAGCCCCCCGGAGAACTTTGGCGATGCCAAAGTCAGCTACTTTGGGTTGGAAGTTTTGGTCAAGGAGGATGTTTGTTGACTTGATGTCTCGGTGAATGATTGGCGGCATAAGATCATGGTGGAGATAGGCAAGGCCTTGTGCCACCCCAAGTGCAATCTGATGACGTGTCGGCCAATCCAAAAGACATTTCCCTCTATGAAGTGCATCCCAAAGGTTCCCATTCGGCATGTATTCATATACCAACAAGTTACAATCAAAGCTTGAGAAATAGCAATACAACTTTACTATGTTTTTATGCCTTATGTTTCCTAGAGTCTCCACTTCTGTTTTTAGCTCTCTATTCATTATCTGCTGCTGCTCATCGGAGCCTTCATCTGCTGCTGCTGCTTTGCTTTTCTGACTCCAAAGTCTCTTAACAGCAACCACCTCTCCGTTGCTAAGCTCAATCTTATAAACTGTTCCCGACCCTCCATGCCCCACCACATTCTTATCAATCATGGCTTCCACTATTTCTTCCTGATCAAAACTCACCCGATGAAAGCTCTTCACATTGTACGAGCAATATGAAGATGACCATGTTTCCTCGTGTTTTACAACGTCGTTTTCCTTACTAAACCAACGTTGTAGAAACACAACACCCCCAATGACAACCACCCCGATTGAAATCCCTATAACCCAAATGTAATCCACTTTTTTTCTACTGTAAGCCTCGCCACAAATGGAGAAATTTTGATTTTTATCTGATGATGAGTCGGGGTACTCGGAAATACACAGATTTGGGTTGCCTATAAAGCTCTCGAGTTGTCCTCCTTTGATGAACGAGACGGGTATCGGCCCTGAAAGATGATTGTTTGAAAAGTTCATCGAGCTTGGAAGCAAATCACAGAAGCTTTCCGGGATTGAACCGGTTAACAAATTTCTTGAAAGATCAAGAACATTTAAAGATGTTAGTGAGGAAAGTGAATTAGGAATGTGGGAAGTAAGTTTATTTCCTTGCAGCAGGAGGAGATTGAGCCTTTTGAGGTGACCGATCTCTGAAGGAATTGGACCCGAGATGAGGTTATTACTAAGATCAATCTTTACAAGATTATAAACCTGAGAAATTTCACAAGGGAGAACTCCGGTGATGCGATTATTCTGTAAAAACAATTCTGACAAATTTTTTGCATTCCCGAGAGATGGAGTTATTGAACCGCGTAAAAAATTGTCACTCAGATCGATGATGGATACTGACGGGAGGCTCAGAATCTTTTCTGGTATGTTTCCCTCCAACATGTTAGAACTAAGTCGGAAGCGTATTACAGAGACACATTTGCTGTAACTTTCCGGCAACACACCAGAAAACCTGTTGTCAAGGGCTAGCAAGTAATTCAACTTACCTCCATTGCATATCTCCGGTGGCAATTCTCCTGTCAACTGGTTTTCCGACAAGTCAAACAGCACCAGAGGCGATGATCTCCCTAGGTGTCTTGGAACTTCACCTGTCAAGTAGTTGCTATAAAGTGATAACATCACCAAACTCTTTGACTCCTCAAGCACACGTGGGATTTCTCCGGTGAGACTGTTGTTGTAAAACTGCAATACTCTGAGATTCGGGAGGCGACATATGGACTCCGGCAGCCTTCCGGTTAACTTATTGACAGACATGTCGATGTCAGTGAGTCCCGTCAGGTTTCCAAGCTCTTCCGGTATCCCACCGGTTAGTTGATTGTAGTAAAGCTCGATTAATTGCAAGTTTGGAAGCGAACCGATTTCTCTCGGAACCGGACCCACTAAAAAATTCCCGCTCAATTCAAGATCAACAAGAGACGTCATGTTCCCGATGCTTTTCGGGATTAAACCACTCACCATGCACGTACTCAAGATCATTGACCTGAGTTTTGTCAGCCGGAAAATATCAATCGGCAAGCTCCACGGCTCAAAACCACCGTTTTCATTGAAGTTCACCACTTGAAGATTGGTGAGGTTTATAAGGGACTTGGGGAATTTTCCGGTGAAGGAACAGGATGACATATCAAGAAACCTCAGGGATACCATGGATGACATGTCAGGCAAATTTCCGGCGAGATTTGTATTTGTGGTTGTCAGTTCTTCCAGTAAGGAACAGTTGGTAATACTGTAAGGGAAGTCACCATGGATATCATTATGGCCAATATTCAAGCTTTTCAGTTCGGGCAGGTAAGAACATATGTTTTCCGGGAAGTGGCCGGATAAGTTCCACCCAGAAATATCAACCTTCACTACGTCCCCTTTACTGTCGCAGCTTATTCCTGTGTAGTTGCAGACATTTTTTCCGGATGTGATATCCCAGTCAGCCATAGGGTTTCCGGAAAGAGATTTTTTCATAAGTTTGAAGAACTCAGACTGGTTAGCTATGGTGTTTGTAAGTGAGAAGAGAAATACAAGACAGAAGATGAAAAGATAGCCAAATCCCATTGGAGGAATGCTGGCTTGTTAAACTTCGAAATAAAGGAAGAAAATGAAAAAGAAAAACAAAATAATTTGTAGTTGTAGTGGAAGTTATGTTCGCGTGGGTGATGCACAAGAGAAGAAGAGATGATGAAGATTGAAGACAAGAGATATTTAAAAGAAATGATTGGTTAAATCATTGGGAGCTAAAAAAAAGTTTGTGTAAAAGTGTACACGGACAATATTTGGGCCTATTAACCTCAAGTAAAATTGCATACATGTTAATATTGTGTTGATCAGGCATAGATTGACCTCATATTAATGATATTCAGACAAAATTGCAATTTTTTTCTATTGAAATGTGAGAAAGTCAAAAGAGTCGTGAACATCGTCATTATCGTTACCATACAAAATAACTCTTAAAATTTGTCCCATTCATTATAACGTTAACGTACTCTCGTGACCCAAATGGGTGAATACACATTCACTTGCATATTTGATAGGTAATGGTCCATAGGAGAAAGAAAGTTGTGGCATAAAGTCGCTTTATGTTATACCCTAACCCTCCCACCAGCTATTGTAGAGAATAACATCAAATGCAAAGGAGAGCCATCTTTTGTACAAGAACTAGAATCAGATGCTTACTACCACTCACTCACTTGTATAGCCTATCTGGTCCTCACACCATATTCTTCACAGATAAATATTGATTCGTTCAAGACACGACATGAAAACTATAGCCTTTTGATTTCCTAAAAGATTTAAGATAATTATCGAAAGGCTATTTACATTTTTGAAGTTTAACATAAAAAAGAAGAATACAAGATCTTGCATCTAGGTTGGTAAAAAATTTATACCAACATAAAAACTTTAACGGCTAAATAAATTAATGATGAAAATACATTTTTCTGCTTAGTTTTTTAAAAATATATAAGAAATATACGTAAAAAAACTAATTCACGACTCAACCTATAACGATACTTATTGTCATATACTAAAGGCATCCATAATGTATTAAACTCTATAGAGTTTAATGGATTATCACATCAACATTCTTAAATTCATATAACTTTATTATTGTTTTCTCTACAATGCATTGAACTCTACAAAGTTTAATAAAATGTTACAAAATATAATTTATAGTAAATATTTAAGGATTAAAACTTTCTTTTTTCCCATTGAAGAGTTCAATGACTATTGAACTTCAAATCCATTGAATGTCAAGGTGGCATCTCACAATGGTTGAGTTTCATCCATTGACTGACACATCGACTTGTCATCTCATTCAACTCTCCCATTGAACTCACCGTTGTGGAAAGAATATATAATAGAAATGATAATTAAATAGTACAATATAAAAAAACATTATATACATTGAAGTTTAAAGATAAATGATTTCTGTTATACACAATTCCGGTGATCTGCTTCTTTTACCCGAAAACAATTAAATTGTTTTCGATATATATCAAACTGTCTCAAACACTCTTTATTCAATTCGTTTTTGCCAAAAATAAAAAGTCTAACCATATATTTTTTTTCATTGAACAAAAACATAAACAATCAATATTATATGTCTTTCAAAAAAAAAAAAACAATCAATTATATGTTATCTTTAAGTATAGTTTGATAAAAATTTAGAGTAAATTACTGAAATCATCCGTGTGGTTTGGTTAAAATTGCATATTTGGTCCCTAACTTTTATTTTGCATTCGGATCGTCTCTGTGTTTTGTTTTGTTGCATTTTTCATCCCTATGTTTTGATCAAAATTATTGTAATGACGTAAATTTTAAAACCAATTATTCATTTTTGTAAACATCAAAACATCGATTAATATTTCAAATTCAACGTAAACAATATTGACACAACGAAATACATCCCAAAGATCATAAAATAGTTTTCCCCCCGACAATGTGTACGATCACGCCGGCGCCTTCCCACGGTCCTCGTTAGTACCTGAAACACATAACACAACATCTGTAAGCATAAATGCTTAGTGAGTTCCCCAAAATACAACTTACGCACATATGCCTTTCCAGGCCCTGACCTTCCGGTCCACGTGTCTCAGGGGACTTCCGTCCCAACTAGGTAAACCTTCCGGTCCTACCCACGTCAACCTTACGGTCCACATCACAATGCCTTCCGGCCCATGACATATTCGCCTTCCGGCCCATAACATAATGCCTTCCGGCCCATATCAAGCATATCATACATGGCACATATAACGAAAAACTTATCACACATAATACATATATCTCATAACATATCCGACCTTCCGGTCACACAGTCAAACCCTTCCGGGTACAGTATAGTGAGAAAACTCACCTCGTGGAAAGTCTAAGATCTCGCGTCCTTGCTATCACCGAATCCCAAATGACGACTCTACCTCGCCTAAACATAAAAATATCATTTAATACACAAAGACTTCCACCACTAAAACTTTACCCCTTATCATCATTCCTTAGAGGGTAAAAGACCATTTTATCCTTCCTTGACCTAAAGTCCTCATGTTGACCAAAACCCTAAAAGTTAACAAAATTCAACCCTGAGAGTACGCGGGACGTACTGCTAGATGTACGCGGGGCGTACATCGCCAATCCCCTGGATCGGGGTCTCCATCCAGTACGCTGCGCGTACTGGGAAGTTACGCCCAGCGTAACCATCAGAATCAACCACTCTTCATTTCTGGTCTTAATCGGTTAAGCTATTACTCCAACTTCTAGATCCGACTCTTTTAGTGTGTCTAAACCCATAAAGTCGAGACCATTAAGCCTTGGAATGGTTGTAAAGGCTCCAACATCACATAACAACATTCTTTTCCAACTCAAGGACCTAGATCTCATGCATGGTGCAATACCCACGTCCAAGATGCCATTTTTATGAGTCTACAACTCCAATAGATCAGAAATATGAAGTATCTAAGCTTATGGAGGCCATTTGCACAAAAAGTCTCGACCTTTGGGACTTAAACCCCAGAAAATGATACTTTAAGCATGCAACATGAACCAAGTGACAAGATCCGAACTTTTTACCTAATAATGAAGCTTTAACCCTTGCAAAGCTCAGATCTACACTTGAGCACCACTTCTAGCCTTTCCAATGAGCTATTCTTCTCCTTTGCAACCTTAGAATGGCACCACCAAGCTTAGAATACACACACAAAGGCTTAAGAACGAAGGCATACACTATTTAGGGTTTCACTCTGAGGGATGGTGACTGAGAAGTCCAACCACACATTCCTTTTATAGCCCTCCAAAGAGATTAAGGTTTTTAGATCTAGGGAAGTTACACCATGCGTAACCTTGGGTACACCCAGCGTACCTGAGGGGGAGCGCGTCCAAAAGAGGCACGTGAGTACGCGCGGCGTACGCCTTGTATGCCCAACGTACTCGCCTAACATGAAACCCTAAATTAACAACATAACCCAAAATAGAAGAATACCTGGATTCGGGCTGTTACAATTCTCCCCCACTAGAACCAGACTTCGCCCCCGAATTCTCATACTGAAAACAACTCTGGATACTGATCCCGCATCTCAGACTCAAACTCCCATGTCAGCTCGGACCCCTTCCGATGTTGCCACTGCACTTGTACCAGGGGTACTTCCTTCTTCCTCAGAACCTTAACTTTCCGATCCCTGATCGCTACTGGTCTCTCCACATAGTTCAGGCCTGCATCCACCTGAATATCATCTAATGGCACCACTGCCGACTCGTCGGCAATACATTTCCTCAACTACGAGACACGAAAGGTATCATGGATCTGCCCCAACTCAGCAGGTAGATCCAACCAGTAGGCTACCCGGCCTACCCTAGCAATTACCCTGAAGGGTCCAATATACCGGGGTCCCAACTTGCCCCTCTTCCTGAATCGTATCACTCCTTTCCAAGGAGAGACCTTTAGGAGCACAAGGTCACCAACCTGAAACTCGAACTCGGACCACCGCTTGTCCGCATAACTCTTTTGGCGACTCTGCGCGGTCAACAACCTCTGCCTGACATGCTGAATCTGCTCGGTCGTCTGGAGTACAATCTCCGTGCTACCCATCACCCGCTACCCCACCTCTCCCCAGCATATGGGGGTACGACACCTCCGCCCATACAACAACTCAAAGGGTGGCATACCAATGCTCGAATGATGGTTGTTGTTGTACGAAAATCTGCTAAAGGTAGATAGGTGTCCCAACACCCTCCAAAATCCAAAACACATGCTCGGATCATATCCTCAAGCATTTGAATCGTCCGCTCGCTCTGTCCGTCTGTCTACGGGTGGTATGCGGTACTGAAATGCAGTCTCGTACCCAACTCCTCATGAAACTTCTTCCAAAGCCTGGAAGTAAAACGCACATCGCGATCTGAAATAATCGACATCGGAACCCCATGCCGCGATACCACCTCCCTCACGTATAATTCCGCCAACTTCTCCGCAGAAGAGCTCTCGCTGATGACTAGAAAATGAGCGCTCTTCGCCAATCTATCCACGATCACCCAAATTGTGTCGACTCCCCACGCAGTCCGTGGCAATTTGCTAATAAAATCCATGGTAATCTGTTCCCACTTCCATTCGGGAATCTCTAGCGGCTGCAATTTACCGTGCAGATGTTGGTGCTCGGCCTTAACCTGTCGACAAGTCAGGCATCTCTCAACAAACCATGCAACATCCCTTTTCATACAGGACCACCAATACTCCTTCCTTAGGTCCAAATACATTTGCGTAGCCTCGGGATGAATCGAGAATTTCGATCGATGCGCTTCCTCCATCAAAATAGTACGTGTACCGCCCACAAACGGTACCCAAATCCGACCCTGAAAAGTCATAAGCCCTCGACCATCCGTAACGAATCCTGATACCTGAGCTACAACCCGCTCCCTCTTCTGGTTTTCTGGTTTTGCACCCTCAGCCTGAGCTCCTCGAATGGTATCTAAAATCGGGGTCATCACCGTCAACCTCGTACAAATATCTCGGATCGGGGCGCTTTCCACCCTACGGCTCAACGCATCGGCCACCACATTAGCCTTTCCCGGGTGGTACAGGATATCACAATCGTAATCCTTCACCACGTCCAACCATCTCCTCTGTCGCATATTCAGATTTGGCTGATCCATCAAGTACTTCAGACTCTTGTGGTCTGTGTAGATGGTACACCGAACCCCATAAAGATAATGCTACCAGATCTTGAGGGAAAACACCACAACCCCCAATTCCAGGTCGTGGGTGGGATATCTCAACTCATGAGGCTTCAACTGTCTCAAAGCATACGCTATCACATACCCCCTCTGCATAAGCACCGCCCCTAAACCCGATAAAGATGCATCACCGTACACCACAAAATCCTCCATCCCTTTCGGAAGTGCAAGCACCGGGGCCTCGCACAATTTCTGACGAAGGGTCTCGAATGAGGACTGCTGCTCCGGTCCCCTCTAAAATGCAACACCCTTCCGGGTCATCCTAGTAAGTGGCACGGCGATCTTGGAGAAATCCTTGATAAACCTTCGATAATAACCGGCCAATCACAGAAAACTCCTGATCTCAGTGGGCGATCTCGACACCTCCCATCTCAACACCGCCTCAATCTTGGCCGGGTCGACCAATATCCCTTTCTGGTTAACAAGGTGCCTAAGGAACTAGACCTCTCGTAACCACAAATCACACTTGGAGAATTTGGCATACAGCCTCTCCGATCTCAATACCCCAAGAATTTCCCTCAAATGTTCCTCATGCTGCTCCCTAGACCTCGAATATACCAAAATATCATCAATGAATACGATCACCGACCGATCCAACATCGGCCTGCACACCCGGTTCATAAGATCCATGAACGTGGCTAGGGCATTGGTGACCCTAAAAGGCATTACCACAAACTCATAATGTCCATAACGAGTTCTAAATGCAGTCTTCTGAATATCTTCATCCCGAACTCTCATCTGATGATAACCCGACCTCAAGTCTATCATGGAGAACCAAGATGCCCCCTGCAACTGATCGAACAGATCGTCGATCCTAGGTAACAGATACCGGTTCTTAACCGTCAACTTGTTCAACTCCCGGTAATCGATACACATCCGGTGTGAACCGTCCTTTTTCTTGACAAACAAAATCGACGCTCCCCAAGGTGAGCTACTCAGTCGAATAAACCCCTTCCCCAACAACTCCTGAAGCTGCGGGGGTAACTCCTGCATTTCCGGTGGAGCGAGGTGATAAGGCGCCTTGGCGATGGGCGCTGCTTCCGAAACCAAATCGATATGGAACTCCACTTGCCTTTCCGGAGGCACACCTGGTAACTCTTCGGGGAACACATTCGAAAACTTGCATACTACAGGAACGTCGTCAACCGAATTGGGCCTCCCCGCGGCTACTCGAGTATCCATCATGTAAGCTAGGAATCCATTGCAGCCCTGCTGCAAACTCTGCCTCACCCTGGTAGCCGAATAAAACGCCGACCCACACCGGGTCCCCTCGCCATACACAATAAGCACTCCCCCACTAGGGTCTCGAATAGTCACCAGCTGTCTCTCGCAGTCAATGACTGCCCCAAATTTACTCAACCAATCCATGCCCACGATGATGCAGACATCCCCCGTCGCTATAGGAACCAAGTCTATAGGGAACTTGAACCCAAAGATCTCGATCACGCATCCTCGAATCACATCAGTGGCGTATACCGCTTTTTCATCCGCTATAGAAACTCGCAGGGGTCGACTCATCACCTCCCGATCAATACCGATGTGCTAGCTAAAAGCCAACGATACAAAAGACCGACTCGCACCCGAGTCAAATAATACCAAGGTAGGTACAGAATTCACAAGAAAAGTACCTATGCATATCATAATATAAGCACAATACCTTATCATAAAAGTAAATACATGAAAGAATACATACTAGCCACGACATCAGGCGCCGCGTGGACCTCCTCCGCAGTCAACTGAAAAGCTCTTCGACGAACCCTCGGAGCCTCGGCTTTCACCGGCCGAGTCTCGGTAACCCTGGCAGCAGGCGTAGATCCCTGACGAAGCTGGGGGCACTCGGCCTTCCGATGGCCGATCTGGTTGCAATGAAAGCAAACCATGAATCCCTTGGGGCAATCCCTAGCAATGTGCCCCTCCTTGCCGCACTTGTAGCAAGCACCCGATCGACATGCCCCTTCGTGACCCTTACCTAACTTTCCGCAAGTGCGGCCCGTCTGACCTCCTAACCTTGAATCGGAGGACTTGGTCTGCTTGGCTGCCGGCTGAGACTGAGCTGGCCGCCGATCCACCCGTTGAGACTCGACCTCCTCCCTGGCCTGGGTCTCCAACTCGATCTCACGCTTCCTGGCATTCGCCTGGAGCTCAGCAAAAGTCTAGTATGACGAGTTCGATACGAACTCTTGGATATCCCTCCTCAGCACACCCAAATAACGGCTCATCCGAGCCTGCTCCGTGGACACCTGCTCAGGGCAAAACATCGCCCTCTCATGAAACTTCCGAGTGATCACCGTGACAAAATCATTACCCTGCTTGAGGTTCAATAACTCCTGAACCAACCATTCCCTCTCCACCGGGGGAACATACTCCTCTCTGAACATAGCAGTAAACCTCTCCCAAGTCACGGCTGAAATCTCCGCCAGAGTGAAGTTCGCCATCACGAACTTCCACCAATCCTTTGCTCCCAGACGGAGCTGGTTCAAAGCGAACCGTACCCTCAGATGCTCCGGACATGAACAAGTGTAGAAGCATCACTCGATATCAGCAATCCATCTCATCGTAGTGATCGGATCCTACGTCCCGTCAAACTTGGGTGGCTTCGTGTTGCTGAACTCCCGGAACAGCAACGAGTCACCTTCCTGTGGTCTGGCAGCGGCTGCGGCCTCAGTCACCGCGGCGTACCGCTCATCAAAAGTCTCCATCAGTGTGGTCTTAATAGACCCAAACATCTCCGGAATCTCAACCCGGATCGCTGCAGCCACCTCCTCATGAATCATCTGACGAAGCTCTTCGTCACTCACACTGCTCGTACCAGGTCTGTGGCGTGGTCCAACCAACATAGAAATATCAGAGACTCTATCGAGCATAATCGCACTCGATAACGCAACCCTACTCAGTCTCCGATATCCAGGGATTCTTACTTGGGTTGCCCACTGACCCGGTGTCTTCAGTAGTACGGGCCCAATACTACCAACTACACCGCATCAGCATTCACCCCAAGTCCTCCTCCCCAAACCCCGGATCATGAGTACTCTATTCTTGCCATGCACTAGCTACCCACTCGCTCTCAAAGCACCTCATAGTAGCAGATTTCCTTAGACTAAGGCATCACAAATCAAGTCACTCTAGTCCTAATATGAATACCTAGTCTACTAGCATGCGTATCATATCACATCATCTCATAACACATATTGTAAGAGTATTTTGGGGAGTTTACCGTTCGGGCGCTGGCTGACCGTACACACTTCTTCTTCTTTGGTTGTTTCAAAATCTCTTATCAAATTTTTATTGATTTTATTAATTAAAAATTTCTCAAGTCCCCGGGTTGAGTTCAGTTACGCCCGAAGGTGTATCCGAAACCCTCAAACCAAGGCTCTGATACCAACTTGTAACGACGTAAATTTTAAAACCAATTTTTCATTTTTGTAAACATCAAAACATCGATTAATATTTCAAATTCAACGTAAACAATATTGTCACAACGAAATACATCCCAAAGATCATAAAATAGTTTTCCCCCAACAATGTGTACGATCACGCCGGCGCCTTCCCACGGTTCTCGGTAGTACCTGAAACACATAACACAACATCTGTAAGAATAAATGCTTAGTGAGTTCCCCAAAATACAACTTACGCACATATGCCTTTCCAGGCCCTGACCTTCCGGTCCACGTGTCTCAGGGGACTTCCATCCCGACTAGGTAAATCTTCCGGTACTACCCACGTCAACCTTACGGTCCACATCACAACGCCTTCCGGCCCATGACATATTCGCCTTCCGGCCCATAACATAATGCCTTCCGGCCCATATCAAGCATATCATACATGGCACATATAACGAAAAACTTATCACACATAATACATATATCTCATAACATATCCGACCTTCCGGTCACACAGTCAAACCCTTCCGGGTACAGTATAGTGAGAAAACTCACCTCGTGGAAAGTCTAAGATCTCGCGTCCTTGCTATCACCGAATCCCAAATGACGACTCTACCTCGTCTAAACATAAAAATATCATTTAATATACAAAGACTTCCACCACTAAAACTTTACCCCTTATCATCATTCCTCAGAGGTTAAAAGACCATTTTACCCTTCCTTGACCTAAAGTCCTCATGTTGACCAAAACCCTAAAAGTCAACAATAGTCAACCCTAAGAGTACGCGGGGCGTACATCGCCAATCCCCTGGATCGGGGTCTCCACCCAGTACGCTGCATGTACTGGAAGTTACGCCCAGCGTAACCATCAGAATCAACCACTCTTCATTTCTGGTCTTAATCGGTTAAGCCATTACTCCAACTTCTAGATCCGACTCTTTTAGTGTGTCAAAACCCATAAAGTCGAGACCTTTAAGCCTTGGGATGGCTGTAAAGGCTCCAACATCACATAACAACATTCTTTTCCAACTCAAGGACCTAGATCTCATACATGGTGCAATACCCACGTCCAAGATGCCATTTTTATGAGTCTAAATCTAAGCTTATGGAGGCCATTTGCACAAAAAGTCTCGACCTTTGGGACTTAAACCCTAGAAAATGATACTTTAAGCATGCAACATGAACCAAGTGACAAGATCCGAACTTTTTACCTGATAATGAAGCTTTAACCCTTGCAAAGCTCAGATCTACACTTGAGCACCACTTCTAGCCTTTCCAATGAGCTCTTCTTCTCCTTTGCAACCTTGGAATGGCAGCACCAAGTTTAGAATACACACGCAAAGGCTTAAGAATGAAGGCACACACTATTTAGGGTTTCACTCTGAGGGATGGTGGTTGAGAAGTCCAGCCACACATTCATTTTATAGCCCTCCAAAGAGATTAGGGTTTTTAGATCTAGGCAAGTTACGCCATGCGTAACCTTGGGTACGCCCAGCGTACCTGAGGGGGAACGCGTCCAAAAGAGGCGCGCGAGTGCGCGCGGCGTACGCCTTGTACGCCTAGCGTAGTCGCCTAACATGAAACCCTAAATTAACAACATAACCCAAAATAAAAGAATACCTAGATTCGGATTGTTACAATTACATGTTTGGTCCCTAACTTTATGTATATAAGGGACGAAAAACGCAATAAAATCAAACCATAGGGATGAAAAATGCAACAAAATCAAACCATAAGGACGATCCGAGTGCAAAAGAAAAGCTAGGGACCAAACATGCAATTTTAACAAAACCATAGGGACAATTTCAGTAATTTAGTCTAAAATTTAATTATAATTTTACTAATATTTTTAATACGTAATCGTTATAAGTGGGAATGTTTAAAAGATCTTAAGATTGGCAATAACCTTTTTATAAATCAATACAATTAAATAGAAAAAAGAAAAAAAAAAAAAGAAAAAAAAAAAACATGAAAGATTACATGTAAAATCTAAGTGTGGAATATATTGTTATTATTTTCTTGAGCATAGTTTATTTATTTATTTAATAAAATACAAATCTACTTAAAATAAATTCTTTATATAGACAAAATGATCCAAAATGTCAACCAATAACACAAAACATACACATTATAAGTTTTAATTCATCCATTTGGCCAGCAAACTTTTTTTTTAGTTTTATTATATTATTGATAACGGTGATAGCGGGTTACCAATCCACATTGAGAACACCATATCTCCGGTTGTGTCCACGTAATCAATGGTATAATACAATCGGAAAAAAAAAAGTTTATTGGGTCAATTTGATATAATTATATAAGTTTAGTGGTTTAAAAATCCAATAAAATATCATTGGTTTCCATTTTATGACCTTTTTATATATAGAAAATATTAAAACATTTTTAAACACCATTTATATATAAAAAAACCTTCAATTTTCCATAACTTACTTGTCTTAAAAATATTTAGACCAATCATAAGACCATTATCTTTTTCAATGCAAAATTTTCACTTTCTTCTAATTTCATTGGTAAACTCATATAAATATTTCTAAGACTTTACAATTTAATCAATATATTCAAAGATATTATAAGTTATTTTGTTTATTACCTTATTTTTTTTCCAAACAATCCCCTACATATAAATTGCTAATTCTTAAAAATGGTTATATGGGTTTAAAAAAGATGTTACTAAAAAACTTTAAAATATCATTTATATATTGAATTTTTTATTTTTATTTTTACTCAACTTATTTGTTTTAAAATTATTAAGATAAGCCATAAGACAATTAAGATATTTTTCAAAAAGAATTTTTCATTTTCTTCTAATGTTATTGTTAAACCCATAAAACTATTTCTAAGAATTAGCAATTATGTTGCGGATTGTTTGGGAAAAGAAATAATGTAATAAACAAAATAACTTTTAATTTCTTTGAATATATTGCTTAAATTGTGAAGTCTTAGAAATAATTATGTCAGTTTGCAAATGAAGTTAGAAGAAAATAAAAATTTTGTGTTGAAAAAGATAGTTGCCTTATAATTAGTTTAAATATTTTTAAGACAAGTTAAGGATAAATTGAAGATTTTGGATATATAAACGGTATTTAAAAGTGTTTCGATATGTAACATCCTAAAAACCAGATAATTTTTTTTCATTTTTAAAATAGGTTTTACAATTATAATTTGTTTCCAAAAATGCATTACATTCTGTCAGGTTAAAATATCATAGTATCGATAACTAGGGATGAGCTTTAGAACCGGGCCGGTTCGGAACCGGAAACGGTTTTCCTATATTATAAGAACCGAGAACCGGACCACCAGTTCTAGCGTTGGTTCCGGTTACGGTCCCGGTTTTTCGGTTATTTTTCAAACTAGAACCGGTTGAAATATTATAGATAATATGTAATTTTCCGGAGCTTGTAAATGATTAAATATTTAACCAAATTATGATTTTTTACATTCTAAATTGAAATACAAACACTAAATTATATTATGAAAAAAGAATCAAGTAAGTTCAACTTCATATGAATGAGTTATGTGCATTTTAAAAGCGGGACATATTTTTAAAAAAAATTGTTCAAACAGAAAATACGCAACATTGATATGTTGTCTTCCGAGATCTATAATTGATTCAATATCTAACCAAAATATGTGTTTTTATAGTCTAAAATAAACTACAAACACCAAATTACATGATGGAAAAAAATTAAATAATTTCAACGTCATATGAATGAGTTATGCTCATTTAAAAAAATGTGACAGATTAAAAAAAACTAAAATATGTTGAAATAGAAAAAACTCAACATCGATATTCTTTCTTTCGGGGCATATGTCTGATTCAATATCTAACCCAAAAATATGTTTGTACAGTCAAAAATGAATTACAAACTCTAAATTACGTGTTCGAAAAAAAAAATCAAATAATTTTGACTTCATATGAGTGAGTTATGCGCATTTTAAAAAACAAAAAAAATGTCGAATCGGTTCCAGTTTTTAGAACTGGACCAGTTTTCATAAAAATGGAGAACCGGTAACCGAACCTTATTACCAATTTTGGTTCTGGTTCTGATTCGGTTCTGGTCCTGTTCCGGTTCCGGTTCCGGCGGTTCTAATGCTCATCCCTATCGATAACAATAAATGCGGAAATGTTGGAGTGTGAATGTTGCACCATCAAGCCGGACCCTTCCCTCTCGATCTGGAAGTACCTTAAAACACCCAAATAAATTGTAAGCAAAAGCTTAGTGAGTTCCCAAATATCACATAACACACAACCATAGAATATCATGTGACATACGTATAATTGCCATAGGCTACCCCCATGGTCTGATATCCAAGTGTCATGGGCTACCTTTATGGTCTTTATCTGGAATGCCATTGGCTACCTGTCACACCCCAAAACCGAAGGCGGAAATGTTCCGGGGCGAAGGACGTAATGCGTAGTATCACAACCAATGTACATAGCAAGCATAGTAAACACAACCATTACATTACATACAAATATTTACATTTGTTTGAAAGCGAAGTAATACATGTTTTATATATACATTAGTATAACAAAAGTAAAGACAAGACTTCTATACGCTCTGCCTTCTCCAAAAGAACGCAGGATACCTGTCTAACGAGAACCTGAGAATACAAGCAGTTTTAAAATATCAGCATAAAGTTGGTGAGTTCACAAGCATGTTTGTAAGCAAAAATCGGTTATTTAATCTTGTGATAAATACTTCATTTCCTTTGATAAAGATTGTTGTAATATTGAAAATCATTGTGACTGAGTTATGAAGTACATATGCATGTTTTCACAGAAAATCCCATATTTTCTAACACATAAGTTGATTTCCATAAGATAAGAAAAACCCTGACTAATCACCAGTAAGTTAATAAAACCATAAGTTATGATCCTTGGATTACCCTCCAGTACAAAAGTAGGTAGTTTTAATACATAAAACTATAGATTAAGATCCCTAGAATACCCTCCAGTACGAAATTAGGTACTTTTATTACATAAATAAAACTATGGAAGAAAGAAAGGAATCCGTGAATAAAGTTAGATAGTTTAATACGTATTGTGAGTCGTATAACCATACTGATTAGACCCGTGACCTCCTTCACGTTCTCCAGGCATCGTTCGATTCCAAAAGTTGTCACCCCAAGTGTGCCCGCCTAACTGTAGCTAGCAATTTAGGTGTGGGATTGTCAGTCTTGAATAGATCTATCCACAAATTTCACGCTCTCCCTCCAGGAGACTCTAGTTATACTTCCGGAGAGGATTTACTGGTACCCCGAAGGGTATAACGAAGACAAGTCTCACAAACTAGTATTAACTGATTCACAGGATAATAGATCATTCTCGAGTTTCGAAATCGTTTGGAACAAGGTAGAGTATAAATAATCAAATACGAAGTAATTATTTAGCATGATACTCTAGATTAAACATGGATAAACTAAATCAGACATAGTTTACGTTATTGACTTGGTACGAAATCTGAATCCGTAAAACAAGTAATGAAGATCCCAAATTATTCCCATAATAATTTGAATGATTTGATAAGTTCCCACGTTGTTTGAAAACCATATAATTATATTCAGAAAATCTCCCTTATGCTCCGCATATTACAGAGGGATAAAGTATCTAAAAGTATGTCAGGAAATCTTATAATTACATCAGTTTTAAGTTTCGGAAACCTTTATGATTTGCTTGTATTCCACCCTAAAAACATGAAAAACTCGGAAAAATATAAGGGTATTAACTCACCAGACGAGAATGTGTCGGGTAGGATGTTAAGTGTCAGTTTAGGGCTTAAACACGCGCAAGGATCCTATGTAACATGAGGAGATACATAATTGTATCTAATTAGACTTTCAACCACTAATTAAGTAAGATAATACACTCCGAGGCGCGAAAACACTTTATCTCGAGTGTTAGGAATGATACGGGTTGCATCTAAGGGGCTGTAGGGCCTAGTTATGGAGTTTGCTCTTCAAGAGTAAACTCTTAGAGGAGATTTCAGCCCAAACACCATATCCCCATGACTTTACGTCTATAAAGTCATGGGTGGTGTGTTTTTGGTTTCTCAAAGGTCTTATAACACTTGGGGAATTAAGCTAGGTTCAATTCTAGGGCATAGGAAGTGACTAAGTCTTCAAATAGACCATTTATGGGAGTTCACGGCTACAAACATAGAGTTTACGACCGTAAACTCTTACTTGTCCCTTCCTTTTGTGTTTTGATGGTTCTAGGTTAAGCATACATGTTTCTAGTCCATTATACAAGCCATGGAGGGAAGTTAGGGCACCATTTGACCTCCCTAAGGGAGTTTACGGACAAGGGACCAATCCTTGAGGGGTTTGCAGCCGTAATCTCCTTAAGTTCATGGTTTCTTTTCTGTTTAAGGTCCCTACTTCGATGGTGGTTGGTTCTAGACATTAACCCAAGCCATAGGAGGTGTTTAAGGGGCAATTTAACACCTTAAAAGGTGTTTACGGTCTATGAATGAGTGTTTACGGTCCAAGAATGTTCTTGGGCCATAAACTCATGTTTACTCCCAAAATGACAAGATTTTGGTGTTCTAAACTCGTACATGCAAGTCCCTAAGTCATAGCTAAGCACTAGAAGTGATTTGGAAGGTTTTGGGGCTTCAAAACCCCACTTATGGGTGTTTATGGTTTTGGAGTGTTCTATGGCCGTAAACACAAGATTTTTATACTTTTGGATGATTTAAACACGGATTTGCATGCCAAATAAGCTAAACAACAGGCTAGGATAGATTACTTACGAGTTTGGAGCTTGAAAGAGGTGTTTTTGGATCAAAATTTGAGTTGTAGAGAGAGAGTGTGTTAAGAGGGTGGAAAAGATTCAAATGGAGGTCCACTCACCCTTATATATTGTTTGAGTTTGCGGCCCGGTGGAAATCTACCCGATCCCGACGTTAAACGGGGTTTATGGTCGTACCCGATTAAATGTTCGTAACCCCACATGGTCGTAGACTAGAAATCTTTCTAAAAGAATTTGAGGATGTTTCTAAATCATTTGGACACTCATGAAGTCATGATAAAAGTCTCAATTTAATTAACTTAATCCGAAATGTTAACGGAACAACTTGATAAAGACGGGTTTTATTAACGGAAGCGAGTTACAGTGACGGAATAAATTTCAGGTTGTCACACTACCCCCATGGTCTGATATCCAAGTGTCATGGGCTACCCCATGGTCTTCATATGAGTGTCACGGGCTACCCCCAGGGTCTTCATACAATTAAATACATATCTAGGGATGTCAACGGGGGTAAACGGGGCAGGGATTGCATCCCTCGCCCCCACCCCCAAAATTTTCATGTTCCCCCGCCCCGCCCCTGCCCTCGAAATCACTAGCATCCCCATCCCCGCTCGCCCCATAATCCCAGGATTACCCCCGCCCCCGCCCCCGTTTCCCTGCCCCCATTTGGGTTGACTTTTTTTTAGCGAACGAATGTGTTATTTAGGCTAAAAGAAGTTATTTTTTGAGCTAAAAGAAACCATTTTGGATAAAAATAGTTATTTATAGCATAATTTTATATATTTAAAATAAAAATATTATAACATCTCAAAAATGTTATTCTATAAACTTAAAAACATAATATTGAATTTTGGAAGTTCAAAATCATTACTTTTATTTATTATATTTTAATAATTAATATATATTAATATAAATAATATATTAACGGGCTCCCCATTGGGGGTTCGGGACGGGACTACCCACCCCCACCCCCGCCCCCGAAACTATAACGGGGGTTAACGTTGCCCCCGCCCCCGCCCCCATCCCCAATTTTTTAAAGAAATATTCCCCATTCGGGATCAGGGCTCCACGGGTTCGGGGTCCCACGGGACTTTTTGACATCCCTATACATAACAACTATCAATTCACATGTCAAGTAGTGGGTCGAAATTATTGTCTTTGACCCATTGATATAGTGAGAAGACTCACCTCAGACTACTGATAAATAATACTGCTCGACTACCGATCCATAAATCTCACACTCAATAAATATAAATTACCTTAATTAGAATTAGGACACAAACCCAATCATGGGCCCAAAATCACTATGTCCAATCCCTCAAACAAGGCCCAAATCATTTCTCTTTAATAGGCTTAAAATCCTTAGTCCAAAAACAATAATGGGCCATAAGGCCCAACAATGCCACCTAAGGTCCATAATAGAAAATTGGCATCACCACTCCTAATAGGCCAAGGCCCAACACTAGATAAGGACCACGAGTCCTAAAGTCCAAAACACACCCCATCAATCCAGAGGATGTACGCATAACATACCACATCAGTACGCTTAACATACCTAGAATTAAGGTAGTATGTGCAGTCTACAACCTACTACACCCAGCGTACAAGGCTACTAAGCATAATGTTGGGTTAAATTTTAGATGTGAGGTGTCGAAGCCTATTGTAGCTTGATAGGATTCGAAATCTGTTTGTTAGATTCGAATATATGTATTTTGTAAGGGTATCTTAGGTTCGAAGCTTTCATGTATACGCCCTTATGTACATTTTGTCCACTTCATTGGTTCCTATAAATAGGGATATGTACTAGGGTAAGGGTAACGAGTGTATCTACTATGCATTTTACTCTCTCATTCTTGTACTCTTTGAAGTGATAATAGAGCCAAACGAATCTTATTTACCTTATGTGTTCTTGATTAAGATTTGTACTCTATTTTTGTTCACTCTACTCGATTTATTCAAACTATATTTGGTATCAGAGCAAGATTCTAGCTAGTGATTTCTGGTTTTTCTCTCATTATCAAAAGATTTTGAATCGCTACTTCTGATTCAAAAGTTTTCTACATTTTTTTTATATAAAACCCTGATCTAATCACTAGATTTGATTTGATTCAGTGTTCGATTTGTGCAATCGAGTATTCTCTGATCTTTTTCATAAAGATTTGTTCCTCGTATTCCAATTTTTGAAGCTTTTCACTATTCTATTCTGTATAACAATGGGGAACTTCAATATAAACACAATGACTGGATTTTCTCATCTTCTTGGATCGTCGACCAAAATTCCAATGCTCATCCCCGGATACTATGAACAATGGGCTGATAGGATGGAGGATTATCTGACTAGGATAGATGAAGATCTATGACGGTGTGTCAAGAGTGGAAACTTTCATCCTTCTATGCTTGTAGAAATCGGAAATGCTGGTTCATCCGCAGATGTAAGTACTTAAACTAACAAACACAAAGCTAATGACAAGAGATGTATGCGTAAATTACATGGTACTCTTCCACCGGTAGTTTACAGCTATGTACGTAGATACACAACAACTAAAGAAATCAGGGATACTTTGATAGACAAGTATCAAGGGAGTGAAAAGACAAAGAAGAGCTCAGTTAATCAATGTCTTCTTTGAGTTAGGAGAATTTAGATAAAAAGAGGGTGAAAATATTGAACTTTACTATGATCGTCTTAATGAATTAATTTTCAAATGTAGTCGCTATGGAGTCAATCATTCAACTCTCGAATTCAACTTGACCTTTCTGATGGGACTTTGCAAAGAATGGAGAAATATCAGTCTTATGATTAAGACTCAACAAAGCTTTGACAACGACTCTCTAGGTGATCTCTACAATGTTTTGAAAGCTCATGAAAGTGAAATCAATGAAATAGCTGAAGAATCGAAAGAGCATGGGAGGTCCTTTCACTTTAGTGTTAGCACACCCCAAAACCAAGAACGGCAGAAACGTTCCGGGGTGGAGGACATCATGTACATTATCACAACAGTGTAAAGTAGTAAACAAGCAACAACATCATCTATTGCATTAAATGTAAAGTTCTAATACATATGTGTTCTTTCAATGTAATAAGACACCAAAATATACAATCAAAATAAAAGACGAGTCTTGTATGTGCTCCGTCTTCTCAAAAACCTAGCCATCGTACCTGTCTACTGGTGACCTGAGAATACAAGTTATTTTGAAAGCGAGTATCAACCTAAAGCTGGTGAATTCATAAGTATTTAAATGTTATTGTCTTGTTTTGGAAATCTGTTATGTATGCTATGTAAATCTTTGAATGAAACAGTTGATATAAGTATGAAAACCCTAGAAAATCCCTTATTTCCTACTAGTATGAAATGTAGTCTTCTACCAAGACCCGAATGTTTTGTAAGTAAAATCATAGTTTTTCCTTTCTATTGACTAGTACTAAAAGTTGTAACGACGTAAATTTTAAAACCAAATTTTCATTTTTGTAAACATCAAAAACATCGATTAATATTTCAAATTCAAACGTAAACAATATTGTCACAACCAAATACATCCCAAAGATCATAAATTAGTTTTCTCCTGACAATGTGTACGATCACGCCGGCGCCTTCCCACGGTCCTCGCTAGTACCTAAAACACATAACACAACAACTGTAAGCATAGATGCTTAGTGAGTTCCCCAAAATACAACCTACGCACATACGCCTTTCCAGGCCCTGACCTTCCGGTCCCTGTGTCTTAGGGGACTTCCGTCCCGACTAGGTAGACCTTCCGGTCCTACCCAAGTAAACCTTACGGTCCACCTCACAACACCTTCCGACCCATAACATATTCGCCTTCCGGCCCATAACATAATGCCTTCCGGCCCATATCAAGCATATCATACATGGCACATATAACGAATAACTTATCACACATAATACATATCTCTCATATCATATTCGACCTTCCGGTCACACTGTCAAACCTTTCCGGGTACAGTATAGTGACAAAACTCACCTTGTGGAAAGTCTAAGATCTCGCATCCTCACTATCACCGAATCCAAACGACTGCTCTACCTCGCCTAAACATAAAAATATCATTTAATACTCAAAGACTTCCACTACTAAAACTTTACCCCTTATCATCATTCCTCAGAGGGTAAAAGACCATTTTACCCTTCCTTGACCAAAAGTCCTCATGTTGACCAAAACCCTAAAAGTCAACAAAAGTCAACCCAGAGAGTACGCGGGGCGTACTGCTAGATGTACGCGGGGCGTACATCGCCAACCCCCCTGGATCGGGGTCTCCACCCAGTATGCTGCGCGTACTGGAAGTTACGCCCAACGTAACCACCAGAATCAACCACTCTCCATTTCTGGTCTTAGTCAGTTAAGCCATTACTACAACCTCTACATCCGGCTCTTTTAGCGTGTCCAAACCGATAAAGTCAAGACATGTAAGCCTTGACATGGCTGTAAAGGCTCCAACATCACATAACAACATTCTATTCCAACTCAAGGACGTAGATCTCATGCACGGTGCAATACCCACATCCAAGATGCCATTTTTATGAGTCTACAACTCCAATAGATCAGAAACATGAAGTATCTAAGATTTGGGAGGCCATTTGCACCAAAAGTCTCCACCTTTGGGACTTAAACCCTACAAAATGACATCTTAAGCATATAACATGAACTAAGTGACAAGATCCGAACTTTTTACCTAAAAATGAAGCTTTAATCCTTGCAAAGCTCAGATCTACACTTGAGCACCACTTCTAGCCTCTCCAACAAGCTCTTCTTCTCCTTTACAACCTTGGAATGGCACCACCAAGCTTAGAATACGCACACAATCGCCAAAGAACAAAGGTTCACTCTTTTTAGGGTTTCACTCTGAGGGATGGTGGCTGAGAAGTCCAGCTACACATTCCTTTTATAGCCCTTCCAAGGGAAATTAGGGTTTGGATCTGAATAAGTTACGTCGGGCGTAACCTTAGGTACGCCCCGTGTACCTGAGGGTGAACGCGTCCAAATGAGGCGCGAAAGTACGCCCAGCGTACTCGCCTACCATGAAAACCCTAAATCATCAACTTAACCAATATGCAAGGCCAAAAGAAGAATACTTGGATTTCGGGCTGTTACAATTCTGCCCCACTAGAATCAGACTTCGCCCCCGAAGTCTCATACTGAAAACAACTCTCGATACTGATCCCGCATCTCAGACTCGGACTCCCATGTCAGCTCGGACCCCTTTCGATGTTGCAACTGCACTTGTACCAGGGGTACTTCCTTGTTCCTCAAAACCTTAACTTTCCGATCCTTGATCGCTACTGGTCTCTCCACATAGTTCAGGCCTGCATCCACATGAATATCATCCATTGGCACCACTGCCAACTCGTTGGCAATACATTTCCTCAACTGCGAGACATGAAAGGTATCATGGATCTGCCCCAAATCAGCAGGTAGATCCAACCGGTAGGCTACCCGGCCTACCCTAGCAATTACCCTGAAGTGTCCAATATACCGGGGTCCCAACTTGCCCCTCTTCCTGAATTGTATCACTCCTTTCCAGGGACAGACCTTTAGGAGCACAAGGTCACCAACCTGAAACTCGAGCTCGGACCGCCGCCTGTCCGCATAACTCTTCTGGCGGCTCTGCGTGGTAAACAACCTCTGCCTGGCCTGCTGAATCTGCTCGGTCGTCTGGAGTGCAATCTCCGTGCTACCCATCACCCGCTGCCCCACGTCTCCCCAGCAGATGGGGGTACGACACCTCCGCCCATACAACAGCTCAAAGAGTGGCATACCAATGCTCGAATGATGGCTATTGTTATATGAAAACTCTGCTAAAGGTAGATAGGCATCCCAGCTCCCTCGAAAATCCAAAACAGATGCTCGGAGCATATCCTCAAGCGTCTGAATCGTTCGCTCGCTCTGTCCGTCCGTCTGCGGGTGGTATGCGGTACTGAAATGCAGTCTCGTACCCAACTCCTCATGAAACTTCTTCAAAACCTGGAAGTGAAACGCACATTGCGATCTGAAACAATCGACATCGGAACCCCATGCCGCGATACCACCTCCCTCATTGCGATCTGAAACAATCGACATCGGAACCCCATGTCGCGATACCACCTCCCTCACGTATAACTCTGCCAACTTCTTCGCAGAAGAGCTCTCGCTGATGGCTAGAAAATGAGCGCTCTTCGTCAATCTATCCAAGATCACCCAAATTGCATCGACTTCCTGCGTAGTCCGCGGCAATTTGGTGATAAAATCCATGGTAATCTTTTCCCACTTCCATTCGGGAATCTCTAGCGGCTACAATTTACAGGTCTCAACAAACCATGCAACATCCCTTTTCATACAGGGCTACCAATACTCCTTCCTTAGATCTAAATACATTTTCGTAGCCCCGGGATGAATCGAGAATTTCGATCGATGCGCTTCCTCCATCAAAATAGTACGCATACCGCCCACAAACGATACCCAAATCCAACCCTGAAAAGTCTTAAGCCCTCGACCATCCGTAACAAATCCTGATACCTGACCTTCTTTTGTAGTGCACTGTCTCCCCGCAGCCATAATAGGTTTGGCTTGCTCCGGTGCTGGCGGCCGTGGTGGCTTGAGTGGCGGGTTGGGTCGTCGCTCTACAGAATCTTGCAGTGTGTCCTTCTTATTGTACACCACAGCCCCCAATTCCAGGTCGTGGGTGGGATATATTGACTCATGAGGCTTCAACTGCCTCGAAGCATACGCTATTACGTGCCCCCTCTGCATAAGCACCGCCCCTAAACCCGATATAGATGCATCACAGTACACCAAAAAATCCTCCATCCCTTCCGAGAGTGCAAGCATCCGAGCCTCGCACAATTTCTGCTGAAGGGTCTCGAATGAGGACTGCTGCTCCGGTCCCCATGAAAATGCAACACCCTTCCGGGTCATCCTAGTAAGTGGCACGACAATCTTGGAGAAATCCTTGATAAACCTTCGATAATACCCAGCCAATCCTAGAAAACTCCTGATCTCAGTGGGCGATCTCGGCACCTCCCACCTCAACACCGCCTCAATCTTGGCCGGGTCGACCAATATCCCTTTCTGGTTAACAAGATGTCCGAGGAACTGGACCTCTCGTAACCAGAAATCACACTTGGAGAATTTGGCATACAGCCTCTCCGATCTCAATACCCCAAGAATTTCCCTGAAATGCTCCTCATGCTGTTCCTTAGACCTCGAATATACCAAAATATCATCAATGAATACGATCACCCACCGATCCAACATCGGCCTACACACCCGGTTCATAAGATCCATGAACGCAGCCGGGGTATTGGTGAGCCTAAAAGGCATCACCACAAACTCGTAATGTCCATAACGAGTTCTGAAAGCAGTCTTCTGAATATCATCATCCCGAACCCTCATCTGATGATAACCCAACCTCAAGTCTATCTTGGAGAACCAAGATGCCCCCTGCAACTGATCGAACAGATCATCGATCCTAGGTAACGGATACCGGTTCTTAACCGTCAACTTGTTCAACTCCCGGTAATCGATACACATCCGGTGTGAACCATCCTTTTTCTTGACGAACAAAATCAGCGCTCCCCAAGGTGAGCTACTCAGTCGAATAAACCCCTTTCCCAACATCTCCTGAAGCTGCGAGGATAACTCCTGCATTTCTGGTGGAGCGAGATGATAAGGCGCCTTGGCGATGGGTGCCGCTCCCGGAACCAAATCGATACGGAACTCCACTTGCCTTTCTGGAGGCACACCTGGTAACTCTTCGGGGAACACATCCGAAAAACTCGCATACAACAGGAACATCGTCAACCGAATTGAGCCTCCCCGCGACCACTTTAGTATCCATCACGTAGGCTATGAATCCATTGCAGCCCTGCTGCAAACTCTGCCTCGCCCTGGCAGCCGAACAAAACACCGACCCATACCGGGTCCCCTCGCCATACACCGTAAGCACTCCCCCACTAGGGTCTCGAATTGTCACCAGTTGTCTCTCACAGTCAATGACTGCCCCAAACTTACTCAACCAGTCCATGCCCACGATGACGCAGACATCCCCCATCGCTATAGGAACCAAGTCTATAGGGAACTCGACCCCAAAAATCTCGAGCACACTTCCTCGAATCACATCAGTGGCGTATACCGCTTTCTCATCTTCTATAGAAACTCGCAGGGGTCGACTCATCACCTCCCGATCTATACCGATGTCTTGGCTAAAAGCCAACGATACAAAAGACTGACTCGCACCCGAGTCAAATAATACGAAAGTAGGTACAGAATTCACAAGAAAAGTACCTACGCATATCATAATATAAGCACAATACCTTATCATAAAAGTAAATACGCGAAAGAATACATACCAGCTACGACATCAGGCGCCGTGCGGACCTCCTCCGCAGTCAACTGGAAAGCTCTTCCACGAGCCTTCGGAGCCTCGACCTTTACTGGCCGAGTCTCGGTAACCCTGGCAGTAGGTGTAGAACCCTGGCGAAGCTGGGGGCAGTCGGCCTTCCGGTGGCCGGTCTGGTTGCAATGAAAGCAAACCATAAATCCATTGGGGAAATCCTTAGCAATGTGCCCCTCCTTGCCACACTTGTAGCAAGCACCCGATCGACATGCCCCCTCATGACCCTTGCCGCACTTTCCGCAAGTGCAGCCCTTATGACCTCCCAATCTCGAATTGACGGACTTGGTCCGCTTGGCTGCCGGCTGAGACTGAGCTGGCCGCCGATCCGCTCATTGAGACTCGGCCTCCTCCCTGGCCTGGGTCTCCAACTCGATCTCACGCTTCCTGGCATTTGCCTGAAGCTCAACAAAAGTCTGGTATGACGAGTTCGATACGAACTCCCGGATATCCCTCCTCAGCACACCCAAATACCGGCTCATCCGAGCCTGCTCCGTGGACACCTGCTCAGGGCAAAACATCGCCCTCTCATGAAACTTCCGCATGATCACCGTGACAGAATCATTACCCTGCTTGACGGTTAAGAACTCCTGAACTAACCGTTCCCTCTCCACTGGGGGAACGTACTCGTCTCTGAACATAGTAGTAAACCTCTCCCAAGTCACAGCTGAAACCTCTGCCAGAGTGAAGTTCGCCGTCACGAACTTCCACCAATCCTTTGCTCCCAGACGGAGCTGGTTCAAAGCGAACCGTACCCTCAGATGCTCCGGACATGAACAAGTGTAGAAGCATCCCTCAATATCAGCAATCCATCTCATCGCAGCGATCGGATCCTGCATCCCGTCAAACTCGGGTGGCTTCGTGTTGCTGAACTCCCGGAATAGCAACGAGTCACCTCCCCGTGGTCACCGGCCACAACGACGGTAGCTGCAGCGGCTGCAGCCTCAGTCAACGCGGCGTACCGCTCATCAAAAGTCTCCATCAGTGTGGTCTTAATAGACCCAAACATCTCCGGAATCTCAGCCCTGATCGCTACAACCACCTCCTGATGAATCATCTGACGAAGCTCCTCGTCACTCACACTGCTCGTACCAGGTCTGTGGCGTGGTCCAACCATGATGCCTCTGAAATACAACATAGAAATATCAGAGACTCTATCGAGCATAATTGCACTCGATAACTCAACCCTACTCAGTCTCTGATACCCAGGGATTCTTACTTGGGTTGCCCACTGACCCGGTATCTTCAGTAGTACGGGCCCAATACTACCAACTACACCGCATCAGCATTCACCCCAAGTCCTCCTCCCCAAACCCCGGATCATGAGTACTCTATTCTTGCCATGCGCTAGCTACCCACTCACTCTCAAAGCACCTCATAGAAGCAGATTTCCCTAGACTAAGGCATCACAAATCAGGCCACTCTAGTCCTAATATGAATACCTACTCTACCAGCATGCGTATCATATCATATCATATCTCATAACACATATTGTAAGAGTATTTTGGGGATTTTACCGTTCGGGCGCTGGCTGACCGTACACACTTCTTCTTCCTTGATTGTTTCAAAATATCTTATCAAATTTTTATTGATTTTATTAATTAAAAATTTCTCAAATCCCCGGTTTGAGTTCAGTTACGCCCGAAAGGTGTATCTGAATCCCTCAAACCAAGGCTCTAATACCAACTTGTAACGACGTAAATTTTAAAACCAATTTTTCATTTTTGTTAACATCAAAAAGATCGATTAATATATCAAATTGAAACGTAAACAATATTGTCACAACCAAATACATCCCAAAGATCATAAATTAGTTTTCTCCCGACAATGTGTACTATCACGCCGGCGCCTTCCCACAGTCCTTGCTAGTACCTGAAACACATAACACAACAACTGTAAGCATAAATGCTTAGTGAGTTCCCCAAAATACAACCTACGCACATACGCCTTTCCAGGCCCTGACCTTCCGGTCCCTGTGTCTCAGGGGACTTCCGTCCTGACTAGGTAGACCTTCCGGTCCTACCCACGTAAACCTTACGGTCCACATCACAACGCCTTTCGGCCCATAACATATTCGCCTTCCGACCCATAACATAATGCCTTCCAGCCCATATCAAGCATATCATACATGGCACATATAACGAATTACTTATCACACATAATACATATCTCTCATATCATATTCGACCTTCCGGTCACACAGTCAAACCCTTCCGGGTACAGTATAGTGAGAAAACTCACCTTGTGGAAAGTTTAAGATCTCGCGTCCTCGCTATCACCAAATACAAACGACAGCTCTACCTCGCCTAAACATAAAAACATCATTTAATACTCAAAGACTTCCACTCCTAAACTTTACCCCTTATCATCATTCCTCAGAGGGTAAGAGACCATTTTACCCTTCCTTGACCTAAAGTCCTCATGTTGACCAAAACCCTAAAAGTCAACAAAAGTCAACCCAAAGAGTACGCGGGGCGTACTGCTAGATGTACGCGGGGCGTACATCACCAACCCCCCTGGATCGGGGTCTCCACCCAGTACGCTGCGCGTACTGGAAGTTACACCCAACGTAACCACCAGAATCAGCCACTCTCCATTTCTGGTCTTAATCAGTTAATCCATTACTACAACTTCTAGATCCGGCTCTTTTAGGGTGTCCAAACCCATAAAGTCGAGACCTTTAAGCCTTGGCATGGCTGTAAAGGCTCCAACATCACATAACAACATTCTATTCCAACTCAAGGACCTAGATCTCATGCATGGTGCAATACCCACGTCCAAGATGCCATTTTTATGAGTCCACAACTCCAATAGATCAGAAACATGAAGTATCTAAGCTTATGGAGGCTATTTGCACAAAACGTCTCCACCTTTGGGACTTAAACCCTACAAAATGACATCTTAAGCATATAACATGAACCAAGTGACAAGATCCGAACTTTTTACCTGAAAGTGAAGCTTTAACCCTTGCAAAGCTCAGATCTACACTTGAGCACCACTTCTAGCCTCTCCAACAAGCTCTTCTTCACCTTTGCAACCTTGGAATGGCACCACCAAGCTTAGAATACACACACAATGGCCAAAGAATGAAGGTACACTCTTTTTAAGGTTTCACTCTGAGGGATGGTGGCTGAGAAGTCCAGCCACACATTCCTTTTATAGCCCTTCCAAAGGAAATTAGGGTTTGGATCTGAATAAGTTACACCGGGCGTAACCTTCGGTACGCCCCGCGTACCTGATGGTGAACGCGTCCAAATGAGGTGCGCGAGTACGCGCATCGTACACCTTGTACGCCCAGCGTACTCGCCTACCTTGAAAACCCTAAATCATCAACTTAACCAAGATGCAAGGCTAAAAGAAGAATAACTGGATTTTGGGCTGTTACAAAAGTACTTAGTCTAACTCTTCGTTTATGTGAATGTATCACAAAATAAAGTAAATAGGAAAATGTACTAATGTAAGTGTTATCCTTTGGTACTAGGACTAACACGACATCGCAGTAAGTGAAATGTATAACCTAATGAACATCTGAAGATTGTCCAGTTGTCCTCTGCAGCAGCAGCAACAGGGAGTAGGAAGGGTTAGTCCCGTAATCGATTTCCTAATATAAGTATTAACCGTAGACATCCGTAGATGGTCATCAACCTCTGTAGCGAATAGTAGGCTCGAGGAATGGTTAGTCCCATAAAAGTATGCTAATATAAGAATCAACCGTAGGCATCTGTAAATGTTCATCAACCACTGGTACTAATCAGCTGGGATTCGGAATGGTTAGTCCCGTCTAGATATCCCGTTGAACTTGGATAGGCAGGACACTTCACATAGAAGGTACTAATAAATCATCCTAGTGAATCGAGGTACAAGTATCCATGTAAATGTATATAGTAAGATGTATCTACGTAAAGGTACTCATGTAATGTATTCATGTAAGGTACTCATGTAGTGTGTTCATGTAATGTAATCATGTAAGGCACTCATGTAATGTAATCATGTAAGGTACTCATGTAATGTGTTCATGTAGACTCATGAATGAACTGACTCTGATGTAATTCCTTGTAATAGGAATAATGTTATGTATCTCCAAACTATCCCTATAATAGTTAACTGGAAGGTAATTGATTGTTCAAACAGGCTTATACACACAGTTCACTACTATAAAAAAGACCTTTAATGACGCGCTTTTTACAACACGCGATAATTAATGATATGCAAAAGGACGTGCCCTTAAAATAGTGTTATCTCTCCAAAAAATTTAAGTATTTACGTCACGCTTTATTGCGTGCCCTTAATTTAGTGTCTCAAGAAAAAAAATTAAAAACACGGAGGGCGCTTTATCTTAAACACGCGTCGTCTGTACCTGTCGCTTTATAATTTTAATGTAACGCGCTTTTAGTAGACAAGGGGGGAAATGAAATCCCAAAATTTTGAAAACCCGCCTTTTTTTTTCTATCTTCTATCTATCTTTCATCTTCAACCTAACAAGGACGAGTATTGCACTCTTGATTTCCCTAACTGTTTGCGTGCCCTTCCTTTCCCTCTTGTCTCTCTCGGTCGCTACCTAGGGTTTTTATTGAAAGCTTGAATCGATCGACTGAGGTAACCAATGGTCAAGCAAACCGGGAAAGGGTTTTCAGTGAAATATACTGTTACTCTTTGAAATCGGTTCTAATCCTACCTTCGCCCCATCCTTTTTGTCTCTATCAGTTGCTACCTAGGGTTTTTCGTGAAAGCTTGAATCCATCGACTAAGGTAACTAAAGGGTAGGCGAACCGGGAAATGGAAGCAATAAATCCAACATTCACTCTCAAATCGATTCTACTGTACAAGGTTTCAATTTGGGGCTCTCTACATTCTTATCGATTCTACTTTCATTCAAGCTTACATCGGTTTTTTTGGTATACAGTAACCGAAGGTTACATTCTCATCGATTCCATTTTCTCTCTCTGAAGAAAATATCTCATATTTTCAAAAAGCCCTAAACCAGCCACCGCCGGCTATCACTTCCACCATCGTTCACGTCGTCCTACTTCCCAGATGGTGTGTGTGTGCGCGGCAAGACTGAACAGAAAATGGGAAAGAAAAGAAAACATGAGGTGAAAGATAGAGAAGAGATTTTAAGGCCGAGGGGAGGATGCATCGGAGCTGTGGTACTATTCTTAAGGTCTTTTCAAAATACAGTAACCTTATTATGGGCTTGAAGAAAAAGATGATCGTTTTCTTTGTTTTGCAGTTCTAGATGGTATGGGTTCACCCTGATATGGTTTAGAGAAGTGTACGTCATCTATGAAGATCACAATCATCCATACCTTATTTTTAATTTCGCTCTCTCTCTCTCTCTCTCTCTCTCTCTCTAAACATTTCCTTTCTTCTTTCTTTCTAAAACCCTAGCCTATCATCATTGCAGAGGAATTTTCGTGTTGCTTTCCACCATTTGTGCTGGACAAGACCAGTTTTCACTAGACCAAGCTTTGAATTGGAAAAAATATAGTTGTGGTTAAACTTGGTTGTTGGTTCCATTGAAAATATTAAGTCGGAGGTTGTCCTAAAAGTTGAAGGTATTGTTGTTGAACTTATGAAAGGGGGGCCTAAAAGTTGAAGGTATTGGAGTTTTCATAGATATTCATGAATCAAATTCTTCATTTGTTTCTTTTTCTCCCTTTTGAAACTTAAATTCACAAAATTGCAGGATTAGTGGTAAGATTTTGCAATTGGAGAGTGTCACACAGTCAGAAGCCATGAGGAGGCGGTATCGCTACTTGAGCCATTTTTCTTTAACAACCACGTTTCAGGTATGCTTCAAAGCTTGCTTAAATAAACAAAGGAAGCTATGGACCATATTCTTCAGCAGCCCCTGCTGGTTATAACCCTGGTTCAGCTGCCAATTCCACCTCTAATGAAGACCTTGGTGGGTCCCACTCCTAGTTTAAGGAAACTAATGTTTACATCACTGGCCAGCAGGTTCGTTTCATTTTTTCTACTTCACATTTTTAATTTTTAATTTTGTTTTGAGTGCTTGAATCACCCATTATACAGATATATTTTCACAGATAGAATGAAGATGTTAGCCATACTTGTATCAAACTATTATGCACATTTTCTATTTTTTTTTTAAATATTAAGTATCTCTGGGTTATATGAGAAGGAACGGGACATCCTTATTAAGAAACACATTGTTTTCTATTCTACTTCTAATAGTCATTTGTCTACAGAAGCTTAGTTATGTTGGGATTTATTTAATCTTGACAGGTTTATTTAATTAGTATGTTAGTCTTTGTTATTTAGTAAAGTAAATACTTTGGGTCTTCAATTGAATGGGTCATGTGGACCAAGTATTAGGAGCTGGAAAAGGGGAAAAACGTGGGCTTGTTCTCCTTTAGTTGATTTTAGTTTGTTTAGGGTTCATTAGGGTATGTAGGCTATAAAAGCCTTTTATTTTCTGAATAATATGTGCAGCCGTTTGAGTCACAATTACTTCTTCTTCTTCATCATATTCCTCACGTAACAAAAGAAGGTTGAATCTTTGTTTTGCAGTTGACAAAAGAGGGCCTGATTTCCAACAAGTTATACATAAATGAGTAATTTGTAAATGAGTTTACTCAATTATAACACTTGTTGTTATCTAATTGCAGGTTTCTATTGTAATAGTAAGCGACTATTTTATCACAAGTTGGAGATGCTTAAAAACTTTCAGGTACCACTACTACTACTACAATTCATTATTAAAACCTCGCCATTTTAATCTGTTTTATTTCATATTTTTTATTTGATTTTGATTGCAAGGAACTCGGAGTTTTGTAATCAATTTTATCGGGCTTATTTTGTGCTGATTGTGCAAGAAATATTTGATGTGATGACCGACAGTTTCCATAAACTGGGATTTAACCTGCATATGTTGGTGTTGCAGCACTTATTCTGCCTGGTATGTATATCATCTCTAGTCTACTTTTTATTTGAATCATATGCAAGTATATAGGAGTATAATATATGTTGATGTGGCAAATAATTGTAGGTGGAATCTAGGTCATTAACTGAGCCTTTGTGGGACACATCAACTGTTTCATATCCGTATCCAAACAACGGGATGTTTGTGAGAGACAGAGAGAGTACACTATTAAGCTTCTTGGTGCCTCTTTTCCAAATATTCCAACATCTGAGGTATAAAAGCTACAACTGCAAGTGATGTTTGTTTATTTATGTTATATTTAGACATCTGATGGATGGATGTAATGTAATTCTTTCAGGTTGCGAAATTTGTGAATGGACTGTGTGCAAACGTGAACCTAATCACTTGACCATTCAGTTATTTCTCAATCTTACTCTGCATCATTCTCTTCCTATGAAAACCCTGAAATGCCTTCAAAGAAACTTCTATCTTCATTAATGCACAAGCCTTCAATATTAACCGATGATGTAGATGCTGCATCAAAGCAAGATGTATCAGGTCAGCAAGTTTATATTAGTGTTTTTCTACATACAATCATACTTGCCTGCACTTGCACCAAGGATCTACTTTAAACTCAAGCAAAACAAGAACAAGAAAGGAAAGAAAAAACCGGAACAGAGGATAATTACTTGGTGCCAAAGTCTCTTCCTTAATAAGCAAAACAAAGAAGATTCTGAATACAAATAAAGATGCAACACAGACCTATATTTATACTAGACACATAATGAGTTTGACTCTAACACAAAAACTAGGAAGAAACTTAATTTCCTATTTTACCCCTAGAACTAAAAAGCTGTTATTTTTTTATTCATGAGTTGGCATCATGGATATTATATACAATCAGGGCTGGTCCGTTGATTTAGATAGGTAAAATGTTTTTTTTTATTTTTATTTTTATTATTTTCTTAATTGATGATTTTGAATTGTTTTTTTTTTATTCATGAATTTGGTAGGTTAGATAGCCTAGTTGGGTTGTTTGGAGCAGGATGTCAACCAAGTTCAACTAATGACCCTTTTGGCCTACCAAGAATCTCATATGGTCTTGTTAGTCAACTGACAATTTAAATTAGTCAACTCTTATCTGTTGTCTTTTGATTGATTATAATTTATAGTTGTTGATGGGTGTTTTTTTAGGTCCAAGTGTTGGTAGAAAAAGATAGAAACTTGGACTTACAACATGCTTTGGAAGTTGATGCTTCTGTGAAATCTTTGAAAATAGATGTTGTAACAATATGCGAGGTAGATTTATTCTTGTTTCTTGTCATTTGTATTGCATTTGATGATAAGGATTAGGAGGGCCTTTATGTCTTTTTTATAAATCTTTTTATAAAAAAAGATTTATAAATCTTTTTTTATAAATCTTGTTTCTTGTCATTTGCTGCCAAGGTATATATTATTCTTATATAAAATGAAATTGTAAATTTTTATATTCTTTTTTATAAATCTTTTTATATTTTATAAAAAAAAAAATTAGGTTGTGGGAAAGGTCTTGCCAGAGCTAAATGGAAAGCTTACTGGAATGGATTTTAGGGTTCATGGTTTGATGGGTTTAACCAACCAAAGATTCTTACGTTATGTTCCACAATTGCCCCTGATACAGGCACAATGCTCTCAACTAGTCGGCCATCAAATCTTCTGAATACATCAACTGGTATTACATGACTTAATGTTTTAATTTGGAACTTGATTGCTTACTGATAGTTGTTTGTCCCTTTTTCTGGATCAGGTTTAATTTGGATTTCAAGCTCACCAGCATCTCCAAGTAATGAGGGATCCGTTACACTTAAGAATATCAGCTTATCAAGAGCATCACTTGCATTACTAAAAGAAGGTTTCTTGTTAGAACTTTTGTTTTTAAAAACGATAAAAGATGGAAATCAAGCATGAAACATGTAGACTGTAGAGATGTTTTTACATGTAAATTTATATATTGTAAGAAATAGAATTGTAAGACATTAAATTTTATGAAATGGATTATATTTTTTGTATATGATATTTTATTTTATATTGTGAGGCATTAAATGCAAATTTAATTTGAAAATTAGTAAATCTATAAAAAATAATTTTTTTTTAACATTTAAAATTATGATACGCAAACATGTGTGTCATCTTCATTTATGACATGGCCTTTCTTGACAGAGGCTTTCTTGATACGCATTGTGTGTCATTAACACGCGCGTCGTAAGGTTACGACACGCGAATGCGTATCGTCTTCCTTTATGACAGGGCCTTCCTTGATACGCATTGCGTGTCGTAACCGAGCGTCGTAAATACGCGTCATAAATGCGTGTCGTCTATAGACGACGCGCAAAAGCGCGTCGTCTCTCTTTATGACAGGGCCTTCCTTGACACGCATTTGCGCATCGTCTGAGCGTTTTACGACGCGCAATGAGCGTCGTAAAAGGCTTTTTTTCTAGTAGTGGTTATAAATACATATGATTGATTTAATAACATGTTGTTTTCTACCTGTATTCCCCCCCCCCCCCCCCCCATTAAAGCATTTAAAATCATTTAAAACATTGAATAAGGGGTATAAACTCACCTGTAGATGGTGGTTTGGATGTACTGAACGATATCGGATTGTTAGGTGTCAAGTGAGGACTTGTACACACACTATGATCCTAATGAACATATAATCACACATATATGCACCCAATTAGTCTTAAAATACTAATTGTAAATGTTAAGACATCCTAGAACATAATAAAAAATTTATATAAGTGTTATAAGCCTTAAGGATTGCATCTAAGTTGTTGTGGGACAAGGCTAAAGGGGTTTAGGGTTCCAAAGGACCATATATATGAGTTTACTCTTCATTAAACATCACACAAGGAGTTTACAGTCGTAAACCCTTGTGTTTATGGTCGTGAACTCCTAGACTTAGTGTCATTTTGTGTTTTGAAGTCCTAAATGATTTCTAGGAGCAATTTGACTTGGTGGTTTAATCCTTGGAAGGGTTTAGGGCATCAAAACACTCCTTTTAGGAGTTTTTGACCCAAATGCCATTTCCTTTTGAGTTTACTGCCGTAAACTCATATGGAAATGGATATTTTTGAGCTTTCAAGTCCCAAACTCATGTAGGATAAGTTCTATACATTTATCTAAGGCTAATGAAGTCCTTAGGCACACATTGGTGCCCTTCTTTCATGTTTACGGCCCAAGAGCCTTTTCTGTTAGAGATTATGGCTGTAATCTCTCTTTGGGAGGGGTTTATGATGTTTTAAGGTCCCTCAAATAACTAGGAGTAAGTCTAGGTAATTGTCCAAAGCTTTAGGAGTGTTAAAAACACTCTTTGGTCCTTGTTTTTGGAGTTCACGGTCCAAGAACTTCTTGGGCCGTGAACACCTAAACTTGGGTGTTTCTTTGATATTTTCTTGTCTTAAATACACTTACATACAAGCCTAAGGTTGTTATTTAACATATGGAAGGGACTAGGCATCATATAAGCCTTATATAAGAGTTTACTCCCCAAGATGTTCTTGGGCGGTAAACTCCCGAATCTTGCAGTTTTGCTATGTAATCGATGTTATTAAACATGTTATAAGCCATATAATACAACTAGAGAGAGGTACTCACGATTTGGGATGAACACCCGAAGATCCGTGAGAGAGAAAATGGCTTTTCTCTAGTTGGAATTGTCAATAATGAATGAATATGGCTCAAAATTCTATATATAGTCTTGAGATTTTTGGCAGAAAATATTTTATTCCCGAAATGAACTATAATGTAATAGAGTTTTGGAGTAACAGTGTTGCACAAAACCCTAGTGCATCCACTCTCCTGATATCTCCTTAAGTGTAAATCCCGAAATACTCAAACTTATACAGAAAAGTCTGAAAATTTACTATGACTGTTATAACTTCTATTGACCTGATAAAGTTCGTACATAATGGAAATTTTGGGTTGTCACATCATCCCCCCGTTAGAAGGAAATTCGTCCCGAAATTAGATTTTAAGCAAATAAGAAGTTATGAAATAATTAATCGAAAAGATGAGGGTCTTTTAGTTTCATCTGATCCTCTCGTTCCCAAGTGAATTTAGGTCCCCGCTTGGCGTTCCAGCGAACCTTCACTATGGGGATACGACTCTGCTTTGTCTACTTGACCTCTCGGTCCATGATCTCTACTGGTTCCTCCACGAAGTTGAGGCTCTCGTTGATCTCGATTTCATCGAGTGGAATAACAAGAGTCTCGTCAGAAAGACACTTTTTCAAGTTCGAGACGTGGAAGGTAGGATGTACGTTCCTGAGTTCGCGCGGTAGATTGAGTTTGTAGGCTACAGGGCCGATTCTTGCGAGAATCTCGAAAGGCCCTATGTATCTTGGATTGAGCTTCCCACGCTTTCCGAAGCGTATCAAGCCCTTCTAGGGTGAGACGTTCAGTAGGACTCGGTCGCCCACCTGGAATTCCAACGGTTTCCTTCGCTTGTCAGCGTAGCTTTTCTGTCGGTCTCTAGAGGCTTTCAATCGTTCACGAATTTGAAAGATCTTCTCTGTCATTTCCCGAATGATCTCCAGACCCGTGAGAGTGCTTTCAAGAACTCGTCCCTTAGCTAACTAGGTATCACCCACCTCAGCCCAGCACAAAGGGAATCTACACTTTCGGCCATAGAGGGCCTCGAATGGGGCTGCCTTTATGCTCGTGTGATAGCTGTTGTTGTAGGAAAATTCGACAAGGGGTAAATAGGTATCCCAAGGTTTCCCGAAGTCAATCACATAGGCTCGTAACATATCTTCTAATGTTTGGATAGTTGTGTTACTTTGTCCGTCGATCTGTGGATGGTAAGTTGTACTCATGTCCAGGCTAGTTCCTAGGGAACTTTGTAACGACTTCCAAAACCTCGAAGTGAATCTACTATCTCTGTCTGAGATAATAGATAAGGGAACACCGTGCAGTCTTACAATCTCCCTAATGTAAGTTCTTGTAAGTTTCTCCATCTTGTCTGTTTCTTTGATTGACAAGAAGTGTGCAGACTTGGTCAGTCTATCGATGATGATCCGTATGGAATTAAGTCCACCGATTGTCTTCGGCAACTTAGGAATTGAAGTCCATAGTGATCCGCTCCCACTTCCATTCTGGTATCTCCGGTTGTTGTAGAAGGCTGGAGGGTTTCTGGTATTCGACCTTGACCTTTGCGCAAGTAAGGCATTTACTCACGAAGGTAGCAGTATTTGCTTTCATGTTAGGCCACCAGTATAACTTTTTAAGATCCAGATACATCTTATCTGAACCTGGGTGGATGGAATAATGAGTGTTGTGGGCTTCGGTCATGACTAAGTCTCTGAAGCCATCGTGTTTCGGTGTCTAGATCCAATCCATGAAATATAAGGCTCCGCCACCCTTGACTTCCAAGTTCTTATCCATCCCTCTAAGGGATTCACTTGCCACGTTTTCAGGTTTCAAAGCGTCGAGCTGAGCCTCCTTAACTTGCGTGGACAAGTTTGAATGGATAGTTAGAGTCAAATATTTGACTCTACGACCAGCATATTCTTTCCGACTTAGGGCATTGGCTACTACATTGGCTTTACCCAGATGATAACGAATTTCACACTCGTAATCACTGAGTAGCTCGACCCACCGTCGTTGTCTCATGTCGAGCTCTTTCTAGTCGAAAATGTGCTATAGACTCTTGTGGTCTTTAAAGATCATGCACTTTGTACCATACAGGTAGTGTCTCCAGATCTTCAGAGCAAACACAACTGCTCCTAGCTCAAGATCATGGGTGGTGTAGTTAACCTCATGTGTCTTCAGCTGCCTCGTGGCATAGGTGATGACTTTACCTCGCTGCATCAGAACACATCCGAGTCCTTGATTTGATGCATCGCAATAAACTACGAAGTCTTCTATTCCTTCGGGAAGGGATAGTATTGGTGCGGTGCACAAGGCTCGTTTGAGCGTTTGCAACACTCTTTCTTGTTTTTCCTCCTAGTCAAAGGCCACGCCTTTCTGGGTCAGGGTGGTAAGAGGTTTTGCTATGCTGGAGAAGTTCTGAATGAACCTGCGATAGTAGCCAACGAGACCTAGAAATTGATGAATTTTTGTAGGTGTCTACGGTGCTGACCAGTTCTCAAAGGCCTTGATTTTGGAAGGGTCCACATGTGTTCCTTCTTCGCTAACAACATGGCCCAAAAATTCGACTCGTTGGATCCAAAATTCGTACTTGGAAAACTTCACATAGAGCTTCTCTGCTCGCAATGTTTCTAAGACTCTACAGAGATGTTAACTATGTTCCTCCTTACTTCGAGAGTAGATGAGTATGTCATCAATGAAGATGATGATGAACTGAACAAGTAAGGAAGACACACCATATTCATCAGATCCATGAATACTGCAGGTGCGTTAGTTAATCCGAACGGCATCACTACAAACTCGTAGTGTCCATAACGAGTTCGGAAGGCTGTCTTGGGAACATCCTCCTCTAACACTCATAGCTGGTGATATCCGGATCGTAGATCTATCTTCAAGAAGTATTTGGCTCCTTGAAGTTGATCAAATAAATCATCAATGCGGAGCAAAGGATAACGATTTTTAATTGCAAGCTTGTTGAGTTCTCTATAGTCGATGCACATACGAAACGATCCATCTTTCTTCTTGAAGAACAAGACCTGTGTCCCCCATGGTGAAAAGCTTGGCCTAATGAATCCCTTCTTGAGAAGTTTGTTAAGTTGACTGGAAAGTTCCTGCATCTAGGCTGGTGCCAGATGATAAGGAGATTTGGCTACTGGAGTAGCTCCTGGCACTAAGTCGATTCTGAATTCGACTTGGCATTGTGGTGGGAAACCGGGAAGTTCTTCTGGGAAAATGTAGGGAAAGTCGCGTACTTCGGGGATTTTCTAAATGTCTTTCAACTCTTGACTCGTATCGACTACGTGTGCGAGGAATGCATGATATTCCTTTCGCAAGCACTTCTGGGCTTGAATGCATGAAATGATGCGAAGACTCGTACTAGGTTTGTCGTCGTAGATAACTAATGTTTCGTTGTTAGGAAGGTTAAGACGAACTGCTTTTTCAAAGCACATGATGTCGGCACGAAGAAGAATCAACCAATCCATGCCGATGATAACGTCGAAACATTTAATTGGGACCGGCATGATGTCTATCTTGAAAGTATGGCCATATAAAGTTAAGGTACAACCTATGTAAATGCAGTTAGTACTGTCTATTATCCCGTTAGCCATTTCCACCGTGAATGTGTTATCTAATGCTCATGGTTTTTGTTTAAGCAGGTGTGCAAATTTGTGACTTACGAAACTTTTCTCTGCTCCACTGTCGAAAAGTATGCAAGCATATGAGTTATCAAGGAGAAACGCACCAGTAACTATCATAGGATCAGCTACTGCTTCCTCATGGCCCAGGGCCATAACTCTTCCTACTCCTCCAGCCATCCCCGCTTTAGGGTAGTTCCTCTTGTAGTGGCCCACTTCGCCACAACCATAGCAAGCTTGGCCCATACCGGCGTTAGGAACCCAGGCGGCCTGAGCTGTTGGAGTCTTGCAGAAACGGACTGTATGCCCCTTCCTGTTGTAGTTAGAGCACTGCATCTCCTTGCAAGGTTCGTGGTGGTGGAAGCTGCACTTGGTGCACTTCGAGAGAGTTCCAGCATAAGTTTTTCTGGTAAGGGGTTCGCTGGGACAACGGGAGTTACCGTGGTGGAATTGATTGCCACGAGTTGTTGTCTCTTGGAGGATTCTTGTGAAGCCCCACTTTTCCTCTTGTTCCACCCCTTCTTGTTGTTGTCGGGGTTGGACTTTGGTGGTACGGATGTAGGGATTGTTGTGTTTTGAGGTTTCCTGTGATCTATGAGAGATTGTGCCAGCTCCTTGGCACTATCAAAAGTGACAGGCTTGGAAGCTAACACACTTGACTGGATCTGGGGAGACAATCCCCATATATATCTCTCTATCTTCTTGCTTTCTAGAGCAACCATATCAGTGCATAGGATTGCCAAATCACAGAACCTATTCGTGTAGGTTCCTATGTCGGATCTAACCATTTGTAGGCTCCAGAGTTCCTGCTCGAGTTTTTGTATTTCTCCCCGAGGACAATACTCTCTCATCAGCATGTCCTTCAAGTGTTCCCAGCTTATGGAATATGCCACCACCAGAGTCAGATATTTAACATGGCCGTTCCACCATGTTAGTGCTCTGTCAGAGAAGGTACAAGTTGCAAACTTGACCTTGTTGCCCTCCTGGAAAGCACAGATTTCGAAGATGGATTCCATCTTTTCAATCCATTGTCTCAACACCATAACACCCCTAGTTCCATTGAAGTTGTGGGGGTTGGCATTCGTGAATTCCTTGTAGGTGCATTCCCGAGGGTGTCCATGGCTTTCGTCGTGGTTTGAGGGAAGTGCACTTGTTCCCGATCCACTAAGGACAGGAGTATTGATGGCTGACACAACAACTGCTACTGCTGATGTGAAGGTTGCCTGGAACATAGTGGCATCGAAAGGAAAAGGTGGTTGAGGAGGTTGAGGTGGTGGTGGAGGTGGTGGTATCGGTGTTTCGTTGTTAGGGTTACGCCTGGGACTCCTGCGTGGCGGCATCTTTAACTATACGTTTAAAAGATGATGACATGGATAAGAATAAATGAATAATGAATGTGTATCATGGACTAACTCCCCATAGTCCAACAACAAAATGAATAGTATGACTAAATGAAGATGACAACATTTGGATAATAATTTCCATATGATTAGATATCTATCAATAATACTAGGATTACAGATGTAACATGTTCAGGAAAATGGCCTATAAGTAGGCCTTACATCAACCAAGATAGGAAAATTTTGACAGAACTATGACTAGATCAAGCCCTAACAGGTCTAAGATTTACAAAGATAGGAAATTAGACCGAAGTTTTTAGATAAACTAGGTTATATTTAAAAGATGAGTCGACGAGATTCTATCGGTGACGAGAACTGCTAGCATGAGTCCTTGATCCTGATAGTAGACGTTCCATGTCCCTCATATGCCTGTCAGCCCTTTCTTACTATGCTTGATAACTTCAGCTTGAGTTTCAGCAAGTTCCCTCTGTAGAGCTACATTGCGGACCAGAGTCCTTTCGTGAGCAGAATCTAGTTGGCAAATGCAGACTGTGTTAACGCCAGAGTTGGCGTCAATCTCCAAGACTCGATTGATAGTTGATTGACCCAGTATTGTGTTCAGAGAAATCCTACGAATCATGATGGGTAGGACCCTGTCAGCAGAACTGTAACAACCCGAAGTTGTCCAACGCCGAAAACCCGTTCTACCCGTAAAAATGCACCGTTTATCAATTCGTCCCGATTTCGTTTTGGGTTAAATTATTTAAACTTATATGTTTATTATAATCTAATGAGTGTCCAAACCCTTTAGGAACTCATGAAATTAGCCCAAAATGTTTATTTCAGAAATTATAGAAAATGTCCCTGCCAGGTTACGGAAACTTAATCGGGTGCGACCAAAAGCCCCGTTTAATGCCGGTATCGGGTAGAATTCCACCGTGTCCAGGTTTTGAGACCTATTTAAATGTGTTCAAGCTTTAATTTGAAGTTTTTGATTCATCTCTCTACTCTCTCTCTAACCTCTCTCCTCAAACCAAGTTTAAGGGTCCAAAATCATCAAATTTAAGCTCCAAATCACCAAGGTAACTACCCTAACTCCTAGTATAACATCTTAGGCCTTCAAATTCGAGTTCAAATCATGGAATAGGACCATATTCATGAGTTTACAGCCCTAGAACAGTCCTAGGCCATGAACTCACATAAAATGGGTTTTGGAGCCCAAAAACCCTTCTAATCGACCTTTGGAGCCTACATATGGCTTAATGGCTTAATGGACTGGACTTAGAATGCCTTAAACATGGATTTTGAAGAGTAAACATGAGTTTACTACCCAAGAGTATGCTTGGGCCGTAAACTCATATAAATGGGGTTTTTATCCCCTTAAACCCTTCCAAAACTCCATTAAAGCTTAGATATGAATTTTAAAATATTGGATCACCTTGAACATTAATTTAGAGGAGTAAACTTGAGTTTACTGCCCAAGAACATGCTTGGTCCGTAAACTCATTATCTTGGGGAGTAAACTCCTTCTAATGTGTTAAAATGCCATTTACACACGCTATAAACCGTGGGATAGATTCTAGAAGTGACTACAAACAAGATTTGGACCTTAAAACATATTAAATCCTCCATCTAAGGAGTTCACGGCCATGAGGGGGTTCATGGTCCGTAAACTCCTAAATCTATGCCAAAAGTCCCCTAAAAATCCATACAAGGCTTGGGAAAAATCATTGGAATCACATGTGATTGTTTAAGGACCAAAACATTAAGGATTCTATGTGTGGGGGAGTTTACGGCCGTAAACTCCAAGTTTACTACCGTAAACTCCAATAAATGGTCCCTAAGTGAGTTTTAATTCCTTCCAAAACCTAAAACCAAAGCCTAGCATTAATTCCAAATGTTGTGAAGCCATTTTGCACCCAAAAACACCATCTATGAGTTCACGACCGTGAACTCATATGGATGAGGTGTTAAGGGGCCGAAAACTCCTCTATTATTTTACTCTTGAAGAGTAAACTCCATATCTAAGCCTTATGTGACTTCAAACGCCACCCGGGTCCTTCCAAACACTTGTAATGAGGTGTTTCCGCTACTAGAAGTGTTTATCCCTAACAAATAAATAATCTAGTCCTAATTAGATACAAATGTGTATATTTTCATAATTCATAGGAACCTCGTGCGTTTGCAAACCCAAAAACGATGTTTAGCATCCAAACCGACACATTCTACGATTGGTGAGTTCATACCCCTACCCCTTTTAAATGGTTTTTCAATGTTTTCAAGGGGAAGGGGGGGGGGATACAAGCAAATTACAAATGTTTTCAAAACATAACATTGATGAATTTCAATAAATATCTGGCAAATTATAAAGATCTTTACCTCTTATGTATTATACTGAGCATAAGGGATGATTTATCAACCACAACTAAATGAATTTCAATTAAGGAAATAACCAAACTAATCAAATTATTATGGGAATAATTTGGGGTTCTTTAGTTCTTGTTTAATCATGTACTGATATATATATATATATATATATATATATATATATATATATATATATATATATATATAAAGTTATTAGATAAACTATGTCTGATTCAGTTTATCTCCATTTCGTTTGAATGTATTGCCAGATAGTTTCATTGTATGTATTATGTTTCGCAATCTTTTGTATGTTTGATATCGTATGAGAACCCTGTGAATAGTTTAGTACTAGCTTGCGAGTTTCGTCATTACCCTTTGGGTTATCAGTAAATCCTCCCCGAAAGTGTAACCAGAGTCTCCTGGAGGGAGAGCGAGGAATTTGTGAATAGATCTATTCGGGACTGACAATCCCATACCTTCACTGCTAGCTACAGTTACGCGGGCACGCCTGGGGTGACAAATTCTTGGGTAGAGTTTCGACGTCTGCAAACGTCAAGGAGGTCTCTTTGTTGTATCAGCATGGTTACCCGACTCACAATACGTATTAATATAAGTTTATTCATGGTATCGCTTTGGGTTTGGTTTTGACTTTGTTTCGATTCCATATCTACTTTCTATTTATAGTTTCCATATCTAGTACGGGATGATAGTCCCATGGTTTTCAGTCTATTGATCTTATATCTAGTACAGGATAATAGTCCCATGATTTCAACCTATATCTTGTACGGGATGCTAGTCCCATGGTTTTGAAACTATATCTTGTACGGGATGATAATCCCATGGTTTTGAATCTATGTCTAGTCCGGGATGGTAGTCCCATGGTTTTCAATCTATATTTTTCATGTATATCAAACTATCTTATATGTAGTACGGGATGTTAGTCCCAAGGTTTTCAAACTACTTTTCATCTACAGTTCACATATATTAAAGTATTTTATATCTAATTCGGGATAGTAATCTCATGATTCTCAATATATAGTTTTGTGTATTAAATTATACTCTGTGATATTCAATCGGTCTTGCATTTAGGAAAATATGGGATTTTCCTGGGGTAACATATAACGCATAATTGATCTGGTAATGAAAGATAACTAAATTGTTTTACATAATTAAGAAAATATGGGATTTTCTTGGGTAACAAACCTTTTTGGAAAACTAAAGGAAACTGGTACATTTTTCAGAAAACAAACATCTTATGAACTCACCAGCTTTATGCTGATTTTCAAACTGCTTGTATTCTCAGGTTCGCATAAGACAGGTACCCGGTGATCTATTTTGGTGAAGACGGAGTGCGTAGAAGACACTTCTTTCTTTTGTTCATATATAATATGTATCACACTTGTACAATTTACTTTTGAAACAAATGTAAACTTTCAAATATATGTAATGTAATGGTTGTCTACTTTGATTACTATGTGTATTGGATTTGATACTCAACATGGAGTCAACCCCGAAAATGTTTCCGCCTTTGGTTTTCGGGGTGTGACAAGAACTTCCTCGAGTGAGGTTGTAGAAACTTTTTTCTCCATTGTAGGGAATGGGTTGACCTGTTCCTGACTCCATGTATTCAAGTTTGTGGCCCACAGAGGTGTGGGTCCTTGAAATGCGGGATGGGGGTTCAAGTTTGGGTTTTCAGCAGCTAGGGGTAGGTTGTTGACTTCAGGCTCCGTGGCAGAACTATCGGAAAAACCCTCAACATGGTGATCATCCAAAGGGATTGGGTGATCATCTTCTGGTTCTTCCTCTAGCCATCCAGCATTACCTTGGTTTGGGAAGTACAGATCGCCATGGTGAAATCCAGCCATTTTAATCTACGCGAGCAAAGAGATATAAGAAATAGCTACTTAGACGAACTAACTAAGATAATTACAGTAAGACCAAATACCCCTATGTTATTTCTTTATGGTTGTGTTGGTAAGTTTTTAGACTTGTTGCCACATCACAACCATTCTTGGGCATATGCTAATCACTCCTTGGACTAGCATAGTTGATCAGGCTATGCCATTCCCAAGACTGACCATACATCCCCATGATTACTTGTGATATTCAACAATCGTAATACTTTTGTTCTTGTCATTGTGACACTGATTTTAGTATGAATGCAGGCACGTATACATACTTAAATATTTTATTATTTATAAGTATAACTCTTAGAAAAAGTGTTTTAATCCCAATGTATTTATATTTAGTATATTTTTTATGGGTTGATATACTATATTCACTATAAACAATGCTCTGATACCAATCTGTCACACCCCAAAACCAAGAACGGCGGAAACGTTTAGGGGTGGAGGACGTCATATACAGTATCACAACAGTGTAAAGTAGTAAACAAGAAACAACATCATCCATTGCATTAAAAGTAAAGTTTTAATACATATGTGTTCTTTCATTGTAATAAGATACCAAAATATACAATAAAAATAAAAGACGAGTCTTGTATGTGCTCCGTCTTCTCAAAAACCTAGCCATCATACCTATCTACTGGTGACCTGAGAATACATGTTATTTTGAAAGCGAGTATCAGCCTAAAGCTGGTGAATTCATAAGTATTTAAATGTCATTGTCTTGTTTTGGAAATCTTTTATGTATGCTATGTATATCTTTGAATGAAACAGTTGATATAAGCATAAAAACCCTAGAAAATTCCTTATTTCCTACTAGTATGAAATGTAGTCTTCTACCAAGACCGGAATGTTTTTTAAGTAAAATGATAGTTTTTCCTTTCTATTGACTAGTACTAAAAGTACTTAGTCTAACTCTTTGTTTATGTGAATGTATCACCAAATAAAGTAAATAGGAAAATGTACTAATGTAAGTGTTATCCTTTGGTACTAGGACTAACACGACATTGCGGTAAGTGAAATGTATAACCTAATGAACATCCGAAGATTGTCCAATTGTCCTCTATAGCAGTAGCAGGGAGTAGAAAGGGTTAGTCCCGTAATCGATTTCCTAATATAAGTATTAACCGTAGACATTCGTAGATGGTCATCAACCTCTGTAGCGAACAGTAGGCTCGAGGAATGGTTAGTCCCATAAAAGTATGCTAATATAAGAATAAACTGTAGGCATCTGTAGATGTTCATCAACCACTGGTGCTAATCAGCTGGGATTCGGAATGGTTAGTCCCATCTAGATATCCCGTTGAACTGGGATAGACAGGACAATTTACACAGAAGGTACTAATAAATAATCCTAGTGAATCGAGGTACAAGTATCCATGTAAATGTATACAGGAATATGTATCTACGTAAAGGTACTCATGTAATGTATTTATGTAAGGTACTCATGTTATGTGTTCATGTAAGGTACTCATGTAATGTAATCATGTAAGGTACTCATGTAATGTAATCATGTAAGGTACTCATGTAATGTGTTCATGTACACTCATGAATGAACTGACTCGGATGTAATTCCTTGTAATAGGAATAATGTTATGTATCGCCTAACTGTCCCTATAATAGTTAACTTGAAGGTAATTGATTGTTCAAACAGGCTTATACACCCTGGTTACACAAAAGTGTGGAAACTGAATGAAGGATGAAAACTATAGCTTCAATACATATAAAAGAACATAAGTGTATAGATATAGTTTTGTTCAAGAAGGTAAAAATGGTTTTGTAAGACATCTAAGAGTTTTGAACAATAATTAACAATGACTTGATTTCATTTTAATAAACATTTCAAACGTAATACTTTTGCTATCAAGGTATTTTTAAGATATAAAACAATTTCATGCATCACATTTTGTAGTATGTGAAATCTACTGAATGAAAACACAGTTATAAATACATATGATTGAGTTAATAACATGTTGTTTTCTACCTGTATTCCCCCCCCCATTAAAGCATTTAAAATCATTTAAAACATTGATTAAGGGGTATGAAATCACCTGTAGATGGTGGTTTGGATGTACTGAACAGTGTCGGATTGTTAGGTGTCAAGTGAGGACTTGTACACACACTATGATCCTAATGAACATATAATCACACATATATGCACCCAATTAGTCTTAAAATACTAATTGTAAATGTTAAGACATCGTAGAACATAATAAACACTTTATATAATTGTTATAATCCTTAAGGATTGCATCTAAGTTGTTGTGGGACAAGGCTAAAGGGGTTTAGGGTTCCAAAGGACCCTATATATGAGTTTAATCTTCATTAAACATCACACAAGGAGTTTACAGTTGTAAACCATTGTGTTTACGTCCGTGACCTCCTAGACTTAATGTCATTTTGTGTTTTGAAGTCCTAAATGATTTCTAGAAGCAATTTGACTTGGTGGTTTAATCCTTGGAAGGGTTTAGGGCATCAAAACACTCCTTTTAGGAGTTTTTGTCCCAAAGGCCATTTCCTTTTGAGTTTAATGTCGTAAACTCATATGGAAGTTGATATGTTTGAGCTTTCAAGTCCCAAACTCATGTAGGATAAGTTCTACACATTTATCTAAGGCTAATGAAGGCCTTAGGCACAAAGTGGTGCCCTTCTTTCATGTTTACGGCCCAAGAGACTTTTCCCTTAGAGATTACGGCCGTAATCTCTCTTTGGGAGGGGTTTATGATGTTTGAAGGTCCCTCAAATAACTAGGAGTAAGTCTAGGTAATTGTCCAAAGCTTTAGGAGTGTTAAAAACACTCTTTGGTTCTTGTTTTTGGAGTTAACGGTCCAAGAACTTCTTGGGCCCTGAACACATAAACTTGGGTGTTTCTTTGATGTTTTCTTGTCTTAAATACACTTACATACAAGCCTAAGGTCGTTATTTAATATATGGAAGGGACTAGGCATCATATAAGCCTTATATAAGAGTTTACTCCCCAAGATGTTCTTGGGCGGTAAACTCCCAAATCTTGTAGTTTTGCTATGTAATCGATGTTATTAAACATGTTATAAGCCATATAATACAACTAGAGAGAGGTACTCATGATTTGGGATGAAAACCCGAAGATCCATGAGAGAGAAAATGGCTTATCTCTAGTTGGAATTGTCAATAATGAATAAATATGGCTCAAAATTCTATATATAGTCTTGAGATTTTTGGTAGAAAATATTTTATTCCCGAAATGAACTCTAATGTAATAGAGTTTTGGAATAATAGTGTTGCAAAAAACCCTAGTGCATCCACTCTCCTGATATCTCCTTGAGTGTAAATCCCGAAACTCAAACTTATACAGAAAAGTCTGACAATTTACTGTGACTGTTATAACTTCTAGTGACCTGATAAAGTTCGTACATAATGGAAACTTCGGGTTGTCACAAGTGTCGAAGGTGTCTAGGAAAAAAACTAAGGTTGAGTCTGCTGAGAATAAAGTATTCATCATGAACTCGGATGAAGGGGATGGGACTTACGGAATTTGGTCATCTGGATCAGATGATGAGGAAATGTGAAACCCCACACATGGAGCCATGTTTTTATAGTTTGAGGAAGAAAGCGAAGTGGAGGCAAGGTGACAGGAAAATGCTTTGTTTTTACAAGTACTGATAAGTCTCCAATGACTTCAAAGTACGTTCTTTTCTTGAATCCTTTGAAATTCCATTCAGTTCATATAATGCTATTCAATATGACTTTGATGATACTCTGTCTTATGGTAATGACATGATTATTTATGTTAGTAGTGACGCTGAAATATCAAAATCTTTACTACTGAGTCTCAGAAAAGATTGGAGTCGAAGCGAAGTAGCATAGATCATTTATAGTTGGAATTAAAGAATGTTTCTTATGAAAGGGATGGTTTGAGAATAGACAATTGTATTCAGCTAAAACAACGAAATATATATTGTAATTCAGCTAAGAGACTTTATGCTAAGTTGACTGATTTGCATCATTCATCTGAGATAAGTAAAGAACAACATATGAAACTTTTTCCCTTCTTGATATTCGAGAGGGAAAAGATAGATTCGACTTCCTATGACTGTGAGAAAAAGATTTTTGAGTTTGACAAGGTCCTTGATGATTTATATGCATTAGGTATTGTTAAAATTGATGATTGTTTAGATGCAACTGATCTAGTTAATATTGTGAATGAGACCTTGACCAAAAACGAAAAAAATGAAAATTTTGAAAAAGAATGAGAATTCAATATCTAACTCTCAAAACAATTTTGCTGATATCGAAGATGATTATGACAATATCAGTGAAATTGAGGCTGAGGAAGTTGTTGATTGTTCTAAGTTGTCTGTCATTAATGTCACTTCGATAAACATGGGCAAAGAAATTTGTGAATATTCTTTGGTTAAAGTTGACCCTAACCAACCCTCACATCGAAAGTTTGTGACAATGATCATGTCACTATCGAAGATAGTCAAACCGCTAGTGATGATGATGACGAAGATTTTCTGAGTGAAACAACTTCTAAGAGGTAGCTCCAACTGGTAAGCTACCTTACCCACTCGGGCAATCACCCTAAAAGGACCAATGTATCTAGGGACCAACTTGCCCCATTTCCTGAATCGGATCACCCGTTTCCATGGGGATACCTTCAGGAGGACAAAATCTCCGACCTATAACTCTAGCTCGGATCATCGCTAGTCTGCGTAACTCTTCTGGCGACTTTGGGCCGTCAGTAACATCTGCATGACCTGTTGGATCTGCCCGGTCGTCTTGAGCACTATCTCAGTGCCACCCATCACTCTCTGCCCTACCTCTCCCGAACATATGGGAGTCCGATACCTCCTCCTATATAAGAGCTCAAAGGAAGGCATACAAATACTGGAATGGTGACTGTTGTTGTACGAAAACTCCGCCAAGGATAAATAAGTGTCCCAACTTCCACCGAAGTCCATAACACATGCACGCAGCATGTCCTCAAGCATCTGAATCATCCATTCACTTTGCTCGTCTGTCTATGGGTGGTATGCGGTACTGAAGTGTAACCGGGTACCCAACTCCTCATGAAACGTCTTCCAGAAATTGGAAGTAAAACACACATCTCAATCTGACACTGTCAATGTTGGCACTCCATGCGGTGCTATCACCTCTCTCATGTAAATCTCAGCTAATTTCTCTGCAGAAGAGCTCTGACTGATGCCTAGGTAGTGAGCAATTTTCGTCGGTCAGTCTACAATCACCCATATTGCGTCGACACCTCGTGCGGTTCTCGGTAATTTGGTGATAAAATCCATGGAAATATGCTCCCACTTCCAATGGGGAATCTCTAGAGGCTGCAAAGGGCTATGTGGACATTGGTACTTTGCTTTAACCTGACATCATGTAAATCACCTCTCAACTATGCATGTCACATCTCTTTTCATACAGGGCCACTAGTAATCTCTTTTCAGATCTAAATACATCTTAGTGGCCCCCGCGTGGATCGAGAATCTCGATCTATGTGCCTCCTGTTGGATTAGTGTCTAAGTCCATAACTATTTTGGTATGTACTTGACCCAATTATGAGCATGGTCCTTTTGGGTTGCCTTCACCATAGCAATATGTAGGATGAATTAAGGAGAGAAAGGTTTAATTATGATTTATTAATATATTATAAGAATAATATATTAAAGGAGAAATCATATTGTTTCATTAATATTGGTCAAGAATTAATTAAGAACTAATTTTGTGACTAAAAGAGTTAAGGGACTTATTGTTTAATTATAAGATAATTACATAGATGGGCTTATGGACTCCATAGAAGTGGAGTAGACGAATTCTATGGGGAAACCCATTATAAATCGTCCAAGGCTTCTAAAGAAGCAGTCCATGGGCTGCTTAGGGCTCAAGCAGTCAAATTAGGGTTTCCTTGTTAGATAACCCTAATTGCCTAAGTATATAAGGAGCCTTAGGCACCAAAAACGTGGCTAACAGTTGGATTAGGGTTTCCAACCGTTTTTGGTGCCTCCTCTCTCTTTCCTCCTCATTCTTGTTGCTTAGTTTGACTCCATTAGAGGTGCAACACTTGAGGCACTAAGATTTCTGAAGCCAAGGATTGATTGTTATTTCTATATAACAATAAAATGTTAGATCTAAACCCTATTTTATGTTAATATGATTGATTGTATGCTAGATCTAGGGTTTATGTCTTTGGATAATCAACTGCATGTTCATTAGACAAACTAGATCCAAAGCTATTAGGGTTTTCATGTACACCATAGGATTGATGTATTGCTCGAAACCCATTAGTGGTATCAGAGACTAGGGTTGTTTGTTAGTGAATTTGATGCTTGTTTGATCTGAAAATCGAATTTTTTGGCTGACTGTTTGATGAACTCGCCAAGTTTCTCTAAGAACTCGACGAGTTGCCTTTTCTGTTGCCGGGATTTTCGATTTTCTGACCAAATTTTGATGGGGATAATTACCAAAACTTGTTTTTATTGCCTAAAATCGATTTTTTGTATTTGGAATGTTTATCCTTGTCAAAATTGATGGATTTGGTTAAATATGGATAATTAATATAGGATTATTATTTGACAAATATTTGACCTAGTAATTTTGAAAAAAGTTTCATATTACACCCTTTAGGTTTTATAGTTTAAATTTGAACTTATAAGTTTTGTTTTGAATTTTGAATAGTTAAACCCAAATGTTTTGAAAAAATTTCAAAACTTGTCCTCAAGTTTTGGAATTTAAAATTTTGATTAAAAGGTTAATTTTGAAATATTTAAATTCTAAACCCTAAGTTTGAAAAGTTTCAAAACTTGCCCTCAAGTTTTAGATTTTAAAATTTAATTAAAAGTCTTAATTTTAAATTTTAAATTCTAAAACCCTAGTATTTTGAAAAAGTTCAAATTACACCCTTATAGTTTTATTAATTAATTAAGGTGTATAATTAAAAGAGATTTAATAAACCCATAATATTTTGGTTTACATTTAATTAGATTAAAAGTATAATTTACTGAATTAAACCACCTAGTATTTTAAAAGTATAAAATACACCCTATACTATATATAACATTAAAAGTCTAATATTATATATGTATGAGTAAACAGTCAATCTTACCGTTAGTAGGCCTCATTCGCGAAGCTGGTCTATAAGGGGTGTTTAAGGAAATTGCCTATATAATGGCGATTGAAAGGGTATCGACTCTTACCCACCACACTCTTGACTAGTGGAGGGTCGTTAGCTGAACGGGTAGGATAGGACGAAACCTTCCATTATAAGTATAATGAAGTACAAAGTAACTACATGCTTTTTCAAATTCCCAAATCATAGTTACTTTAGGAAAAATGTGAAATTGTATGCTAATCCATGGAATAACACTTTGCACCCTTGCCGAGACGTTAGTGGAGCGTGTGTGGTTAACCAGCACACTAATTTGGGTTTGGAATTGGTGCCGAAGGGTGGTTCGATGTTTGTTATAGATCAATGGAGCGTGTGTGGCTAACCGACTCATTGATTAGGTGATAGTAGCATTGAGTGCACTACGTAGATTCGTATGGTTATTCACACCTTGTTTGTGATCCTCGGCATCCCAGTCGCAAACTTGAAGGGCATAATCGAGATTAAACATGCCATTGAAAAGTTCAACGAATCTCAAAAGATCTAGGAGTTTCAATTCATTTAAAACTTAAACTTCATTTTTGTTTTTCATGGTGGAAATTGGTAAATCCTCATTTACCTACCTTCAAATATTCTGCAACTAGATTACGGCATCCCTCTTCTAGGTTTTAGAGTATTGTGTTGGATCCTACCCTTAATAACTCATTTGGGTGTTTTATTAAGGACTCAATCAACTTAACTTGTATTTTCTCCCATTTTGTAGATGTCTAAATCTTACAATGGTCTTCCCAAATCCTTTGGAACAAACTTTCCGGATGAATATGACATTCCAAGATACGATTAAGGAAATGAGAGTCATGCTTCACTTCCTCTACCTCCTCCAATTGTTCTCCCTGACCTACAAGTTCAAAGGCTTGAAAAGTTCAAGCTCACTCAAGACCTTTTGGCAAGTAAACACGAAGATGGGAAACTTGTGTGTGTGCACGTCTTAGAGATGAAGTCACACATTGACAGGTTAAGGATGTTGGGTGTCGAGATTTTAGGTGAGTTGGCTGTTGAGTGGGTTCTTCAGTCACTTGCTGAATTATATGGTGAATTCGTAAGAGAGTACTATATGATTGAACACGACGTGGCCCTAATTGATCTCACTTATTTGCTTATAGCTGTTGAATCAGCAATGATTTGGCATGTTGGTCAAGAAAATTTATCTGGTGAGTCAAACTCCTAAGATTCAGAGGACACTAGGAACAATGGAAGTCCAGAAAGAACTAAGCATGAGATTGTCCCATGTAATTTGCCAAAGGAGTCCATTTGCTTTTATTGCCAAGAGAAGGGGCATTGGAGATGAAGCTGCCCTGTTTACCTGAGAGATCTAAGAGATGGGAGAGTCAAGATGTATGCCTCTACTTCAGGTAAAATCCATTAACTAACTCTATTAGTTCCTATTTTTTTGGATCTTAGTACATGATGTGATAAGATTACATCTTGATGTTTTGCAGGATCGAAGAAAAGGAAGGAAGCTTAAGGAGGAAGCATGCTGAATCTAATCACGAAGAAATGGATTTTGATCACATGAATTCAAAGATCGAATTTTTGAGTTGCTGCTTTAGAGTTAGGATAGATTGCTAAGAAATATGTAATAGCATCGTTTTTCAGTTGAATTGCATTGTCAGGACAAGTTTTTTCCGCAATAAAATAATTTTTGAGTTTTATCTTATTTATTTATCCTTGCGATGGCATGTATGAAAAATTGATGTTTTTTGAATGTTTCTATTATTAGCAATAATCGATTTGATTCTTAATTAGGTTATTTGTGGAAGTATCGAGAGTTTACCAAATAGGGAGAGTTTCTCATCGCCCAAGTTTCAAGTTAATAGAAACTTGGAATTATGCAACGAGTATTGTATGATGAATGAAAAACTTTCACATTTGGGAAATTTAGACTAATTCTTTGACAAGTGTCAATTGAAGGACTAGGAGATCGAGTACACTAGGTGGTATGTTGATCCATTCTACCACAAGAGTGACAAAGATATTTGTCATGATTTACTAAAGTTTAGTAAATATGGTTATACTTATAAGATTGAGTATAATTCTGACTTGATTGAAAGAGTTTCAATCAATGTTAGAACGAATAAGAAGAATCAAGTAGGCAGAAAGATAAAAGTTTCTCTATTCTAAGAAGAAGGGAGAGTAACTTTTATTGTGGTTTATGATAGGTCTTAATGATTAAGAACCATGTCTCAATTGATACTCTAAGTGAATCTTAGTTCAATTGCATGTCTAAGAAGAGGAATCGAGAATTGTAGAAATGGTTAAATCAAGAAGTCAATCATACTTCGTTCCAATATCAAGTCTTAGAGTCAAGATTGTGACTTAAGTGAAAAGTATTAAGTAGGTTTATAACACTCAACAAATGTGGAATTTGGAAATGTTTTCTTATTCTTGCACATTTGAAATTGGTAAGTTGTGCTGTCTTGGATAAGATAAAGACCAACTAGGACCAATTATGTGAAGTGTTTTGTCTTGATAAGAACTACACTAACTCTTGAATAATTGTTTTGTCTAGAAAAGTTTTCTGACAAGAGAATCATATATGTCAAGAGGTCAGTGGGAGTTTTAAAGATATTGAAAAATTTTCAAGAAAAAATCAATAATGAACCTTATCGATCATCAACAGCACACGACTTGAGGTTTACAACCTATCGTGTTGACATTATTTTGTTTATGTTCTATTCCAATTCAGTTAATTATGCATGTGAGTTCTATAAGTTCTCATTTGAATGCATAAAGACAAAGTACCTTGATCGATGGAAAGTACATTGATATGTAAGGATAAGTTGCTAAACTACTTAGAAGACATGGTGGGCACTCGTGTTACCACATGGATAGGAACACATACACCATAAAATCTAAGTGTCATAAGATTCCTTGTGACATCCCCAAAATCACGGCCAGAAAAGACCGGTTTTGTTTATACTTTAGTTCAAAATCAGAGTTATCTTTTAATAAAAGGGTTGCGGAATTTGTCCCAAAACAATAATATGATAAAGATTTATCAAAAGCATTTCCATAGAAATGTATTTCATTAAAAGACTCGGGATGTCATGTTCATACAGATCAAAAGTATAAACAGTACAATATAAGCCTTACTACATTATTTCATATCTACAGGCCTATATCCGTAATCCCTCGTCCAAAACATCACACCTATGCTCATGCGCCACTACCTGTAATGCATAAAACTGAGTGGGTCAGGCTTGGGAGCCTGGTGAGCACATAGGGTTTTCAACCCACAATAAGTTTATTAATTTCATCAATCAACAATAACCCGATTACCCGTTCCCGTTATCCTCACTTTACGTCCCTAAACACCTATCATAAGGGACCTAGCCTAAGGATCATCATCGGGACGGACACTACTGCTAAGGGGATTCCTCAGCAATAAATGTCCTAATAGGCAACCATGTGGGGGATGGAGTACACCGGTGAACACATCGTTCACAACACCTACAGGTTGCGAACCTGCTAGTGTTCCACTGGACTGTCTAGAAGAGTCCGTGGTCGTCATCTATACTCCGCTAGATGACTGGATCAACAACAACAACATCGAGGCCTCTCATCATTTTATCACACATCACCTATTACATCTACCCATGTTTTACCCCAACATTTTCGTAGATATAAAATACATATACAGTTTAAATCATTGAAAACATGTATAACAACGTTCATCTAGCATAGATAGCAAGTATTCAGATAATATGCACACATAACACGTAATTTATATAAAATACTTCATATCTATGTGTAAGTTGAAGGTAACTATGCACTCACCGGAAAAGGTGGTGATTCCGAACTCAGACAGCGCTTCGCTTCTTAAAAAGAATTTTTCTTCGACGAAACCTAGTATTATTACCACTAGAGTTTAGTTTATTATTCGTCGAGACTAATTAATAGTCTAGCTATTATTATTATTATTATATAAGCGTCAAAAAAATACTTATATAACCCATAATAATAGCCCAAGTATTTATTATAAGTTCCTAATAACGTTACTATAATTAAATAAAAGTTATATTAAAAATAGCGTAGGCGTAGCTCACTTACAGCGGGTTTTATGGAAAACCGGGCTTTGCTTGGAGCAGCGTTCCCGAGCCGAAAAGCTCTTCTTCTCAGAGCCTTCGAGCACTCCGGGGCTTCCGCCTCGTGCTAGGGAGGTTCCCTAGGCTTTTCGGGGGATTTCGGGGCTAGAGAGAGGTTCTAGAGAGAGAGAGAGTAAAGAGAAGAAAGAATGGGAAAGGTGTGAAGAAAATGAGGGTGGGAGAGGTGGTATTTATAGGGTGAAATGTGGCTGAACTTGGTGCCACATGTCACCATCTGGTGGCAAGCCTTGGGGAGAAAGCAATGGCCAAGATTGTGCCACATCACCCATTTTCGCACAGCACACTTCCGACTTCTAAAATCCGTAACTTTCACATACGACCTCCGTTTTTGACGTTCTTTATATCCACGCGTAGGTAATAATAAGATCTACAACTTTCATTTTGACACCGTCAGCTAATTCTCGACCGATCTTAAATTTAACAGTACAAGGAGATTATATTGTTAAACGTCTGCGTAAAATTAATAACTTCTGCATACGGACTCTGTTTTTGTCTGTCTTTTTACCGTTGATTTCCTATTAATGAGATCTTCAACTCTCATTTACGTTGCGTAAGCCAAAAACCGCTCGAACTAAAATTCGAGTTTCAGGCCGTGCACTGCTAAGCCGAATCTTAGAAAAATCATAACTTCTTCATACGAAGTCAGATTTGGGCGTTCTTTTTATCGATGTTCTTAGTTTAACATATTCTACGACTTTTGTTTAGATTGCTAAGGCTAAAAAGTCTTCTATCGTAAATTCACTATTTACGTCTCCCGGTATCGTGCCGGTTTTGTCGTAAAACTTCGGCGGGCCATAACTTCTTCTTTATAGCTCGGATTTCGGCATTCTTTATATGCACGGAAACCTTGAGACATATTCTACAACTTTATGTAGAGATATCGGGATTATCTCACACTTTAATTTTGATGCTCATTTTTATTCTTTATTAATTATACATTTATAATTAAATAATAAACACATAAACACACATAATTCACATAATACTCAAATATTTCATATTTATTACTTCAAAAAGAGTTACAATAGTTGACCTAGACTATTACATTGACAAAAATGCTTAGCCCTGAAAACCCAGGCGTTACAATTCTCACCCCCTTAGGATGATTCCGTCCCGGAATCATGCATCAGCAAACAGATGTGGATAGCGACTCATCATGTCATCCTCTGTTTCCCAAGTGAGATTCGGCCCATTCGAATGTTTCCATCGGACTAGCACCAAGTCGACCATCTTGCGTCGTAACTTCTTAGTCTTACGGTCAATAATTGCCTCAGGCTCTTCGATCAGCCTTTTATTCTCATCCATCCTTAATTCCGAGATTGGAATTATGTCGGGAACATCTCCCATGAATTTCCTCAAATAACACACATGGAAGGTGTTATGAATACCATTGAGTTCTTCGGGTAATTCCAGCTTGTAAGCTTGGTTCCCAATCCTCTGAAGAACTTTGAATGGTCCAATAAACCTTGGACTCAACTTTCCTCGTTTCCCAAATCGTATAAGTCCCTTCCACGGTGAGACTTTAAGTAAAACGGAATCCCCAACTTCGAAGGTTATCGGTCGTCTTTTCTTGTTGGCATAGCTCTTCTGACGATCCTGAGCTGCTAACATTCTTTCCCTAATCACCTTCAATTTCTCAGCAGTCTCATGGACTATCTCGGGGCCCATAAACTGCTTCTCTCCGGCTTCAAGCCAACAAGACGGCGTACGACACTTCTGCCCATACAAGGCTTGATAAGGAGCCATCTTGATGCTCGAGTGAAAACTATTGTTGTAGGAAAATTCTACCAGAGGTAAGTGCTCGTCCCAATTCCCTTGGAATTCGAGGGTACATGCTCTCAGCATATCTTCCAACGTCTGAATCGTTCTTTCACTCTGACCATCAGTTTGCGGATGGTAAGCAGTACTCAAACACAACTTTGTACCCAACTCCTCTTGTAGACTCCTCCAAAACCTCGATGTGAAACGACTATCACGATCTGACACAATAGTAAGAGGGACACCGTGAAGTCTTACAATTTCCTTCACGTAAGCATTTGCGAGCTTATCCATAGACCACTTCTCGTTGGCTGCTATGAAGTGTGCACTCTTAGTGAAACGATCCACGACTACCCAAATCATGTCGTGACCATTCTTCGTTCTGGGCAGTTTAGTCACAAAATCCATGGTGATGTCTTCCCATTTACCCATGGGTACAGGTAAGGGTTCTAAACTCCCATACGGTTTTTGATGTTGTGCCTTAACCCTTGCACATGTTATGCACTCAGCCACATACTTCGCAACATCGAGCTTCATCGTCGGCCACCAGTAGTAGGGTTTTAGGTCCTTATACATTTTAGTGCTACCGGGATGAATCGAGTACATGGTCTTGTGTGCTTCTTCCATTAGAAGATCTCTTATTCCTCCCGTCTTAGGTACCCAAATTCGATCTTGGAATACATTCAGTCCTCGACTGTTCGTACCGAACACTAACGTTTTTCCCAAACGTTCTTCCTTTCGGTCATTCTTTTCTAAGGCTTCTTCTTGAGCTTTCCTGATACTTTCCACAATCATCGAGACGACTTCAATTCTTAACGCTCTTGGCCTTCTTCTTTCAAGATTGACTTTCCGACTGAGAGCATCAGCAACAATATTTGCTTTACCTGGGTGGTAAAGTATCTCACAGTTGTAGTCCTTGAGATGTTCTAGCCAGCGTCGTTGCCTCATGTTCAACTCCTTCTGATTAAAGAGATACTGGAGACTCTTATGATCAGTGAAGAGCTTGCACTTCGTGCCGTAGAGGTAATGCCTCCATATCTTTAAGGCGAATACTACCGCTGCCAACTCCAGATCATGAGTGGGGTAGTTCTTTTCGTGCTCTTTCAATTGTCGAGATGCGTATGCTATCACCTTTTCTCTTTGGGTCAGAACACAACCTAACCCGACTCCAGATGCATCACTATAAACTGCGAAATCTTCGACTCCATCGGGTAGAGAAAGTATCGGCGCTTCACATAACTTCTTCTTTAGCTTCTCGAACGCCTCATCATGTTTCTCACTCCATGTATACGTAGCTCCTTTATGGGTCAAAGCTGTTAATGGAGCAGCTATCAAAGAAAAGCCTTGGATAAATCGTCGGTAATATCCGGCTAATCCTAGAAAGCTTCGAATCTCCGTGGGATTCTTCGGACGTTCCCACTTCATTACAGCCTCGATCTTGGCGGGATCAACCATTATTCCCTCTTGGTTAACAACATGACCCAAGAATTGGACTTCCCGTATCCAAAAGTCGCATTTGGAGAACTTTGCAAAAAGCTTCTCCTTCTTTAACACCTCCAACACTTCTCGTAGATGTTTGTCGTGCTCCTCCTGGCTTTTCGAGTATATGAGAATGTCGTCGATGAACACTATCACGGATTTATCGAGGAATGGTTTACAAACCCTGTTCATCAAATTCATGAATGCTGCGGGAGCATTGGTTAGTCCGAATGACATAACCAAGAACTCGTAGTGTCCATATCTTGTTCTGAATGCAGTCTTCTCAATATCCTGCTCTCTCACTTTCAGCTGATGATATCCTGACCTAAGATCGATCTTTGAGAAGTAGCTTGAACCTTGCAGCTGATCGAATAGGTCATCAATCCTCGGCAATGGATACTTGTTCTTCACCGTTGCCTTATTCAGCTCTCGGTAGTCTATGCACATCCTCATGCTTCCGTCCTTCTTCTTCACGAATAACACCGGAGCTCCCCAGGGTGATGAACTAGGTCGAATGAAACCGCTGTCCAACAGCTCCTGAAGTTGCGTCATGAGCTCCTTCATCTCCGTCGGTGCTAATCGGTAAGGTGCCTTTGCTATCGGTGTTGTTCCTGGTAATAAGTCTATACGAAATTCTACTTGCCTATCAGGTGGTAATCCGGGAAGATCTTCGGGAAAGACTTCCGGATAATCGCACACAACCGGTATATTCTACACCTCTTTCTTTTCCTTCTTAGCATCGATTACGAATGCCAAGTACGATGCACATCCCTTGGACAAACATTTCCTAGCTTTCATCAAGGATATGATTCCAGAACTCACTCTGCGTTTGTCCCCGTACACCATAAATGATTCCTTTCCGGGTGGGTTTATCCTAACTATCTTCTTTCGGCATAATATCTCGGCATCGTTGGCGCTAAGCCAATCCATACCCAAAACGATGTCGAAACCGTTTAACTCTATGGGTAATAGTTCCTCCTGGAATTCGTTTCCGTTTAGGTCAATGACGATGTTCCTAATACGATTACTAACAGGTACGAATTTGCCACTGGCAACTTCTACAATTAGGGCGTTATCAAGTTTTTCTACAGGTAATGCTAATTTCGCACTAAATTTATGCGACACAAAGGAGTAGTTGGCTCCGGAATCAAACAGTATATTTGCAGGCAAACCATTTACAAGAAAGGTACCTGAAGCGACGTCTGTTGCCTCCTTTGCAGCCTCGAGCGTCATCTGGAAGGCTCTCGCCTTCGGCTTTGGTGGTATGTTGGGTCTTCCTGCCTCCTTCTTCTTCGGGCAGTCCTTCAAAATGTGCCCTTCTTCATTACACCCATAACAGGCCTTCTGGTTAAGGGTGCATTCGTTGGCATAGTGCCCAGGCTTTCCGCATTTGTAACAAGTGACCCCTCCATCACACTTCCCAGAGTGCTTCTTCTTGCACTTGTCACACCACTTTGCTTCTGATCCTCCTCCTCTCGAACTAGACTTCGAGAATCTACCTTTCTTACCGGACCTCGAGGATCCGTCAAATTTCCGTTTCTCTCCTACTTCCGCTCTCTCCAGACCCTTTTCTCGTATCTGGGTCTCCACATTCTTAGCAGCCCAGATGGCAGCTTTTAGAGTGGTAGTTTGCTTGACCATTGGACCGAAGTCCGCTGGTAATCCGAGGGCAAATTTGTTAACCTTGGAGAGTTCAGTTGGGACGAGGTGAGGAACAAGCTTCATTTTCTCAGTAAAGCTTGCAGCGTATTCAGTAACGCTCATTCTTCCCTTCTTCAGATTCTGGAATTCGTTGCTGATCTCCAGAAGATCCTGCTCAGAGCAGTATTGCATCTTCAACTGTACCAGAAAATCCTCCCACGACATTTTGCTTGCTTCACCTTTGGGCATTGAATCAGCTAATAGCTTCCACCAGCTTAGTACTCCAGATTTCAATAGAGGAACTGCAAGAGCAGTCTTCTGCCTATTGCTACACTCGCAACTCTCAAACATTGTCTCCATCTCAGAGATCCAGTTCATGACTTCCACCGGCGTCGGGCTTCCGGATAGACTCGGTGGCTTGGATGCCATGAAATCCTTGTATTTGCATCCACGTCCATCATTTCCTCCATCTTGGTGGTTTTGCCTAACTATCGGTGGGTTGGCTTGACCAATAGTCCCACTGTAGTTTCCTTCTTCAGTCTGCCCTTCGTTCAACTCGGGCTGTTCGAGCCGAATAGTCGCTTCCTCTCGATTTTGCTGGAGCAAACGCCTGGTTTCCTCCATTTGACGATCCAACATTGCCTGTATCATCGCTTGCACTCCGGCCATCGTTATTGGTCCGGCAGCGGCTTCCACAACTGGTATTTGCTCGATCACGGGGGGTTGGTGTCCGTTCCCATTTGCGTTTACGTTTCCACTACGGGTCCTTACCATCTTGATCTATATACCGAATAAGGTGGATTTAGATCTTTATTTAGAAGAGACGTTTTAAATCGTCCTTATCACTCCGAAACGTTTACATGCTAGTTCTAATATCGTAGTCGTACGTTTAGAATCCTAAACACATAAGGTTCCAGATCCGGTCGGCAACAGACCATAGATCCCGAACAAAATAACAGCATATCATGCATAAAACATTTAGCACATAAAAGCATTTTAGGCACAATTCCTAAAATAAGCTAGTGCTCACACCTCACAATCATCGCTTAGCATTCTAAGTTTAAGTCTAGAAATCCTACAAATTCCTAGTTCGCTTAAACTAATGCTCTGATACCAACTGTGACATCCCCAAAATCACGGCCAGAAAAGACCGGTTTTTTTTATACTTTATTTCAAAATCAGAGTTATCTTTTAATAAAAGGGTTGCGGAATTTGTCCCAAAACAATAATATGATAAAGATTTATCAAAAGCATTTCCATAGAAATGTATTTCATTAAAAGACTCGGGATGTCATGTTCGTACAGATCAAAAGTATAAACAGTACAATATAAGCCTTACTACATTATTTCATATCTACAGGCCTATATCCGTAATCCCTCGTCCAAAACATCACACCTATGCTCATGCGCCACTACCTGTAATGCATAAAACTGAGTGGGTCAGGCTTGGGAGCCTGGTGAGCACATAGGGTTTTCAACCCACAATAAGTTTATTAATTTCATCAATCAACAATAACCCGATTACCCGTTCCCGTTATCCTCACTTTACGTCCCTAAACACCTATCATAAGGGACCTAGCCTAAGGATCATCATCGGGATGGACACTACTGCTAAGGGGATTCCTCAGCAATAAATGTCCTAATAGGCAACCATGTGGGGGATGGAGTACACCGGTGAACACATCGTTCACAACACCTACAGGTTGCGAACCTGCTAGTGTTCCACTGGACTGTCTAGAAGAGTCCGTGGTCGTCATCTATACTCCGCTAGATGACTGGATCAACAACAACAACATCGAGGCCTCTCATCATTTTATCACACATCACCTATTACATCTACCCATGTTTTACCCCAACATTTTCGTAGATATAAAATACATATACAGTTTAAATCATTGAAAACATGTATAACAACGTTCATCTAGCATAGATAGCAAGTATTCAGATAATATGCACACATAACACGTAATTTATATAAAATACTTCATATCTATGTGTAAGTTGAAGGTAACTATGCACTCACCGGAAAAGGTGGTGATTCCGAACTCAGACAGCGCTTCGCTTCTTAAAAAGAATTTTTCTTCGACGAAACCTAGTATTATTACCACTAGAGTTTAGTTTATTATTCGTCGAGACTAATTAATAGTCTAGCTATTATTATTATTATTATATAAGCGTCAAAAAAATACTTATATAACCCATAATAATAGCCCAAGTATTTATTATAAGTTCCTAATAACGTTACTATAATTAAATAAAAGTTATATTAAAAATAGCGTAGGCGTAGCTCACTTACAGCGGGTTTTATATAAAACCGGGCTTTGCTTGGAGCAGCGTTCCCGAGCCGAAAAGCTCTTCTTCTCAGAGCCTTCGAGCACTCCGGGGCTTCCGCCTCGTGCTAGGGAGGTTCCCTAGGCTTTTCAGGGGATTTCGGGGCTAGAGAGAGGTTCTAGAGAGAGAGAGAGAGTAAAGAGAAGAAAGAATGGGAAAGGTGTGAAGAAAATGAGGGTGGGAGAGGTGGTATTTATAGGGTGAAATGTGGCTGAACTTGGTGCCACATGTCACCATCTGGTGGCAAGCCTTGGGGAGAAAGCAATGGCCAAGATTGTGCCACATCACCCATTTTCGCACAGCACACTTCCGACTTCTAAAATCCGTAACTTTCACATACGACCTCCGTTTTTGACGTTCTTTATATCCACGCGTAGGTAATAATAAGATCTACAACTTTCATTTTGACACCGTCAGCTAATTCTCGACCGATCTTAAATTTAACAGTACAAGGAGATTATACTGTTAAACGTCTGCGTAAAATTAATAACTTCTGCATACGGACTCTGTTTTTTGTCTGTCTTTTTACCGTTGATTTCCTATTAATGAGATCTTCAACTCTCATTTACGTTGCGTAAGCCAAAAACCGCTCGAACTAAAATTCGAGTTTCAGGCCGTGCACTGCTAAGCCGAATCTTAGAAAAATCATAACTTCTTCATACGAAGTCAGATTTGGGCGTTCTTTTTATCGATGTTCTTAGTTTAACATATTCTATGACTTTTGTTTAGATTGCTAAGGCTAAAAAGTCTTCTATCGTAAATTCACTATTTACGTCTCCCGGTATCGTGCCGGTTTTGTCGTAAAACTTCGGCGGGCCATAACTTCTTCTTTATAGCTCGGATTTCGGCATTCTTTATATGCACGGAAACCTTGAGACATATTCTACAACTTTATGTAGAGATATCGGGATTATCTCACACTTTAATTTTGATGCTCATTTTTATTCTTTATTAATTATACATTTATAATTAAATAATAAATACATAAACACACATAATTCACATAATACTCAAATATTTCATATTTATTACTTCAAAAAGAGTTACAATAGTTGACCTAGACTATTACATTGACAAAAATGCTTAGCCCTGAAAACCCAGGCGTTACATTCCTTCCTTCTTGAAAATGACTGTGAGGAAATGCTTTTACTGAGAGAGATTTTAAGAAGATAGCAATTGTGAAAATTGTATTCTCAAATTTGATTATGCTTACGACATCCCTTTCCATAGTTCGAATTGTGAGATTTGGAAATTAGTCTAACATTTGGGACTTATTGATATAAGTTTTGAATTATTTAGACACACATATGAGCTATTTAAGGCAAAGGTGTATAAGTTTAAGAAGCTTAGATAAAGGCTTATCGAGGCATATGGTATTAGAAATATGAACTTCAGAAATTCAATAGGCAATGTTTTCTGGAAGTTCAGTTGTTTTCTGAATACATGTCAAAGCTAGTCGGAGCATAAGTGTTATGCTTATATGATAATAATCATCATGATAGTGGGAGCATAAGTGTGATGCTTGTATGACTATTATGGCAAGTATTGCAAGTTAGCAATATTAATTATAGAAAAAGAAAGATTCAATTTCCAAAGTTGCATGGGTTGAAAAGGTTGTTTTGCTATAATTAAGGGAGATAATATTATACTGCATTTCAAATTCAAAAGCTTAGATTGAGAAATTTTAATAAATATAGTCAAAGGATACATAGTGTGTTCTCAAATTTCTATTATGATTACAGCATCCCTCTTCATAGTTCGAATTGTGAGAACGTGACACATAAAATATTATGGCAGAAGATTGATAAAGTATCATATCTTTATATAAGACATTATGCATCGTGTCCCATACGCTTCGGGTATAGGATCGATTGCAAATGCTATAATACTTTACCATTCTAAAATTTTCCAAATGTCTAGCGCATTAAGAAGGAAAAAGGACTAGAATCGGTTTTCACTAAAATAATTAAACAACTATCAAAGGACGATCCAAATTTCGTTGAGGATTGGTTGCTTGTGAGTAGTTGGAAGTATGGTATTGGATGGACCATATCGACATTATTGTGAATAGATAACATCCTATTAAGAATGAGTTTTCATATGGCAAATATGGAAATGTTTCCATATTGGGAGTTGGATATTGAGAGTCTATGTCTAGATTAGAAACTTTTATGCAAGAAGGATGTTCAAAGGAATGTACTTTGAATGTGACTTCGCATCTATGGAATTGTGTTGTAACAATTTCTAATAGACTACTTTGTAATTTCATTGGCCATGTCTTGGTGATTTTTGTGCTATGACTTTATGAAAGGATCGTTGCATAAAATGTTAGAATCTAGCATATTCTAATACTGGCAAGAACCTTGTGTTCTTACACTAATGATAAGGATTGGGAATTGTGAAGTGAGCATCATTGGAAAACTTTTTCAATTGATCTGTTTCACAAAGTGAGGACCATAGGAAACATAGTGTGCATGCTTTGTGCATGGGACAATTATTGTTGTAATTTGAGTGATAAGTTGATTTTCTCAAATAGTAAATGATGAATAATGAGTAATCAATATGGTGTTTAAACAAAAGTGTTTTATTTACTCCCACAAGTTTGGGGCCATATAGGATTAAGTATTATTGTTGTGTTTCCATTTTCATGTAATGACTTCCAGAATAACTAGGTTATTCAAACCTCCACAGTCGGCCATACGTTGGAACTAGGTATGAAGGAAGACTGTCGTGAAGAGTCTATAGATGTCTGAAGAGTTTAGACATAGCACAAGTTTGTTGCAAGGTTCATGAGTGCTTTGATAAGATTAGATTATTGGATTAAACCCACGCTAACGTGAATCACTTCATGGATTATATCGCGAGTGATTGTGAGTCGATAATATTGTATATTCTTAAAACTGAGACGTAGGAGTTGTTATTTGTTGGTCGGTTGCACATTGATAATAAGAAAATGCACCAGTAACTTGGTGTTATAAAACTTATTGTTGTGTGTGATTCGATCAGTAAATGCAAGCGAGCATTTGATTCGAAGTTTACCCATTTCGTTTACCCAAAGTAAGATAAAAGCGATATTTGTGGGCCCCTAGATGATTTAGTGATGACACCTAAGCGCTTGGCCAAGCCGAGACTAATTTGATGTGTTCAATTGTAGTCGGTTGTCAATCGTCATAAATCGGAAGTCAGGAAACAATATAGAGAGAATGATTGAAATTCATTTCTTGTGTCTATATGATATCTTGAGAATGGAGGAATATATGACCCCTTATCTAAAGGAAACACGTATCTGATAAGATCAGAGTTGACAGCGGCTTTTGAAAGCTACGATTGCTTATCAGGTTCTGAAGTTATGCAAAATAGTTATTAGACTTATCCAAGTGGGAGACTATTGGATTAGTGTCTAATTCCATAACTATTTTTGTATGTACTTGACCCGATTATGAGCATGGTCCTTTTGGGTTGCCTTCACCATAGCAATATGTAGGATGAATTAAAGAGAGAAAGGTTTAATTATGATTTATTAATATACAATAAGAATAACATATTAAAGGAGAAATCATATTGTTTAATTAATATTGGTCAAGAATTAATTTTGTGGCTAAAAGAGATTAATTAAACTTAAGGGACTTATTGCGTAATTATAAGATAATTACATAGATGGGCTTATGGACTCCATAGAAGTGGAGTGGACGAATTCTATGGGCAAACCCATTAGAAATCGTCCAAGGCTTCTAAAGAAGGAGTCCATGGGCTGCTTAGGGCTTAAGCAATCAAATTAGGGTTTCCTTGTTAGATAACCCTAATTGCCTAAGTATATAAGGAGCCCTTAGGCACCAAAAATGTGGCTAACACTTGGATTAGGGTTTCCAGCCGTTTTTGGTGCCTTCCCTCTCTTTCCTCTTCATTCTTGTTGCTTAATGGTGTTTGTGACTCCATTAGAGGTGCAACACTTGAGGCACTAATCTTTCTGAAGCCAAGGATTGATTGTTATTGCTATATAACAATAAAAGGTTAGATAGAAACCCTATTTTATGTTAATATGATTAATTGTATGCTAGATCTACGGTTTATGGATTTGGATAATCAACTGCATGTTCATTAGACAAACTAGATCCAAAGCTATTAGGGTTTGCATGTACACCATAGGATTGATGTATTGCTTGAAACCCATTACCTCCTCCATCAATATGTGCCGAGCTCCACCTGTATCGGGAAGCCAAATCCGTCTACGGAAATTTATAAGCCCCCGACTATCCATCTCAAACTCGAAAACCTGTCTGATCACTCGCTCCCTCATGTGGTTCTCTAATCTTACGAGCTCCACCTAGGCCTCTCAGATGGTATCTAAGACTGGAGTTATCACCATCATCCACATACACACATCTCGGATCGGAGCACTCATTGCTCTATGGCTAAAGGCATCGGCTAGCACATTAGCCTTACCCAGATGATACAAGATCTTGCAGTCGTAGTCCTTCACCACATCCAACCACCTCCTCTGTCTCATATTCAGGTTGGCCTGATCCATGAGGTACTTGAGGCTCTTATGGTCCGTGTATATGGCACACCGAACCTCATACAGACAGTGGAGCCAGATCTTGAGGATGAACACCACCATCCCAACTCCAAATCATGGGTGGGATACCTCATCTCATGAGGCTTCAACTGTCTCGATGCGTATGCTATCACATGCCCCCTCTGCATCAACACCGTACCCATCCCTGATATAGATGCATCACAGTAAACTATAATGTCCTCCACTCCCTCGGGAATGCCTGGAGCTTCACACGATCTCTAGCAAAGACTCTTGAATGAGGCCTGTTGCTCGGTGCCCCTAAGCAAAAGTAACAACCTTCCGAGTCAATCTGGTATGAGGAACAACAATCTTGGAGAAATCTATGATGAATCTCCAATAGTAGCCATCCAAACCCAGAAAACTCATGATCTCGGATAGGGATCTTGGCACCTCCTATCTCATAACTACCTCAATCTTGGATGAGTCGACCAATAACCCATTCTGATTAACGAGGTGTCCCATGAACTGGACCTCTCGTAACTATAAATCACACTTGGAGAATTTCACGTAAAGCCTCTCCGTCCTTAATACTCCAAGAATGTCACGTAGGTGCTCCTCATGCTGCTATTTGGACCTCGAGTATACTAGAATATCGTCGATGAACACGATCACTGACAAATCCAACATCGGCCTGCACACCTAGTTCATGAGATCCATGAACGCTTCCGGTGCGTTGGTGAGTCTGAAAGGCATCACCACAAACTCGTAGTGCCAATAACAAGTCCTAAAGGCTGTCCTATGGATATCCTCCTCGCAAACTCTCATCTGATGATATCCAGATCTCAAATCAATCTTGAAAAACCAAGATGCCCCTTGCAACTGATCGAATAAATCGTCGATCCTCGGTAGTGGATAACAGTTCTTGACCGTCAGCTTGTTCAACTCCTGGTAATCGATGCACACCCGGCTAGCACATTAGCCTTACCCAGATGATACAAAAAGGATCAGTGCTCCCCAATGTGAGCTACTCGGTCTGATAAAACCCTTCCTCGGTAGCTCCTGGAGCTATGAGGATAACTCCTGCATATCTGGCAACGCAAGGCGACAAGGTGCCTTGGCCATAGGCACCGCACCCAGAACCAAATCAATCCGGAATTCCACTTGCCTCTCAGGAGGCACACCCGACAACTCCTCGACGAAAACATCTGGGAACTGACACACTATCGGAACCTTAGAGATAGAACTCGGCCTCTCTGTAGCAACCTGTGTATCCATCATGTACGCTAAAAAGCCCATATATCCCAGCTGTAGAATCTGTCTCGCTCTGGCAGCGGAGCAGAAAACTGATGCAGATCTAGTTCCCTCGCCATACACTGTAAACACTCCCCCACTAGGGTCTTGTATGGTCACCATCTAATGTTCATAGTCGCTCACAGCGCCAAACTAAATCAACTAATATATGCCTACTATAACAAAGACATCACCCATTGCTATCGGCACCAGGTCTATCGGAAACTCAACACCAAAAATCTCTAATACACATCTTCGGAATACATCAGTGGCAAAATCTACATGCTCTTTGGCTATAGAAACCCCCAGAGGTCGACTTAACGCCTCACTTCTGATACTAATGTAATGACTAAAAGCTAAAGACACAAAGGATCGACTAGCACTCGAGTCAAATAACACCGAAGCAGGTATAGAACTCACAAGAAAAGTACCTATATACAGCACAATATAAGCAAAACAAATATCAAAATAATATAAATAAGGAAATATGTACCAGCCAAGATATTAGGCGTTGCGTAGACCTCCTCCGTTGTCAACTAAAAAGCTCTCCTGCGAGCCCTTGGTTTCTCGGCCTTCACTGGCCGACTATCAGTAGCACGTAAAGCAGCAAGTGCAGAACCTTAAGCTGATCCCTGAATGAGTTGAGGGCACTTGGCCTTCTAATGACTGGTCTGGTTGCAGTGAAAGCAAACCGCAAACCCCTTGGGGCAATCCTTCTTCATGTGCCCCTCTTTTCCACATTTGTATCAAATCCCTGCCTGACATGATCCCTCGTGACTCTTTCCACACTTGCCACAAGTGCGGCCCTTCTGGCCCACAACTCTCATATCAGTAGGATTTTCCAGCTTCATTGTCGGTTGCGACTATAACGGTCTCCTGTCTCTACCCCAGGACTCCTTCTCCTATCTGGTCTGTAACTCTAACTTAATCTCCCTCCTCCTGGCATTAGTTTGAAGGTTAGATAATGACCGGTATGATGAGTTCACCAAGAATTCCCGTATATCCCTCCTCAGTATGCTTAGATAACGGCTCACACGTGCCTGATTAGTAGACACGTGCTCAGGGCAAAACAGTGCCCTCTCATGGAACATCCTTGTGATCTTAATCACAGTTTATGTCTTCTTCTTGAGAGACAAAAACTCCTGGGCTAACCGTTCCCTCTCTATCGGGGTAACATACTCGTCTCGAAACAACTGTGTAAATCTCTCCCATGTCACTGCAGCATGATCTGCAGGAGTAAAGTTGGAGGTCATGAACTTCCACCAGTCCTTCACTCCCAATTGAAGCTAATTCAGTGCAAACTGAACTCTCAGGTGCTCGTGGAATGAACACGTGTAAAAACACCCCTCAATATCGGATATCCATCTCATAGAAGCAATCGGATCCTGTGTCCCATCAAAATCCAGTGGCTTCGTGTTGTTGAACTCCCGGAACAACAATGAGTCACCTCCATGTGGCCTAGCAGTAGCTACGACTACGGTGGCTGCAGTAGCAGCAACAACCTTAATAACAGTTGGATATCATCATCGAATGTCTCAATCAGTGTGGTCTTAATAGACCCAAACATCTCTGGTATCTCCTCTCGGATAGTTGCGACCACCTCCTCATGAATGATCATGCAGATCTCCTCGTCACTAACACTACTGCTCTCGGGGTTATGGTGCATACCCACCATGATGTCTTTGAAACACTTCACAAAAATCATCAAAGACTCGTCCGAGCATACTCACACTCGATTTCCTGCCCCTACATGCTCCTTAGTACCATAAGGATTCTTACTTGGGTTGCATATAGATCTGATGCTTTCAATAGTATGGACCCAATACTATCTTCCACACCAGCCTGTAGTCACCCCAAGTCCACCTCCTAGGATCCCATTTCAAAAGCACTCTATCTCTCACGAATTCCATACTACTCTCTAAGTAGACCCCTCATATACTCATCTAGGTATCTCTCTTAGACTATCCCTTGACTCAGAGCTCTTTCTAAGTGGTTCCTGCTAGGCACTCCTATTCAACACATACTCAAGGAAAATAACAGATCACATCGATCAATAGCACCTCATAGGCTAAGGCATTACAAATCAGGCAACTCTAGAGCTAAAATGTGAAATACCTAGCCTATCCTCTAGCATGCATCCTTAATATCTCATGAATATTTTATAACACAAATAAGTAACGGTATTTTGGGAAATCACCATTCGAGCTCTGGCTGATTGTACACACTGCTCCATCTCATTTTTTTCTTAAAAACTCTTACTCATTTTAGAAAAATCATTTCTATTTGAATTTTTTTCTCAAATCCTCAGTTTGAGTTCAAACATACCCAAAGGTACATCCGAATCCCTCAAACCAAGGCTCTGATACCAACTTGTAACACTATAAATTTTCAAACAAAATTTTCATTTTAAAATCACATGAATATCATCAACACATTTCACAAATCCCTAAAATGCCAATTTATCAAAAACACATATTCATAATTGTTTAAACAAAATCCAGGATCCTCAAAACATAACTCCGTCTCGTGTGTACAATCAAGACAACGCCTTCCCGTGATCCTGAGAAGTACATGAAACACATAACACATAACACGGTAAGCACGAAGCTTAGTGAGCTCCCCGAAATACCACACACATCTCATTAGCCTCTCATGGCTATATCTCGATTAAGACCCTATAGTCAATGTGTCTCAGTGGAACCCTCCGGTCCCACAACTCGGGTGGACCCTTCGGTCCTAACTCAGTAAAGCTCAGAATAGTACACAAATGTTAAAATTCATCTCTTCTTTCTTGAGCAAAATCAGGACCAGAAGATAAAAATGAATCAAGGTTAGCATCTGGAGAAGGTCTTACAGCTCTTTCACTTGAAGATTGCGAAGTTGGATTAGCGGGACTAGAACTAGAAGCAGTGATCTTTTCTCCCTCACTGCTCAAAGGTTGAAATTCATCACCAAACTTTTGAAATAGGCATTGTTTCAAGTCAAAGAATAGAGCAGTTACACCACCAAGATTTGCTTTAAGTTCTGAGATATTTGAATCTTTAATGGAGTTCTCCTTTTCAAGCTCGCTGATTTGAATGTCATGCTTTCCAATAATCAAATATGTTTCCGCAGAACTTTGTTCCAGATCATAGACTCTGTTTTGAAGCAGAACCACATCAACCAATTCAGATTCAGGCAGCTTGCTTTTGCCTTTGGAGATGTCCAGCTCAGGTGTTTCAAATGAGCTTCTTGAAGCGTGAGCTCCTTCCGAAGGTATGACTTCTTCTTCAGCAATTGGGCTTTCAAAATCCTGATACATAGGAATGGATTCGGTGAATAGGCTTGACATTTTGTGAGTCACTGGAGATGTCTCAGTAAATGAGCTTGGTATGTTTTGGGCCATAGAATCAGGCTCAATCGGTGTAGATTTCTTTTGAATGGAGTATGTGATAAGCTCCCTTGGTCTTAGATCTCTTCTTTTACGCTTCCTTAGGAGAAAAGTGTGGGCGGAGTCTTCTAGATTACTACTAGATGGAGGTTCAATATCAACAGGAACTGTTTGGGTATATTTTTCATTAAATAGGGTACATTAAAAATAGGTCCTTTTTCTTTCCCAGAAGGTTGCTATTCATCTCTTCAAAAATGAACTTTGAGAAGTTGTAATCTCAGTCCATAGCCAGAGAGACAATGGCTGAGGTCATGGTCTGACTAATTTCATCAGAGCCCCCCTTTCTTCCAGAAATGCCAATCACAAAGGAGTGTACCAGGAACTTCCCGTAAGGTGGCAGCAGCTTCTTAATAGTAGGAGGATAGGTTCCATCATAACACATCTTCGCCAGAACTTCCTTGACTTGATCAACAGAGTACTCAATTAGGAATGCAGATGCATCACCAAATTCAAGTACCTCTCGGATAACATGTTCAGAAATAAGCCCTTGTGTTCCTTTCAGCATCGATTCAACAGTACCAGCTCCATCTACTCCCAACTTGTTGATCGAATCATTTTTTTCAGAACTTAGTAATCAGGTCTCTATGGATGACTGGATTAGCACGAAGGGCTTGAGAAATCTTGTAGTTGTTTAAACCCGCCATCATGGATTTGAATTCTTGATGAGTAACAGGTGGATCCATGAGATATCCAACAATGTTGTGAGAGTCCACGAATTTAAGTTGCTCTACCATGTATCTGCACCAAACTAGCCAAGTGAGAATTAAATTAAAATTTAATTAAATTGAGTCTGAAATTTGATTTCGGTTAAACTCAAATTTTTAGTCGATTTCAGTCAAAGACAAAGTTTCAGTTAAAGTCGATATTTTAGTCGATTTCGGTAAAAGTTAATCGATTTGACTAGATGATTTCGGTCAATGTTGGTTGATTTCGGTCGAGAACCTAGTTTTCGATTAAGTCTTCATTTGATTTCGGTGAGATTCGGGTTGAACTGAAAACCCGAAATCTCATTGGAACATGTTCCAACTCGGTTCTTCAAAAAACTTTGAGAAATTTACTCAAAAAAACCTTTGAATCTATTAAACCGAGTACTCCAAAACAACTTTAAATAACATTGTCATGATCAAAATCCCAAATAATACCTTATTCACCGAACAATTTTCAACAAAAATAACGATTAAGTAGGTTTTAGCAGAAAACTCGGAGAGAGAAAAGAGAAAAACGACGATGATGATGATGATGGTTGTTTGGGGTTTTTCGGTGAAAAACCCTAACCAGCCGAAAACGAAGTATATATATATCATCGAAAAATCCCAGACTGCCCATTTAATCGATTTCGGCCCATGAAAAGTAACCCAAATTTTAATAAAAATGATTTCTTTCGATTTTACATTCCAAAAACCAAATACAAAAATTAAAATAAAATTAAACAACATTTTTAATTATTTTTATTTTTTTTACTTTTTTCTTTATTATTATTATTATTATTATTATTATTATTATTATTATATATATATATATATATATATATATATATATATTTTTTATTTATCTATTTATTTATTATTATTTCTCCCCCGAAATTTGTAACAATGAAAATATATACAAATTTAAATAAATAAATAAATAATGTAATCCACAATAAAAACTTTTGGGATCAAACATTATGGAGCAAATTAATGAGGTTTATCGTCAAATACACATAAATAATCACATAACATAAACATATAAACGTTCCTCTCGAGATCCGGAAACATATCAACATTCATCGGGATTTCCCCAGCATCGGACCAAAGTCTGGAACATATAAAAGCAAGTACATGCAAGAATCACGAAGACATCAAACATACAAACATTCCTCAGGCTTTCCCCGACATCACACCGAAGTCCGGAAACATGTAAACCTACATCGAGCACTGCTCGACATCGGACCTTAGTCCGGAATACATTAACATACATAAATGGGCCACCATTGGTGCCATCGACCCGTTCCTACTGGAGGAAAACTCACCTCAAATGTCACGTGAAATAGCTGAAATGTCTCTGCTCCTGCAACCGGCTCTACTCACGCCATATACAGAAACAACCCCTTAGATACCTTTCTGTACTCAAGAGCCCTTCACGGGTCAACCTTGGTTAAAGTCAAGGTCAAGGTCAAAGTCAACATCTAGTCAAAGTCAAAGTCAACACCCCGAGTTGACTCAACTCATCGATTCATCCCTCTGACTCGTTGAGTTTCCATGCTAGTCAGAATCGTGATAAAATGAGTCAACTCATCAAGTCCCTCCTTAGACTCATAGAGTTCTACCCTTTACAAAATCGGGACAAATCGTTCTAACTCGTGGAGCCCTTCTATAGACTCGCCAAGTTCTTCAGTCTGTTGCTTCATCTTAATGGATTAAGCCCCTATTCTTCATATCCGAGCTTCATACTTCACAAATACACTAAAAATGTCCTTTAAGGGTAAAGTTTCCAACTTTACCTGTTAATAGCCTTACATAATGGGTTTAGCTCAAACCCTAATTCTTTAAGACCTAGATCTTGATCCAAATGCCATCAATACTCTAAACTAAGGCATATAAACTGAGATTTGGACCCTAGACACTACAAGAACACGTAAAGCTTCCATCTTTCTCTCCATGCATGCCCTTTTGGAGCTTAAAAGGCCAAAATGACATCCTAAAGCTTGCATGGGGATTTAATGGTCATAAAGTTTGCACCTTTATGCCATGAGAGTCCTTCAAGTTTCTAGATCTGAAGGTATACTCACTTAGGACGTCTATTTCGCAAAGATCATGCTTCTTGGGCCAAAAACCCAATAAAATGATAATAGTGAGATCAAAGAAGTTACTAAGCAAGTTCGAGACTTGCTGACTAGGAAATGATTTATCTGGATCAACTAGCTTCTTCTTGAATCCCCAAGCTTCTCCTTCCTTCATAAGCTTCAACACAGACAAAACTCACTCAAAAATTGCTCACAATCTCACAAATGCATTAGGGTTTTTGGATTTAGGGTTTGGAACTTGGAGGTTGGGAATGAGGCTAGCATGAGGGGATTAAAATGCTTAAATGGGGTGCAAAACCACGAAATTAGGGTTTCACCCCTGCCAGCCTACTCATCTAGGTGAGGGCTCTTGACTTGTCGAGCAACTTACTTAAAAATCGATTCCCTTCTAATCTCTACTCGATGAGTTTGGGGCTTCCAACTCGTCGGGTTGCTCATAGAATTTGAAAAATTACTAGATTAAATACATACCAGGAATTGCGTTACACTCATTTCTTATAGGATGGGTCTTAATGGGGAAAGTCAGAAACTTTACCCTCCTAATTGTGTTTTTGACTCAGATCTAGAATATAGGACTTACACTCAAAGAATAACGGCTTAACACATTAAGAAAGCATATCAGACTGAAGAACTCGACGAGTTGAGTCGAAATGCCTCGATTCTGTAAAAGGAAGGGCTCGATGAGTTCAAGGAAAGACTCAGCGAGTTGCGTGGGAAAGTCCTGATTCTATGAACAGGAGGAGCTTGACGAGTTGGATCACTATTTCAGGGTTTTATGATTTATGGAACTCAGCGAGTTGAGTCATCCCAGAATGTTGACTTTGAACAGAATGTTAACTTTGACTAGGGTGTTGACCTTGACCTTGACTTTGACCAAAGTGAACACTTAAGGGGTCATGAGTATAAAAGGGTAATTAAGGAAAACTTTTATGTATAGGGGTTTGAGTTGGGTGGATTATCGGACCCGATGATTTCCAGCTACTTTACAACATTTGAGGTGAGTTACCTTCCAGTAGAAGTGAGTCGAAGGCACTAATGTCAGCCCACTAGTAGTTGATTATAGTAGAGATGATTGTATTTGTGATAATTGTCTGGTATGCCATTATCTGTTATGCTTTATGTGCTAGTATGCTATCATATTATGTGATACTGGTAGGAAGGGTGAAATAGTCCCAGCAACCGGTTGAAGTAAATAGGAGGGTAGGTCGAGCACCTAGATATGCTTGACAGTATGTTTATGCTATGTATTATGTGGTAGTGGTAGGGGTGAAATAGTCTGTATAACCAGTTGAGATAAACCAGAGTGTAGGCCGGGCATCCAGATATGCCTGGCAGGTAGGTCTGGCACCCAAATATGCCTGGCAAGGTAGGTCGGGCACCCACATATGCTTGGCAGGGTAGGTCAAGCACCCAGATATGCCTGACACGGTAAGCCGGGAACCCATATATGTCTGGCAGTATGTTATTATGTGGTATGATGGGGGAACTCACTAAGCTTAATGCTTACAATTTTTAGTTTTGGTTTCTGGTACTTCCTCTTTGAAGGGAAAGGAGTTGGCATGATTGCAGCACATCACACTATATTTTCCGCACATGAGGTCTCTGGAGGTTTTACTCTGATATTGTTTTATCATGACATATTTTGATTATGGATACATAGGTTTTGGCCAAAAAGTTGGCTGACATCTACATCAGGGAGGTAGTAGCTCGACAATGGGGTGTCAGTTTCCATGATTTCTCACCGGGATGGACGGTTCACTTCCAGATTCTGGAAGAAATTTCATGACGAGTTGGGTACTCTTCTGCACTTTAGCACGACTTTTCACTTGCACATCGATAGTCAGAGCGAGTGGACCATCCAGACCTTGGAGGATATACTGCGGGCGTGCGTTTTAGATTTTGGTGGTAGCTAGGATACCTACCTTCCCCTGGCAGAGTTTTCCTACAATAATAGCTACCACGCCAGCATCGATCATTCTCCCTTAGTGATGTTTCTTGGGGTGAGGATGGATAGAGGTTCATGGGTAGTACCGAAGTGGTACTCAAGACGAAAAAGAAGATCCAGCGGGTCCAAAGTAGACTCCAGATGGCCCAGAGTCGGCAGAAGAGCTATGCCGACAGACGTCTATCAGACCTAGAGTTTCAGGTAGGAGACATGATCCTCCTGAAGGTGTCAACCTTGGAAAGGTGTCATCCGGTTCTGGAAGTCGGGCAAGTTGGGAGATTTCATGTCTCCCAACTGCGGAAGTGCTTAGTAGACAACTCCACAATCGTGCCTTTAAAGGATATTCAGGTGGATGACAGCCTAAATTACATCGAGAGACTAGTAGCCATTCTGGATAGGTAGACAAAGAACCTAAGGAACAAAAGGGTAGAGTTGGCGAAGGTGTAGTGGTAGCACCGCAAGAGCTCAGAATGGACATGGCAGTCGGAGGAGGAGATGAGGGAGCACTACCCAGAGCTATTTCCAAACGCAGCACACTTCGAGGAGGAAGTCTGAAATAAGTGGGGGAGATTTGTAACGCCCGGTTCCTGGTATATATTTAATTCTTAAATTATTCTTTTTTTATAGAAACTCTACGAGAAGGCCTCAAACTCATCGAGTAGAGATGGATTAGGACACAGGTTAAGAACTCTACTCTAAGAGTTGGGAAGCCTCAACTCGATGAATAGGACTGGCCGAATGAAACAACAATTTCATGGTTTTTCACCCTATTTAACACCTTAACCTCCATAGGCTGGCCTCGTTTACAGCCAACATTTTCCCAAACCCTAGCTAGAAACCCTAATTCACTTTTGAGAGATTTGAGCCATTTTCTACATTCTTTGTGATTTTGAAGAAGATGATACTTGAAGAAGGAGTAAGGACGTGTAAGAAAAGAGTAGATCCAGAAGTTGAGCTTCATTTCTGGTTCATTTGATGTATAAAGATTTGCCTTGCTTATAGTATGTCTAGATCTAGTTTTAGGAGGTTTTCTTCATATTTTGGTCCAAGAATGTTGGTCTTTAGGACTTGGACGTCCCATGGGGGCAAACCTTTCAAATCTACGGTCTATAAGGGACTTCATGGCATAAAGGTGCCACGTTTATGTCCATGAAAGTCCCATGCAACTTGTGGACCATCTTTTTGGCCTTTTGAGCCAAGCAGTCTATGCATGAAAGTAAAGATAGGAACTTTACATGACCAAAGTGTCCCTAGAGTCCAAATCTATGATCCTATGGCTTATCTTGAAGTTTTGATGGTTTTTAAAGTTGGAACTAAGCCATTTTGAGCTACTGTTAGGGCTCATTTCTTCTAGGATGGGTCTTAATGGGTAAAGTCAGAAACTTTACCCTCCTAGATGTGTTTTCCACTAAGATCTGGAATATGGGACTTCAACTCAAGAATAATCACTTAACTCAGTAAGAAAGCTTATCAGACTGAAGAACTCGACAATTTCATAGAGGAACTCGAGAAGTTGAGTTGAAATGCCCTGATTCTTTAAAAGGAAGCGCTTGATGAGTTCAAGGATGGACTCGGTGAGTTGGGTGGGAAAGTCCTGAATCTGTGGATAGGAGGAACTCTACAAGTTCATGAAAGAATTCAACGAGTTGGATCACGATTTTAGGGTTTTATGATTTATGGAACTTGGCTAGTTGAGTTAACCCAAAATATTGACTTTGACCAGGGCGTTGACCTTGAATTTGACTTTGACCAAAGTGGACCCTTAAGGGGTCATGAGTATGGAAGGGTAATTAAGGAAATCTTTTATGTATAGGGGTTTGAGTTGGGTGGATTGTCCAGAGCCTATGATTTCCAGCTACTTTACAGCATTTTAGATGAGTTACCTTCTAGTAGAAATGGGTTGAAGGCACCAATGTCAGGCCACTAGTAGTTGATTATAGTAGAGATGATTGTATTTGTGATAATTGTCTAGTATGCCATTATCTGTTATGCTTTATGTTCTAATATGCTATGATATTATGTGATAGTGGTAGGAGGGGTGAAATAGCCCCCGGAGTCGGTTGAAGTAAATTGGAGGGTAGGTCGAGCACCTAGATATGCTTGACAGTATGTTTATGCTATGTATTATGTGGTAGTGGTAGGGGTGAAAGAGTCCCCGTAACCGGCTGAGATAAACTAGAGGGTAGATCGGGCACCCAGATATGCCTGGTAGGGTAGGTCGGCCACCCAGATATGCCTAGCAGGGTAGGTCGAGCACCCAGATATGCTTGACAGGGTAGGTAGGGCACCTAGATATAACTGATAGCATATGTCGGGCAGCCAGATATGCTTGACAGTATGTTATTATGTGGTATGATGGGGGAACTCACTAAGCTTTGTGCTTACAGATTTCAATTTTGATTTTAGGTACTTCCTCTTCGAAGGGAAAGGAGTCGGCATGATCGCAACACATCACACTACATTTTCCACACATGAGATCTCTAGGAGTTTTACTCTAATATTGTTTTATCATGACATGTTTTGATTATGGATACATTGGTTTTGATATGAGTTGATTCCATCATGTTTTCAGATAATGGTTTTATACTTATTAAATTAAAAATGAAATTTTTGGTCTTAAATTTTGGGATGTTACATTATGATAAAGTTACGAATGGCAAGTTCACTGTTAACAGGGTAGCATATGTCAAAGGTCTTCAACATAACTTGATTAGTGTTTCGCAACTAGTTGTGGGTACTTGTAATCAGGTTGTTTTTTATGAAGAAGGAAGTGTGATTTCGAACAAAGAAACAAAAGAAGTTCTTCTCAAGTCAAAACAAAAATGCGATATTTTTACCCTTAACACTAAACCAATTGTTGGCGTTCCCTTTGTTTACTTTTGAAAGCTTCTTCTAATATCAGTTGGCTCTGGCATCGAAGGCTCTCTCACTTGAATTTCAAGAATCTAAATAAATTGGTGGTAAATGATATTGTTCATGTTTTTCCATTATTAAAATTTCATAATGATACTTTATGTGTAGCTTGTGAACAAGGGAAGAAACATAAACAAGGTCACCTGATAATTATTGATTTGAAGATTGTGAACCTTTGGAACTTCTTCACATTGACCTTTGTGGGTCTTCGATTGTTGAAACTATCAACAAGAAGAGGTACATTTTAGTTATTGTTGATGATTTTTCCAGGTTTACTTAGCTATATTTTCCTCATTTAAAGTCAGAAATAGCTCAAGCAATGATCGACTTTATCAAGCATATTGAAATGGGTTTGAAGAAAAAGGTTCGAAAGATCAATAGTGACAATGGCTCAGAGTTCAACAACAATGTTCTTGACTAGTTCTTAACTGACAAAGTAATTCACATAATTTTTCCTCTCCTTACACACCTCAACAACATGGTGTTGTCGAAAGGAGGAACAGATCTCTTTGTGAAGCAGTAAGAGCCACGGTTACCTATGCGAATCTTCCACAATATCTTTGGGCTGAAGCCGTCTCAACAGCTTGTTTTACTCAAAATCGATCTTTCATTCATCGTTGTTTTTATATAACCCCTTATGAAATTATTAAAAACATGAAAACAAATGTTAAATTTTTCCATTTTTTTGGTTGTAGATGTTTCATTATGAATCTGAAGGATAAGCTTTTGAAGTTTCAGTCAAAAGCTGAGGAAGATCCTATTCCTAGGATATTGTCATAATTATGTTTCATACAGGGTGCTAAACAAATGACCAGGAAAATCGAAGAAACCTTTAATCTTACCTTTGATGATTATTATGTTAATAGAGTCAAAAAGATATTTGAACAAAAGCCAATCACTAGTGAATATAATGAAGACACATAAATTTTTAATTCTTTAGATTTTGATTATGATTTAATTTTTGGTGTTCCTGATAGGGCTATTGATGCAGAAGTTCATGTTGATGATAATTAAGTACCTAAAGCATCAAAGCACATTGATGATTCAACTATCACACAGGATGATGTTGTTATGAACTCTTCGACGACTTTTCCAATAACAACGACAGTTTACCAATGATACCCAATGCTCAAGTATAGGGGGAGGACTTGAGTTGACCTAGAAGTGTTGAAAGGGAGCACACTTTCGAGGGGGAGCAAGGTCAAATGAATGTTGATGTTGAAAGGGAGTATCCTATTGGTGATCCAACTGTTGAGGGGGAGAAAAATGAATTCTTAGCAAATACTTAGCATATTCATACTGATGTTTTTCATGACATCCCTGATAATATGTTCATTGCAGGCGAAGGTTCATGAAACATTCGAAGATGCGACATTAGATTTTGATCCTGAATATCCACCACTGGTAGATGGACACGAACTCATCCACACGAACAAATTCTTGGTGATCCTTAAGCTGGAGTTTTGACTAGAGCTCAACTACGTGCGAAGAATGAGGTACTAAATGCTAATGAAGAGACTTGTATGTTCAATTTGTTAATTTCTAAAATTGAACCGAAATCAGTCAAGACTGCAATGGATGATCCTGATTGGATTGTATCTATGCAATCTGAATTGGTTGAGTTTGAACGAAATAAAGTGTAGCGACTTATTCTGAAACCTAAAGATGTATCAGTAATAGGTTTAAAATGGATTTTCAAAAATAAAACTGATAATTAAGGGAACATTGTTTGAAATAAGGCTTGGCTAATGGTGAAAGGATATTCGCAACAAGAAGGTATTGGTTATGAAGAAACCTTTGCCCTTGTCGCAAGACTCGAGGCTATTCGGATCTTTTTAGCCTATGCAGCACACATGGATTTCGATGTATATCAAATGGATGTAAAGTGTACTTTTGTTAATGGAGTGCTAGAAGAAACGGTTTATGTTGAGCAACCCCCAAGTTTTATCAATTCACAATATCCTTATCATTGTTATGTTTTAGATAAGGTTGTCTATGGACTTAAAAGAGCTCCACGAACCTGGTATGCCACTCCTAGTAATTTCTTAAAATCAACGAAATTTAAACAAGGATCAGTTGGGTCTACCGATCCTAATATATCAAAGGAATTTGAGAATATGATAAAAATCCAATTTGAGATGAGCCTGATGGGCAAAATAAATAATTTTTTGGGGTTAAACATTCGTCAAAGAAGAGATGGAATTTTTATCAATCAATAGAAATACTCTCGAACTCTGCTTGAAAAGAGTGGAATGACGAATAGTTCAATGTTGCGAGTATCGGTGGCAGTTGGAACACGAGTTGGTCTTTCATTAGACAAACTAGTTACTGGTCTCACTTTGTATTGAAGCATGATAGGTTAGTTACTATACCTAACAACTAGTCGACCTAATATCATGTTTGTTGTGTGAAATTGTGCTAGGTACCAATCAAATCCTAGGGGACAACATCTTACAGCAGTCAAGAACATTTTTCATTATCTCAAAGGAACAGTTTCGTTAGGATTATGGTATCCTTCGAAAACAATATTTTTCAGTCGATCCTTTTCAGATGTTGACTTGGGTGGTTGTCAACTTGATCGTAAAAGCACAAGTTGTCACAACTAGCAATTTATCTAGGAAATTCTATGTTATTGCAAATATCAACTATCAAGATACTTTTAACTCTAACTTGATATTATACACTATGTTCATTCCATAACAGAAAATTCAGTTCTGGTTCATCAAGTAAAGTTTAAAACTCTATACAAAATGTTTCAAATAGTCAATTGGGAGTTGAAAACCCTAAGAAACCCGGTTCCAGTTCATTATGGACTAGGATTTTCTTATTGGGCCTAATGGACCAATAAGCATTCAATTTGACTATCTTGGGCTTAGAACCCTGAAATTGGCTCTAGATGGACCCACATTCATAAAACTTGACATTTTGGGCCATAATGGGCCTAAAATGGATTGGTTTACCTCTATTGGGCCTTGTTGGTCAATAAATGAATTAATTAGCCGTAATAGGCCATAAACCCATTCTTTTATATCATATTTGGGCCGTGAATGTTCATAAAGGCCCAATGGGCCGAAAAGCATTGTTGGGCTCCGTGAATTTGAACCAAGGCTAGAAGGGGACTAAACTATCTCATTCTTACCCCTCTTAGCCCAATTCTCGACCCATGTAAAAGAAAAAAAAATAAGAGAATTACCATGTATTTGACACATCACAACTGAATGGAGGTTCTCCATGCAAGTTACCCATTAAGCAAAATATAAATACACATACACCTAAGCACCCATCTTATCTTCACCTCTCTCTTCTCTCTCTCTTTTCTTCCATTCGGCCGAGAGCAAGAAATAAACACACGCCTACCTTCAAACTCATACTTCAAACACTCCCTAAGAGCTCCTCCCTCTCCTATATATTTTTGAAAGTTTCTGAGAGTCTTCAAGAGATTTACATCATCAATCTTTAGTAATTCCTTATATATCCAAGTTCTACAACTTCATTTTTTGTTAGAACACTCCTTCTAAACAAATGCTTGTGATCATACTCTTAGAAATTTCCTAAGTTCGAAAATCACTCTAGAAGGCTTGCTAAAGGCCAATATTTCTCCATCTCGGGAGCACAAACGACCTTCGGGACTTGAGCAAGGTAACCGGGACTTCAGGATAGCACGTGCACAGAAAACGAGGCAAAATGCAAGAAAGATGAGAGGAATTGGCCCTTTTCTTCGGAACCCTCGCATCCCTTTTATAGAGAGTGGGAACCGCCTCGATACGCTGGGCGTACGCGAGTACGCTCAGCGTATGCGAGTACGTTGGGCGTACTCGTGCGTCATGCGTGACCGCATCCTCGACTGCCTCGGACTTCGGATGGGATGGGGCATAGCCTCGTATAGGGGTGATGTGGATGATCCGGGGCCTAGGACTCGAGTACGCTGGGCGTACGAGTGTACGCTGGGCGTAACTCGGATCGGCCCGTGACTCAGCCTTCGGATAATACCGAAATTAAATTAAAAATTATATTTTTAATATTTAATAAACTTCAAAAATTCATATCTCGTTCATACGAACTCCATTTTCGACGTTCTTTATATCCACGCGTAGGTGAGACTATGCTCTACAACTTTCCTTTAGATTCCGTCGGTAAATTTTGAAATTATTTTTATTATTTATTTTTAAAAGGTCGTGGTAAGAAAATTTCGTTAGATATTCATAACTTCATTATCTGACGTCTGTTTTTGCCAGACTTTTACCGTTGAAAAACCATTGTCGAGACCTTCGATTCTCATTTAGGTCATTCCGGTCAAAATTCGCTCGATCTCCGTTTCGAGTTTTTAGCGGTCTGTTGCTAAGCCGAACTTGGAAAATTCATAACTTCCTTATACAAAGTCAGATTTGGGCGTTCTTTTTACGTACGATCACAGTTTAATGACATCTAACATAATATGTCATTTATTTAGTGATTTTTGGACATTTTAATTTCGAAGTTAATTTCATTATAACAAACGTGGTTACAATACTTAACTTTTTGGGTCGTTACATAGAGTTGAAATATCGGATTGTCACATCATCCCCCTGTTAGAGGGAATTTCATCCCGAAATTAAAGTAAGAAATATACTTGTCAATCAGAGAAAAAGATGTGGGTACTTTTGTTTCATCTGATCTTCGTGTTCCCATGTGAATTTAGGTCCTCGCTTGGCGTTCCAACGAACTTTCACGATGGGTATGCGACTTTGTTTCGTTTGTTTGATCTCTCGGTCCATGATTTCTACTGGTTCTTCCATGAAGTTGAGGATCTCGTTGATCTCGATCTCATCGAGTAGGATAACAAGAGTCTCATCGGATAGACACTTTTTCAAGTTCGGTACATGGAAGGTTGGATGTATGTTACTAAGTTCACGTGGTAGATTAAGTTTGTAAGCTATAGGGCCGATTCTGGCGAGAATCTCGAATGGCCCTACGTATCTTGGATTTGTTTTTCCACGCTTTCCAAAGTGAGACTTTCAATAGAACACGGTCTCCTACTTGGAATTCCAAAGGTTTCCTCCGTTGGTCAGTGTAGCTTTTCTGTCGGTCTCTAGATGCTTTCAACCGTTCACGAATCTGAACGATCTTCTCTGTCATTTCTCGTATGATTTCTGGACCGGTGAGAGTGTTTTCAGTATCTCGTCCTTTAGTTAATTGTGTGTCGCCAACTTCAGTCCAACATAGAGGGGACCTGCACTTACGGCCATAGAGGGCTTCAAATGGAGCAGCCTTTATGCTCGTATGATAACTATTGTTGTATGAAAATTCGACAAGGGGTAAATGGATATCCCATGCCTTTCCAAAGTCAATCACACAGGCTCTCAGCATGGCTTCCAAAGTTTGTATCATTCTCTCACTTTGTCCGTCTGTTTGTGGATGGTACGTTGTACTCATGTCCAGTCTAGTCCCCAGGGAACTTTGTAGTGACTGCCAGTGTAACACCGTAAATTTTCAAAATAATTTTCGCATTTTATAAAGAACATAATTCATTTATTATTCATGAAAAAAACATCATTGTTTGAACTCATTTCAAAACATATACAAATCCCAAGATCTCATAGCATAAAAATCTCGTGTGTGTACTGATCAAGCCGGCGCCTTTCCGCGAACATCACTAATACCTGAAACACATAACACGACAACTGTAAGCATAAATGCTTAGTGAGTTCCCCAAGATACTACTTACGCACATACGCCTTTCCAGGCCCTGACCTTCCGATCCATGTGTCTCAGGGGACTTCCATCCCGACTCGGTAAACCTTCCGGTCCTACCTGCATCAACCTTATGGTTCACATCACAACGCCTTCCGGCCCATAACATATATGCCTTCCGGCCCATAACATAATGCCTTCTGGACCATATCAAGCATAGCATACATAGCACATATAAACGATTAACTTATCACGTACGATGCTTATAACTCATAACATATCTGACCTTCTGGTCACACAATAAAAACCCTTCCGGGTACAGTATAGTGAAAAAAACTCACCTGGCACTAAGAATCAACCTCCAATCATGCTGCTTGCCAAACACCGACTTCTAACTCTGTATCAAATCCAATAATTAACCCAATTAGGAACTAAGTCCAATTTCTCAATCACCAGGTCTAAAGATAGACCATCTACCAGTCCATTACGCTCCTAACCCATTGGGCCCACCAAGTCCCAATAATAATTGAGTTTTCCCTAAGGCCCAACCTCATCCTACAAGATCAGCCCAACATGAGGCCCAAGACATCAATTTAATACTCAGATCACAGGCTCCACTAAGAAGGCCCAAGGATTCCGGTCCATCACTTAAAGCCCAAAAGATCACCTAGTCCAAAATCCCACAGAGGGGTTACGCGGGGTGTACCTCTCTTGGTACGCTCAGCGTACTCAAACATGCACAAATATGATCGGGGACCTCAGCTGTCACACCCCCAAACCAGAATGGCGGAAACATTCGGGGGTGGATGACTTCACGTAGTATCACAACGATTGAATATTGTAAAGAAAGTAACACAACCATCATATATATAACAATGAAAACGTGTATTGTTGCGTTATACATGTTATCAAAAGAATATTACAATATGATGATTAAATGCTTAATGATAAAATCATCCTTTATGTTCCTTCTTCCAAAAGCTGGTAGTTTACCTGTATCACTGATTCCCTGAGAAATACAAGTGGTTTTGAAAAGTGTCAACAATTAAGTTGGTGAGTTCATGAGTTCTCCGAGTTGAAAAGTATATTCCTTTTGGTAGTAATTTGGTAAACGAGGTTTTTAGAAAATCCAATATTTTCTTGTAAGAATGAAAAAGGTTCCAAAACTGGAAGTGTATTAGTAACTTTTATAGACAACAATGACAAAAATTTAGTATGAAATTATAATGTAAGAAAACTGTGATGCACATAAGAAAACTGACGGCCTGTAACAACATTCTTCAAGTGTTGCAGTGTTATGACATTTGTCACCCCAGACCTGCCGGTCTAACTATAGCTAGTAGTTTAGGTGCGGGATTGTCAATCCCGTATAGATCTATACACAAGTATCACGCTCTCCCTCCAAGAGATTATGGTATATAATACAGGACTTGAAATGCATACAAAAATGTACGTTGAAGTTTAAATGTCTCACATTGACTAGTATAAATAGATTTACAATGAAATGACTTTACTCCTTTTTGAAACTGTTTCGTTTTTCAAATTGTATAAAAATGTAGGATTGACTTGCTAACTATACCCATTATAGTTTTTCAAATAGTATGTTCCATTTCGTAGCCATAACTTAGTGATATAATTGTCCTTGTATACATAAGATATGTGTATCGATATTCGAAGTTAGAAATTTCATTTATGTTTAGAAAACGATACTTTTAACGTGTAATGTACTTGTATTTCCCCCCCTTAAAACATGTAAAAGAATTGAAAAGTAGGGGTATGAACTCACTCGTTAAGTTTGAAGAGAGGGGCTAGAGTTGAGCAGAGTTTCGATCGCGTATAGTTGCGTCGTCGGGCTCTTCGGGAACTTCTGCAACGTAAATCTTTCGTCGGGGCTCGAGTGCGGAAACCGAGGTGAGAAAAGGGTCTCTGGAGCTGGGAGAATGTCTGAGAAATGGTGAAGGTGTGCCAAAACCCGAGCCTTATGCCCTCTATTTATAGGGCTGAAAACCCCCGTACGCGGCGCGTACTGCCGGAGTACGCGGGGCGTACTTCGGTTACGCGGGGCGTAATAAGGCGTCATGGCTTACGACTCCTGGCTAGCTAGGCGTAGTTTGGGCGGGCCGATGGGACTCGACCCTGGGTCTAGTACGCGGGGCGTACTCCCAGATTACGCAGGGCGTAATCCCTGCTTCCAACTTCTAAATTCCGTAACTTTCGCGTATGAGCTCCGTTTTTCGCGTTCTTTATATCCACGCGTAGGTGAGATTATGCTCTACAACTTTCATTTAGACTCTGTCGGCTAGTTTTGACTTTATTTTTAATGATATAATTTTAATAGGCCGAGCCTCCTAAAGTTCGTTAAAATTTCATAGGTTCTTTATTCGACGTCGGTTTTCGTTTGTCTTTTTATTGTTTTATTACCACCGAGGAGATCTTCAACTTCCGTTTAGGTGGCGATAGCTAAATAATGTTCGATCTTTAATCCGAGTTTTTAGCCCTTTACTACTGTTACGAAACTTTGAAAATTCGTAACTTCTTCATACGAGGTCCAAATTGGGCGATCTTTTTATGCACGGTCATCTTTCAACGAGATCTACGACTTTTGTTTAGATACTTTAAGGCTAAAATGTATTTTATCGAGATTTCACTTTTTACGTCAAATTATGTTTTAACGTCGAGTCGTAATTATGCGAGTGGTTATAATTTCTTCAATATAACTCGGTTTTGAGTGTTCTTTATGTCTTTGGAAACCTGGGCATGATATCTAATGTTCGATGCATCCCAACTTAGATACCTGAACACTTTATTTTCGAGGTTAATTTCGTTGTTTTTAGCTTTCGAGTGTTTACAATGCTTTTGGGAAAAACAGGGTTGTCACATCAGCCTAGTACGCGGGGCGTACTAGGATTACGCTGGGCGTACTCTCAGTTTTGCTTAAATACATTTCTAGGTCTTAACCTGTTAAGACCTTGACTTATCTCTTGGATCTGGACTTCCTAACATCTCTTACTCCATAAAGTCATCGACTTTAAGCCTTTGGATGGCAGGTGAGGTCAAAACACATAAAAACTCTTACTTTCATAACCCAAAATGCTCACAACATCATGCATGGGTAGATTCACACGATCAAGATCTCATTTTTATGGTTCTTCACCATTAAATACACTTAAAAGGACGGCTATTAAGCTTTGGAGTGCATCAACTCATAAAGTCTCAAGCTTGGGACCAAAAACCCTAAAATGGGCCCTAAAATGAATAAAACAAAAAGAGAGGGAAAGTTTGGAGCTTTATACCTTCAAATGGTGCTCAAGCCCCAAGAAAGCTCAGATCCACAGCTTGTTCTTCGACTTCACACCCTTTCATGCTTCTTCTTGACTCTCCAAAGTCCAAAAGAACACAACAAGCTCATTCATGGCCACCACAAACTTCAAGGATGGATATTAGGGTTTGAGAGGGTCTAACCACTAAGGAAGATGACCAAAAATGAGACCATCTCTTTCTTTATATAGGGACACTTCATTTAATTAGGGTTTTCCTCTGTGTCTAGTACGCCCAGCGTACTAGGTGGCTCAGCTTAAGAAAAATGCGTGTATGTACGCTAAGCGTACACATTATGTACGCCCAGCGTACATGGTTGTCAACTTCTTGAATTTAAGGGCTTAACTTGTCAACCCTCCAAACTTTCATAGCTTCCAAGATAAAACTTTGTTTCCACCATCCTCCTACATATCGAATATTAATGAGATCCCTTATCTTTCAAGCAACTCGCCTCAAACTGAAACCTTCTCGCTCCCGACTCGTGACCCACCAACACGAATCACGAACAATCTGAAATAGGATGTTACAATTCTCCCCCACTTGAATTAGATTTCACCCTCGAAATCGCCCCGTATCCATATATAAATCTATACTGCCTCGGAACGGTACCACCGAAATAATCTCATACCATACCAAAATCTTCTTCTATAGACAACTGAACCCACACAGAACCCCCAAAAATCAAAACTAATCCAACCATTCCAACGCCGACACGCTCAAAGCCAAAATCTAGAAACGCTAGTGGCCTGACCCGCCGCCAGACCGCCCACTCAAACGATCACCATGATATCCTCCCTTGAATTCCAAACCGCGATAACTCACTGCTCCTCTGATCCATCACCGCGACTGGTCCTTCGACACAATTCAGACTCACATCCACTTGCATATCCTCCAGTGGAACCATTGTCGACTCATTGGCTATACCCTTCCTCAGATGACATGTGGAAGGTATCATGAATCAGATCCAACTCTGCAGGTAGCTCCAAATGATATGCTACCCTGCCTACTCTCGCGCTCACTCTAAACAGCCCGATATATCGGGGCCCCTACTTGCCCCTCTTCCTGAATACTCCTTTCCAAGGAGATACCTTTAGGAGTGTAAAATCACCGACATGGAATTCGAGCTTAGACCGTCTCCTATCCGCATAACTCTTCTGGTGACTATGAACGGTCAACAACCTCTGCCTGACTTGCTGAATCTGCTCTGATGTCTGAAGCACTATCTATGTACTATCCATCAATCGTTACCCTACCTCTCCCCAAAGAAAAGGGGGTCCGACACTTCCTTCTACACAACAGCTCAAAGGGTGGCACACGATGCTCGAGTGATGGCTGTTGTTGTAAGAGAACTCAGTCAAGTGCAAAAACATGTCCCAACTCCTCATGAAATCTATTTCAGAACCTGGAAGAGAAGCGCACATCTCGATCTGAAGCAATCGGATCCGACACTCCATGCCATGATGCCACCTCTCTTTCGAACAACTCCGCTAGTCCCTCAGCAGAAAACTCTCCCTAACTTCAATCTCATATCAACTCTCTTTGCCCAGTGATACATAATACACAAGGTCCTCTTTACTCCAACCGGATATTATGCTCCTGATAGAATCGTATTATGTTCCCCATGGCATTTCCTGTATCCGTGGATCGATCCTACCCAGGTCTAAGATATCGGGTGATAGCAATAATCCTTCCTCTTAGCACAGGACTAGTCTCAGAATTCTAGAATCTCACTTCGTGTACGCCATTAATGCCAACTCAACTCAAGAGTTCGATTCGTACCAACGTTGGAACCTCATGCCCCAATGAAACGTCTATCCCATGACTTAACCTGCGCCCAGCGCAGATACCACCTTTCCAATTCCCTTATGATGCGAAAATCACCACTCAACTCAAATATAGTGATTCCCGTCAAGGGCGGAGACCCTAGTCTCGCCCCTGCTTCAACCACCAGACTCCGAAAAACTCAATACTAGAGTTACTCAAGCCCAAGATCCTCATGTATCGTGCTCTAATAAAAGAGTATTCCCTCGTAACCACCTCTTGCTAACTAGAGAATACTACGGCTCCTCGTAGCATCACAACATCTTCTGGCTAGTGAGTACCACGGCCCCCTGTAGCATCACCACACCCTCCTCTGAATAATGAGTACTACGGCTCCCCGTAGCATCATAACATCCTCTGACTAGTGAGTAACGCGACCCCTCGTAGCATCACCACACCCTCCTCTGAATAATGAGTACTACGGCTTCCCGTAGCATCATAACATCCTCTGGCTAGTGAGTACCACGGCCCCCCGTAGCATCACCACACCCTCCTCTGAATAATGAGTACTACGGCATCCCGTAGCATCATAACGTCCCCTCTTCTAAATAATCCCTCTTAATGACATTACCCGAAGGCTCTCACTGGAGTCATAGATACTCGATACACCACCTGTCGTCACAACTCAAGACTTCTTAAAAATTAATTCGGAAAACAAGGTATTATACTCATATCCCTCGAACCATCATTACAATACATTCCAAAGTCCTGCCTCAACCACTGACTTCGATTTTCAGCATCCCGTAGGTACAACAATACATTCTCTCCGAATCTCGTAATTAATCCTTCATTTTACCCAACGCACAACCTCAGTGTATTCAAACACTCCATCAGAACACGAAGGAATCGCTAACATTTCAGAATGCGTTGATGACCATCCGAATTCCTTTCCTTTATTGCTCAAAACCCATACAAGAATACACATACTGACCCGGGAGTTAGCCGCTCGATTATCTCCCAAACACCTTAAAAGGGCATATAACAATCCATACACCGAACCATAAGTGCTCAGTTGCCAATACCCTCCCTACGAGCTTACCACCTTTAACAACCCTCACCCCCACCAGATTCCTGACCAATGGCTATTGGATTAGTGTCTAAGTCCATAACTATTTTGGTATGTACTTGACCCGATGGTGCATGGTCCTTTTGGGTTGCCTTCACCAAAGCAACTTGATAGGATGAATTATGGAGAGAAAGGATTAAATATGATTTATTAATGTATTATGAGAATAATATATTAAAGGAGAAATCATATTGTTTAATTAATATTAGTCAATAATTAATTGGTAATTAGTTTTGTGACTAAAAGAGATTAATTAAACTTAAGGGACTGGAATTGTAATTATAAGATAATTATAATTTGGGCCATGGATTGCCTTATATGATAAGATGGACGAATTCTATGGGGAAGCCCATATGAAATCGTCCAAGGCCATAAGGAAAAGGCTCCATGGGTTGCTTAGGGCTTGAGCATCCAAATTAGGGATTCCTTGTTAGATAACCCTAATAGTCTTACTATATATAAGACCCTTATGACCCAAAAACGTGGCTAATGATTTTTCTAGGGTTTCACACATTTTTTGGGCAGCCTCCATACTCTCTCCTCTTCATCCTCTTGCTTATGGTGTTTGTGAACCATTAGAGGAGTGACACTTGTGACTCTAAGCCTTACAAAGTCAATACAAGGAGATTTGGGATTGTTTTTGCTACATAACAATAAAGGTAACATTATAAACTCATTCTTGTGATAATATGATTACTTGTATGCTAGAATTAGGGTTTGTAGTCTTGGATAACTTGCGTGTACAATAGGCAAACCTAGATCCAAGCTTTAGGGTTTGTATAAGCACATAGGAAGTTCTTAGGACCAAAACCCATCAGTGGTATCAGAGCCTAGCTTGGTTTCAATTGTATTGATGCATTGTATAACTGGAAAAATCGTTTTTTGGGTTTCTGGAGGCTGGACTTGCCGAGTCCATAGTTGAACTCACCGAGTCCATGCTGACTCGGCGAGTCCAGACTTGACTAGACGAGTCAACTCGTCAGATGGAGGGTATCTCGGGTTTTCTTGCTGTTTTTGCTTGTGGATAGTTACCTTATCATGTTAGATCAATATTAATCCGATTATATGATATATTTGACTATAATTTTGATCTAATTGAAGATATTTATCAATTAATAAGATAATTGTTTCCTTATGTGATAATTGATTAATTATTTTGAGTAAATTGATAAATTGTTTTGCAAGAAATCATTAAATAAATCAAATATGGATAATTATGTGATTAAATGTTAATTTGAATTATTTTTTATTTGATCCTTGTTGTTATGAAAAGTTTCATATTTTTCCCTTTAGGTGTTATAGCTTAAATTTGAACCCAAAAGTTTTGTTGTTTTGAAATTTAAATAGTTGAAACCCTAATGTTTTGAAAAAGGTTCAAAACTTTCCCTCAAGTTTTGGAATTTAAATTTTGATTAATTGTTTAATTGTGATATATATTTAAATTCTAAACCCTAATGTTTTGAAATGTTTCAAAACTTGCCCTCAAGTTTTGGAATTTAAAAGTTGATTAAAAGTTTAATTAGGAATGTTAAATTCTAAAACCCTATTAATGTTTTGAAAAGTTCAATTCACACCCTTATGGTTTTATTAATTAATTAAGGTGTATAATTAAAAGAGGTTTAATAAATCCATAAAAGTTTAGGTTTACAATTTAATTGAATTAAAAGTATAAATGTTAAATTTGATCACCTAGTATTTTAAAAGTATTAAATACACCCTATACTATATATAACATTAAATGTCTAACATTATATATATGTATGAGTAAAAGTCAGTCTTACCGTTAGTAGGCCTCATTCACGAAGCTGGTCTATAAGGGGTGTTTAAGGAAATTGCCTATAAAATGGCGATTGAATGGGTATCCACTCTTACCCACCGCACTCTTGACTAGTGGAGGGTCGTTAGCCGAACGGGTAGGATAGGAAGAAACCTTCCATTATAAGTATAATGAAATACAAAGTAACTAAATGTTTTACAAATTACCAATCTTAGTTACTTAGGCAAAGTGAATTGATGCAATTCCATGAAATTACACTTTGTGCCCTAGCGAAGATGTTAGTGGAGCGTGTGTGGTTTACCGGCACACTAAATGGTTCTAAGAAAAGGTAGCAAAGGGTGACTCAATGTTTGTCATAGTTCGGTGGAGCGTGTGTGGTTTACCGGCACATCGAATAGGTGACTGTAACATGTGAGGGCACCATGTAAGTTTGCATGGTTATTCACACCCGCTTTGTGATCCTCGGCATCCCAGTCACAAACAAGAGGGGCGCATCGAGATTTAAACATGTCATTGAAATGTTCAATGAATCTCAAAGGATCTAGGAGTTTTCATAGATTTAAAACTTAAATTTCTTTTTCGTTTTTCATGGTGGAAATTAGTGAATCATCATTCACTTACCTTCAAATATTATGCAACTAGATTACAGCATCCCTTTTCTAGGTTGTAGCGTATTGTGTTGGGTCCTAGCCTTAGTATCTCATTTGGGTGATTTACTAAGGACTCAATCGATCAACTAACTTGAATTTGTTTTCTCCCATTTTGTAGATGTTAAAGTTCGACAACCATGGTCTTCCCAAATCCCGTGGAACAAGCATTCCACATGAAGATGGTATTCCATGATTTGATCGAGGAACAAGATATCATGCTTCACTTCCTCCACCTCCTCCAATTGTTCTCCCTAACCCACAAGATCAAAGAATTGAGAGGTTCAACATCACTAAGGCCCTATTGGAAATGAAACACGAAGATGGTAAATCCGTGTGTGCCCACAAATTTAGGAATGAAATCACACATCGATAGGTTGATTATGTTGGGTGTGTCATTCCTGAATGAGTTGGCTGTAAATTGGGTTTTGCAGTCACTTCCTGAATCATATAATGAGTTCAAAAGAAAGTATTATATGATGGATCATGATGATAACCTAATTGACCTAACTTACATGCTCATTGCTGCTGAATCAGAAATGATTTGGTGAAGCAATGGAGCATATTTGTTGGGAAAGTCAACCGACCATGCTTCCGAGGACGTTCTAGGAGAACCGAACTGTTTTTGCTGCCAAGAGAAAGGGCGTTGGATACAAGTCTGCGCAGAGAGCCTGAAAAGTCCAGAAGATGGGAGAGTCAAAGAGTATGACTGCGCTTCAGGTAAAATCTACTATCTTACTTCGTTTGAATTCCTATTCATTGATTCAAATACATGATGTGATAAGATTGTATTTGAATGTTTTGTAGGATCGGTGAAAAGAAAGGAAGCTTGATGAAAGAGCAAGATGAATCTAATCACAAGAAATGGATCTTGATCGCATGGACTTGAAGATTAGATTTTGAGCTTAGATAGTTATAATAGAGTTGTTAGAAATTTTCCTTTTGAAATACATAGTTTTCAATGGATTTTGCATTGTAAGGACAAATGTTTTCCGCTGCTTTTATAAATAAAATAAATTTTGGTTTGACTTATTTATTTGTTTACTTCCTTGCAATGAAATCGTTATGAAAATTGATGTTTGAATATTTTTTCAACAAATGGGTATGATTCTTATGGAAAAAGTCTAGAATTTACCAAATAGGGAGAGTTTCTTATCGCCCAAATTTCAATTGGACAGAAATTTGGAATCACACAACTTGGTTGCATGATGAATGAGAAATTTCATATTTGGTAATTAGACTAATTCGTTGACAAAGTGTCAAGTGAAAGGAATAGGAGATCGAGCACACAAAGTTGTGTGTTGATCAAGTCCAGAATAAGAGAAACAAAGATATTCGTCATGATTTACTAAAGGTTTAGTAAATATTATAATACTTATAAGATTAAGTGTAATTCGGAATTGATTAAAAAGGTTTAAATCACTAGCAAAATGAATAAGAAGAATCAAGTAGGCAGAAAGATAAAAGTTTCTCCATTCTAAGAAGAAGGGAGAGTACCTTTTATGCTTTATGATAGGTCTTTATGATTAAGAACCATATCTCAATTGATCCTCTAAGTGAGTCTTAGTACAATTGTATGTTTAAGAAGAGGAATCAAGAATTGAAGAAATGGTTAAATCAAAAGGTCAATCATACTTCGTTCCAATAACAAGTCTTAAAGTTAAGATTGTGACAATGAGTGACAAATATTAAAAGGTTTATAACGTTCATCAAATGTGGAAAGTTGTGATGTCTTGGATAAGATAAAGGCCAACTAGGACCAATTTATGAAGTGTTTTGATAAAAACTACACTAACTCTTGAATATTTGGTTGTCAAGAAATGTTTATTGACATGAGAATCTTATATGTCAATGAGTCAGTGGGAGTCTTAATGGTCTTGAAAGGTTTCAAGAACAAATCAAATAAACCTTATCGATCATCACTAGCATACGAGTTGAGGTTTACAACCTATCGTGTTGACAATATTTTGATTTTGTGTTGTTCCAATTGAGTTAATTATGCATGTGAGTCCTATGAGTTCTCATTTTGAACGCATAAAAGGCAAAGCACCTTAATCAATGGAAGGTACATTGATAGGAAAAGGTGAGCTGCTTAACTACTTGGAAGACGTGGTGGGCAGCTATGCTACCATAAGGCAAGAAATCAAGATTAAGAAAGTTCGGTCCATATGAGTTTGAATTTGTCATAAATTCTGGTTTTAACAAATTCACATGGATAAGAACAAATACATTGCTTTAAATCTAAGTGTCATAAGATTTCCTCCTTCATGAAAATGATTGTGAGGAAATGCTTTCACTAAGAAAGATTTTAAGAAGATAGTGATTGTAAAATTTCATTTTCAAATTTGATTATGGTTACGGTATCCCTTTCCATAATTTGAATTGTGACGTTTGGCAATTAGTCTTAATTGTTTAGACACACATATGAACTATCTAAGGCAAAGGTGTATAAGTTCGAGAAGCCTTGATAAAAGATTATCAAAAGCGTTAAGTATTAGAAACATGGACTTAAGAAATTCAATAGGTATTTTTTTTCTGGAAGTTAAGATGTTTTGAATACATGTCGAAGCTAGTGGGAGCATAAGTGTTATGTTTTTATAGTAATCATCATGATAGTGGGAGCATAAATGTTATGATTGTATGATTATTAAGGCACGTATTGCAAGTTGGCAATATTAATTATAGAAAACAAGAGTTATACCTTGCAAAGACGTAAGGGTTGTAGAGTTGTTTTGCTATAATTAAGGGAGAGAATATTATGCTTCATTTCAAATCTAAAGGCTTAGGTTGAGAAATGTTAATAAATTTAGTCAAAGGTACATAGTGTGTTCTTAAAATTTCGATTATGATTACGGCATTCCTCTTCACAATTCGAATTTTGAGAACATAGCAAATAAAACATTATGCGTCGTGTCCCATACGCTTCGGGTATAGGATCGATTGCAAATGCTTTAATATTTGACCATTATAAAATTTTCCAAATTTCTAGCGCATTTAGAGGAAAAAGGGACTAGAATTGGTTTTGACTAAAATAATTAAACAACTATCAAAGGACAATTCAAAGTTCGACGAGGATTGGTTGCTTGTGAGTAGTTGGAAGCATGGTATTGAATGGACCATATCGACATCATTACGAATACATAAGATTCTATTAAGAATAAGTTGTCATATGGAAAATATGGAAACGTGTCCATATTGGGAATTGAATATTGAAAATCTATGTCTAGATTAGAAACTTTTATGCAAAAGGATGTTCAAAGAATGTACTTTAAGTGAGAGACATCATATCTAAGGAATTGTCTTGTAACAATCTCCAAATAGAAGATTTTGTAATATCATTGGCAATAGTCTTTGTGATTTTGGTGCAGTGACATTACGAAATAATCATTGCATGGAATGTTAGAATCTAGCATATTCTATAAGTAGCAAGAATTTGATATTCTTTCACTTATGGAAAAGGATTTGGAGTTGTGAAATGAGAATGATTGGAAATGTGTTCAATTTGATCTATTTCAAAAGGTAAGAACCATAAGTAAACATTATGTGCATGATAAGAGCATGGGACAAGTGTAATAATTCAAGTAAGAAGTTGATTACCCGAAACGACAAATAATGAGTAATCGATATGGTGATAAATAAAAGGAGTTTTATTTATACTCAAAGGGTTGAGGCTATATGGGATTAGTATTATTCTTGTGTTTCACTTTGCATGTTTTGACTTCCTGAATAATTTAACTGGTTTAGAACAGTCAAATTATTCGAACGGGCCACAGTCGTTCATATGTTGGAAGTAGGTATGAATGAAGACTGTCATGAATTGGTGTGTGGATTGTCTCAAAGAGTATTAGACATAAGCAAATGTTTGTTGCAACGTTCATGAGTGCTTAAGAATAAGATTTGAGCATTGGATTAAACCCACACTCACTTGGATCATTCCATGAATTGTATCACGAGTGATTGGTGAGACAATAACATCTTATATTCTTGAAACCGAGATGTGTGAGTTGTATCTTGCTAATCGGTTGCACATTGATAATATGAAAACGCACTAGTAACTTGGTGTTATAAAACATATTGTTGTGTGTGATTCGGTGAGTGAGTGCAAGCAAGCATTGTATCAAAGTTTATCCGTTCCTTTTATCCAAAGAAGGATAAAAGCGATATCTTTGGGCCCCTCAATGATTTAGTGATGACAAACGAAAATGCTCGGCCGGGCTAGGGCTAATTTGATTTGTTCAATTAGTCAGTCGTCATAAATCGGGAATCAAGAAATAGTACAAAGAGAATGATTAGAAATCATATCTCATACGATATCTAGAATGGAGGAATATATGATCCCTTATCTTAAGGACACGTGTATCTGATAGGATCAGAGTTGACAGCGGCTTTGGAAAGCTACGATTGCAGATCATGATCAGAAGTCATACGCAAAATAGTTATTAGACTTATCCAAGTGGGATACTGTTGGATTAGTGTCTAAGTCCATAACTATTTTGGTATGTACTTGACCCGATGGTGCATGGTCCTTTTGGGTTGCCTTCACCAAAGCAACCTGATAGGATGAATTATGGAGAGAAAGGATTAAATATGATTTATTAATGTATTATGAGAATAATATATTAAAGGAGAAATCATATTGTTTAATTAATATTAGTCAATAATTGATTGGTAATTAGTATATATACAACATTATGGAAAACCCTAATATTGTACAATAAGGCTTGGTGTCATAATCGTCTTTGTGACAAACCCTCCTCTTGGTGAAGACAAAACTCTTTCTTGGTGAAAGAAACAATTTGGAGAACTCTCTGTGTCTTCTAATTTTTATTCTATTTTCATTGATTAAGTTTCTCTTTAGTCTTTATACTTGAAGTGTATTTGATCAATACAAACCTTCACTTGAAAATCAGAACATATTGCATGGGGTATAGTGCCCCCTTATGCCAATTTTAGTACGAATCTGAGATCTGATCCCTTAGAGTCAGAAGCTCCATCTGTAAAGTGATCCCATTTCTTTGTTTCAAATATCTTAGAGCCATTGGATTTCCTTTTTGGCTTCAAGTTAAAGATTCGAACTAAAATCAACCATAAAATTTACTAATGCTTGTGATTTTATTGGAAATCATGGCTCGTATCTAAGTTATAAGTGTTGGATTAGTGTCTAAGTCCATAACTATTTTGGTATGTACTTGACCCGATGGTGCATGGTCCTTTTGGGTTGCCTTCACCAAAGCAACTTGATAGGATGAATTATGGAGAGAAAGGATTAAATATGATTTATTAATATATTATGAGAATAATATATTAAAGGAGAAATCATATTGTTTAATATTAGTCAATAATTAATTGGTACTTAGTTTGTGACTAAAAGAGATTAATTAAACTTAAGGGACTGGAATTGTAATTATAAGATAATTATAATTTGGGCCATGGATTGCCTTATATGATAAGGTGGACGAATTCTATGGGGAAGCCCATATGAAATCGTCCAAGGCCTTAAAGAAAAGGCTCCATGGGTTGCTTAGGGCTTAAGCATCCAAATTAGGGTTTCCTTGTTAGATAACCCTAATAGCCTTACTATATATAAGACCCTTATGACCCAAAAACGTGGCTAATGATCTTTCTAGGGTTTCACACGTTTTTTGGGCAGCCTCCATACTCTCTCCTCTTCATCCTCTTGCTTATGGTGTTTGTGAACCATTAGAGGAGTGACACTTGTGACTCTAAGCCTTCCAAAGTCAATACAAGGAGATTTGGGATTGTTATTGCTACATAACAATCAAGGTAACATTATAAACTCATTCTTGTGTTAATATGATTACTTGTATGCTAGAATTAGGTTTTGTAGTCTTGGATAACTTGCATGTACAATAGAGAAACCTAGATCCAAGCTTTAGGGTTTGTATGAGCACATAGGATGTTCTTAGGACCAAAACCCATCAATGGCCACCTGCCGTGGAGACACACATCCATACTCATAATGTACCTCATGTCTAATCTCACTCTGCACTTCGCCTTGTCCAATAATAACCCTGGTCTCTTGATTCCGAACCGCAGGTCTTTATAGCTAGATTTCTAACCGCCCTTGATCAAATCTCTGGTACCCTCTATAAAGTCCGGTTCTCCCCCACCTAGGGTTCGAACCATCACCAATTGACGCACTAACAACTATCCCATAGATAGTTTCTACCAGAACATCGCACCTACTCTTGGAGGGTGCTACACGACGCCCAATGATATCCCTACATAGGGATCAAGCAACCCCAAATTCCATAAATCTCCGATGAAGTCCCCAAGAACTTCTCATCACGACTGCCTCTAGTTCCTCCAAAAATCTCATACCATCCACTACCGAACATCTCAATTGTCCAGTAATAATCCGAACTATCAAACTGGAAATTCCGAATCATCATACTCCTCATCCTCGCATTCCCAACCAACGTGTGAATCATCACAAGAGCAGGGTCACCACTCCCATACTCAATTCCTCACATAGACATAAGGGTCATCGCCCCGATATACTCTTCTGGGTCTCCTATTGCTGCAGTTAGCATAAGTCCTACTATACACAAGTAGGGTGCATCCTAGTCCCTGCCCATCTCCATCCCACTACCAACCTGCACATGATATACCATTTCTCGCGGCAGACACGCTGCCAAAAACTCTGGTGGAAGATCGCCATCAATGATAGCCTGCAGGGTTTACTCCTAACCCCAAAAACCGACATCTCATACCTCTTATGTTTCCCAACAGGAAGCGAGAATAGCACCACTCAGGTCACAGAAAGTGTCCCCTTTCTCTCGGCTGCTTGCTCCTCTCAAGCCGTAACCATCTCTACTTATCTTTGAGTCTTGCGAATACATCTGACATCTTACCAAAAATATTTGAAATGGTCTCGACCTCCCTCTCAAGGGATGCCTCTTCCGGCTCAATCATGGCCCTCGGGCTTTAAACCTCATCGCGCGCAATCTCCGCATATTCAACCATGCCCGGGTAACCGGGTAACCATAAACATCATTCACTACGAACCATTGTACCTAGACCATGACGTCTATTTCCAATCTACTTCAACGCATGGCATTTGAACTATGACACTACTCCTTGATCTCTCATCCCCACTTGTTTCTCTAGTACCCTAAGGATTCTTAGTTGGACTGCTTACTGATACGGTGTCTTCGGTAGTACGGGCCCTATACTACCGCTCACACCGCATCAGCATTCACCCCAAGTCCTCCTCCTAGGATCCCAGATCACAAGCACTCTGATCTCGCTATGCATAGTCTAATCTCCCGTAGACCTTTCGTAAGCTCCTCACTGCTACCTACTCACTCTCAAGTATCTCATAGCAGCAGAAATCTCCTAGGCTAAGGCATCACAAATCAGGCCACTCTAGTCCTAATATGATTATCTAGCCTACTCTATCATGCATCTTATATCATATCATAACTCATAACACATAATGTAAGGGTATTTTGCGGATTCACCGTTCGGTCGTTGGCTGACCGTACACACCTTCCACTCTGCTTGCTTCCAAAACCTCTTTTTCTTTTTAGAAAATTTTAGTTTTATTTGAAAATTTCTCAAATTCCTCGGTTTGAGTTCAAATACGCCTGAAGGTGCATCCGAGTCCCTCAAACCAAGGCTCTAATACCAACTTGTAACACCGTAAATTTTCAAAATAATTTTCGTATTTTATAAAGAACATAATTCATTTATTATTCATAAAAAAACATCATTGTTTGAACTCATTTAAAAACATATACAAATCCCAAGATCTCATAGCATAAAAATCTCGTGTGTGTACTGATCAAGCCGGCGCCTTTCCGCGAACATCACTGATACCTGAAACACATAACACGACAACTATAAGCATAAATGCTTAGTGAGTTCCCCAAGATACTACTTACGCACATACGCCTTTCCAGGCCCTGACCTTCCGGTCCATGTGTCTCAGGGGACTTCCGTCTCGACTCGGTAAACCTTCCGGTCCTACCTGCGTCAACCTTACGGTTCACATCACAACACCTTCCGGCCCATAACATATATGCCTTCCGACCCATAACATAATGCCTTCCGGCCCATATCAAGCATAGCATATATAGCACATATAAACGATTAACTTATCACGTACGATGCATATAACTCATAACATATCTGACCTTCCGGTCACACAACAAAAACCCTTCCGGGTACATTATAGTGAGAAAACTCACCTGGAACTAAGAATCAACCTCCAATCATGCTGCTTGCCAAACACCAACTTCTAACTCTGTATCAAATCCGACAATTAACCCAATCAGGAACTAAGTCCAAATTCTCAATCACCAGGTCTAAAGATAGACCATCTACCAGTCCATTACGGTTCTAACCCATTGGGCCCACCAAGGCCCAATAATAATTGAGTTTTCCCCAAGGCCCAACCTCATCCTACAAGACCAGCCCAACATGAGGCCCAAGACATCAATTTAATTCTCAGATCACAGGCTCCACTAAGCAGGCCCAAGGATTCCGGCCTATCACTTAAAGCCCAAAATATCACCTAGTCCAAAAGCCCACAGAGGGGTTATGCGGGGAGTGCCTCTCTTGGTATGCTCAGCGTACTCAAATATGCACAAATCTGATCGGGGACCTCATCCTAGTACGCGGGGCGTACTAGGATTACGCTGGGCGTACTCTCAGTTTTGCTTAAATACATTTATGGGTCTTAACCCGTTAAGACCTTGACTTATCTCTTGGATCTGGACTTCCTAACATCTTTTACTCCATAAAGTCATCGACTTTAAGCCTTTACATGGCTGGTGAGGTCACAACACATAAAAACTCTTACTTTCATAACCCAAAATGCTCACAACATCATGCATGGGTAGATTCACACGATCAAGATCTCATTTTTATGGTTCTTCACCATTAGATACACTTAAAAGGATGGCTATTAAGCTTTGGAGTGCATCAACTCATAAAGTCTCAAGCTTGGGACCAAAAACCCTAAAATGGGCCCTAAAATGCACAAAACAAAGAGAGAGGGAAAGTTTGGAGTGTTATACCTTCAAATGGTGCTCAAGCCCCAAGAAAGCTCAGATCCACAGCTTGTTCTTCGACTTCACACCCTTTCATGCTTCTTCTTGACTCTCCAAAGTCCACAAGAACACAACAAGCTCATTCATGGCCACCACAAACTTCAAGGATGGATATTAGGGTTTGAGAGGGTCTAACCACTAAGGAAGATGACCAAAAATGAGACCATCTCTTTCTTTATATAGGGACACTTCATTTAATTAGGGTTTTCCTCTGTGTCTAGTACGCCCAGCGTACTAGGTGGCTCAGCTTAAGAAAAACGCGTGTATGTACGCTAAGCGTACGCATTATGTACGCCCAGCGTACATGGTTGTCAACTTCTTGAATTTAAGGGCTTAACTTGTCAACCCTCCAAACTTTCATATCTTCCAAGATAAAACTTTGTTTCCACCATCCTCCTACATATCGAAAACTAATGAGATCCCTTATCTTTCAAGCAACTCGCCTCAAACTGAAACCTTCTCGCGCCCGACTCGTGACCCACCAACACGAATCACGAACAATCTGAAACAGGATGTTACAGCTAGAACCTTGATGTAAATCTACTATCTCTGTCGGAGATAATGGATGAACACCATGCAACCGCACTATTTCCCTTATGTAAGTTCTTGTAAGCCTTTCCATCTTGTCAGTCTCCTTGATTGGTAGAAAATGCACGGATTTGGTCAATCTATCGACGATGATCCATATGGTATCAAGTCCACCCGTTGTCTTGGGAAAATTGGTTATGAAATCCATAGTAATACGTTCCCATTTCCATTCCAGTATCTCCGGTTGTTGTAGTAATCATGAAGGTTTCTGATACTCGACCTTAACCTTAGTGCAAGTAAGACATTTACTTACAAAGCTAGCAATTTTCGCTTTCATGTTAGGCCACTAGTACAGATTCTTAAGATCCAGATACATTTTATCTGAACCTGGATGAACGGAATAGCTCGTGTCGTGAGCTTCGATCATGACCACATCTCTGAAGCCACCATGTCTCGGTGTCCAGATACGGTCCATGAGATAATAGGCTCCACCACCCTTGATTTCTAGATTCTTTTCCATTCCTATCAGGGATTCACCCGTCACATGTTCAAGTTGCAAAGCTTCTAGTTAAGCCTCCTTAATTTGTGTGGATAAGTGGGAATGGATAGTTATATTCAGAGATTTGACTCAACTACCAGTGTATTTTTTTCGACTAAGGGCGTTGGCTACTACATTGGCCTTGCCAGGATGATAACGAATTTCGCATTCGTAGTCGTTGAGTAGCTAGACCCACCGTCGTTGTCGCATGTTGAGCTCCTTTTGATCGAAAATGTGTTGAAGGCTTTTGTGGTCGGTGTAAATAGTACTCTTCATTCCGTACAGGTAGTGTCTCAAGATCTTCAGAGCAAATACCACTGCTCCTAACTCAAGATCGTCTGTTGTATAGTTTACTTCGTGTATCTTAAGCTGACGGGAGGCATAGGCAATAACCTTCCCTCTTTGCATAAGAACACAACCAAGTCCTTGATTTGATGCATCGCAATACACTACGAAATCTTCTATCCCTTGGGGGAGGGATAGTATCGGTGCGGAGCACAAGGCTTGTTTCAATGTTTGAAACGCCTTCTCTCGTTTTGCTTCCCAGTCAAAGACCACGCCTTTATGGGTTAATGTAGTAAGAGGTTTCGCAATGCTAGAGAAGTTCTTTATGAATCTGTGATAGTAGCCAGCTAGACCTAGAAATTGACGAATCCTTGTAGGTGTCTTCGGTGTCGACCAGTTCTTAATGGCCTTAATTTTGGAGGGGTCCACATGTATCCCTTTTTCTCTAACAATGTGGCCCAAAAATTCGACTCTTTGAATCCAAAATTCACATTTAGAGAACTTAGCATAGAGCTTCTCCGATCGTAGTGTTTCTAAGACTCTTCGTAGGTGATGACTATGTTCTTCCTTACTTCGGGAGTAGATAAGTATATCATCGATGAAGACAGTGATGAACTGATCCAAGTAAGGACGGCACACCCTATTCATTAGGTCCATGAATACCGCTGGTGCGTTGGTTAATCCGAACGGCATCACTACAAATTCTTAGTGTCCATAACGGGTTCGGAAGGTTGTCTTGGGAACATCTTCCTCTAGCACTCGTAATTGGTGATATCCGGATCGTAGATCTATCTTCGAGAAGTAGCTCGCTCCTTGAAGTTGATCAAATAGGTCGTCAATGCGGGGCAGAGGGTAACGATTTTTTACACTAAGTTTGTTCAGCTCTCGGTAGTCGATGCACATACGGAACGATCCGTCCTTCTTTTTTACAAACAAGACCGGTGCTCCCCAAGGTGAGAAACTTGGTCTAATGAATCCTTTTTGGTGGAATTCGTTAAGCTGACTGGAAAGTTCTTGCATCTCTGCTGGTGCCAGACGATAAGGCGATTTTGCTACTGGCATACCCCCTAGAACTAAGTCGATTCTGAATTCGACTTGGCGTTGTGGTGGTAATCCCGGTAGTTCTTCTGGAAAGATATCCGGGAAGTCGCGTACTTCTGCAATGCTATTAATATCCTTTACTTCCCGACTCGTATCGACGATGTGTGCAAGAAATGCATTATAATACTTCCGCAAACACTTTCGAGCTTGGATGCACAAAATGATGCGAAGGTTTGTACTTGATTTGTCGCTGTAAATCACTAATGTTTCATCGTTAGGGAGATTAAGACGAACTACTTTTTCAAAGCACATGATGTCGGCGCGAAGAAGACTTAACCAATCCATGCCAACTATGACGTCGAAACTTTTAATTTGGACTGGCATGAGGTTGATTGGGAAAGAGTGACTGTCTAAAGTTAATGTACAACTCATGTATATGCAGTTGGTGTTTTCTGTTTTTCCTTTTTCCATTTCTACAGTGAATGATTCTTCTAACATGCTAGGTTTATGTTTAAGTAAGTGAATAAAGTTTTGTCTCACGAAGAATCTCTCTGCTCCACTATCAAATAATATGCATGCATATGAATTATCGAGAAGAAACGTACCAGCAACTATTGTAGGATAAGCTTTGGCTTCTTCGTGACCTATAGCCAAAACTCGTCCCATTCCGCCGATATTTGTTGCCTTCGGGTAGTTTCTTTTGTAGTGACCCACCTCGCCACAACCATAGCAAGCTTGGCCTACACCAGCATTGGGAACTTTAGCGATTGGCTTTACGGGGGCTTTGCAGAAACGGACAGTGTGTCCCTTTCTGTTGCAGTTGGAGCACTGCATTTCTCGACAAGGTCCATTGTGGTGGTAATTGCACTTGGTGCACTTTGGAAGGTTGCCCACATAAAGCTTTGTTGGGTAGAGATTTGTAGGAACGGTAGTAGGTACAGTAGCAGCATTCACTGTAACTAGTTGTTGTTTCTTCGAGGATTCTGTTGGGTTTTGAGCATTCTAACACTCCTAAGTGTACATGCAACCCTAAATACCTTGGATCTATATTTTCTCCATTACACATGCAAATAAGATCTTTCCAAGGCTTTAATCCTAACTAGCATATTATGAAGTTCTTATACTACAAAGTACTAGTTAGATAACATACCTTTTGATGTAGCTTGATGTCTTCAAGCTTTAAGAGCTTAGCCCCAATAGTGTAGAAGCCTCAAGTGGAATCAAAAATCACCAAAACACCTTGGAAGACTTTAGAGAATATGAATACTTGGTTCTCTTTAGTGAAATCGGCTAGCCCTTCTTAGTGTACCCACACTAGTGCAATTTCACCAACCAAGGACATCTTTATATAGTATGGAGACTAAGTTTAAACCCATGACCTTTCATTTCATATGATCCATGGGTTAAAGAATCCATGGACAATCCATGAAAGCTTAGCCCAACCTAAATGAACTTGGCCCATTCCATATATATAAGAGTCCATATTTAATTAGTTCATTTTGATCACTTAATTAATTCTAAATTAAGTCTTGATCAATACTAATTAAATAATATGATTCCTTATTAATATATTAGAACTTATAATATACTAATATAAATCATAAATATACTATTCTCAAAAGACTATCCATATAAATTGTGTCAGTGAAGTGCAACCTAAATGGACCATGCCGAGTCGGGTCAAGTACATACCAAATATAGTTATGGAATTAGACATTAATCCAACAGTCTCCCACTTGGATAAGTCTAAAACTATTATTGAGTATGACTTCAAAACCTAACTGGCAATCGTAGCTCTTAAAGCCGCTGTCAAACTCTGATCTTGTCAACGAACTTGTCCATTAGATAAGGGATCATATATTCCTCCATTGTAGATATCATATGGACTGAGACATGGATTATAATCATTCTCTCTGTCCATTTGTTGTTTCCCGATTTCCGATTTATGACGACCGACTAATTGAACAAATCAAATCAGTCATGGCCCGGCCGAGCACTTCCATTTGTCATCATCAAATCATCGAGGGGCCCACAGATATCGCTTTTATCCTGAAGGTAAAAGGAATGGATAAACTTCAACTCATATGGCTTGTTCTACTACTTGTTGAATCATACATAAAGACACGCTTTATAACATCGATTTACCAATGCGTTTTCGTGGAATCAATGTACTATCAACTCATAGTAACAAGTCATATCTCTAGGTTTGAAGAATATAAGATATTATCGTCTCATGATCACTCGTGATAAAATCCATGAAGTGATTCCAATGAGCGCGGGTTAAATCCAATACTCAGAACTTATGAGCACTCATGAGTGTTGTAGCCCTTTTGTCCAACACCTTAGACCTCTACAAGCCAACCCATGACAGTCTTAATTCATATCTACTTCAAACATATGACCGAATGTGGATGGTTTGAATAACTTAGTCATTCCAGAAGAATAACCTAGTTTATTCTGGAAGTCAAAACATGCAAAATTGAAACACATGAATAATTGAATCCAATATGGTATCAAAACCTATGAACATAAATTAAACACCTTTTATTTATCGCCATATGGTTACACATTATTCATTGTATACTGTTTCAGCTATCAACTTTGTTCTTGAATTTAAAACAATAGTTGTCCTATGCACCAAGCATGTACACTATGTTTTCTAAACACTAGTCATGCCATACACCAAGTATGCATACTATGTTTGTCTATGATCTTTACTTTGTGAACTAGATCAACTGAACATAACTCCAATGATCCTCTTTTCACAGTCCCAAATCCTTACTGCAAATGCAAGAATTCCAAATTCATGCGATTTATTGAAATCTGTTAGATTCTAAACTTATATGCATTGACCCACTTGTAATGATTATGCACAAATTCACAAAGAATTGGCACCAATCATTACAGAGTATTCCAAAGGAGATCAGCTCCTTGGAAACATCCTTCTTGCATTAAGTTTCCTAATCTCACACAGATTGAATAATTTCTAACTTCGAAACATTTCCAGATTCATTTTGACTATCACTTCTGAACAAGAGTTTCCTCCTTACAGATTATGTCAACATGGTCCTTCCAGAATTAATACTATACTTCCAACTATCCTTGAGCACCCAATCTTCGGTAAACCTTAGATCGTCCTCGACAATTGTTTAATCCTTTTAGCGATATCCAATTCTAGACCTTTTCCATTCTTAATACCCCAGGCATTTGGAAAATTTTAGAACGTATTAATATATCACATGTAATCGATCCTATATCCGAAGCATATGGGACACGATTCATGATGTCTCACATAAAGACTACACCAGTCTTTTGCTATACTATTTCCATTTCAATTTTACAAGTTCTCAGAATTCAGATAATGAAAAGGGATGTCGTAATCATAATCGAATTTTAGAACGCAAATAATGGACCCATATACAGAATTTCCTTATGTTGAGCCATTCCAACATGAAATTCATATATATATATATATATATATATATATATATATATATATATATATATATATATATATATATATCCTTGACTAAATACGATTAAAACCTCAATCTAAGCTTTTAGATTTGAGATGAAGTATAATTTCCTCTCCCTTAATTATAGCAAAACAACTCTTTCCCAATTGAAACTTTGTTTTCTATAATTAACATTGCTAACTTGAAATCTTTATCATAATTATCAGGTTCCCACTAACATGATGATTATGAGCATAACACTTATGCTCCCACTAGCTTTGACATGTACTTAGAAATCAGCTGACTTTCTTACCAAAGATCAGATTTTTGATACTAGATTGTTTTGATAAAACTTTATCAAAATCATACACCTTGCCTTAGATAGCACACTTGTGTGTCTGAACAATTTTAAGAAATATGAAAAGGGATTTCGTAATCATAGTCTCGATTGTTTAGACCTTTGCCGCTTCTCACAAGTCCATGTTAGTGTGCAGGTAAACCACACACACTCCACTAACGAGTATGAGAATGCAAATATTACAATTGCTATCTAGCTAAAATCTACTTAGTGAAAGAGTTTCCTCACCATCATTTTCATGAATCGGAGAGAAACCTTATGACACTTAAATTTACTGGTGTATGTGTTCTTATCCATGTGAATTGTCAAAACCATAGTCACAAGACAAGGATAATGACAAATCCAAACTCATATGGACTGAACTCAATCTTGATTTCTTGCCACCTGGAAGCTCAAGGGCCTGCCATTGCTTCCAAGTTGTTGCGCAACCAATTGAGAACTCTAAGAACTCATATGCAAAGCCAACTTTAACTGGAATGGGCACAGAATATGTCAACATGATAGGTTATAAACCTCAAGTCGTGTGCTAGTGAAGAACTTCAGGTTTTATTCTTGATTAGTTCTTGAGACTTTCAAGACCTTTAAGACTCCCACCGTCCTCTTGACCTATAATACTCCCTTGTCAAACATCCAAGAGATAGTGCGGATTCTAATCAAGACAAACACTTCACACAATTGGCCTTAGTTGGTCTTTGTTTTATCAAAAACATCACAACTTACCAAATTCAAATGTACAAGAGTAGGAAACTTTTACTCTTACATGTGACAAATGTTTTAAACCTTCTTTAAGACATGTCACTCAAATTACAATCTTGGAGTTTGACTCGAAGACTTATATTGGAACGAAGTATGACTCATCTTCTTGACTTAACCATTTCAACAATTCAAGATTCCTCTTCTTAGTCATAAGAATGCACTAAGATTCCCTTGGAGAAATAATTGTTCTATGGTTTCTTAATCATTAAGATGATCACAAAACTGATACTAAAGTACTCTCCCATCTTTTCAGATTTGAGAAACTTTTATCTTTCTGCCTAAGTTGATTCTTCTTATTCGCTCTGCCTTACATTGGATCCTTTTCCAATGTCTCAGAGTTACATTTAAGCTTGTAAGTATAACCATATTTACTGAGCTTTAGTAAACTATGACGAATAATCTTATCAATCTTTTGTGGTGGACTTAATCAGTGCACAAGAATGTGTACTCGATCCCTTAGTCCATTACTTGACTCACATATCCATGTGAACAAGTAAATTAGTCTTAATTTTCCAATACTTGAAAGTTCTCATTCATCATGCCAAACAACTTCCATGATTCCAAGTTTCGGTTCAATTGAAACTTGGGTGATGAGAATCTTTCCTTATTTGGTAATGTTAGACATTACCACAAATGAAAGAATCAATTTCATATTTCAACTCTTGCTATTAATGGAATCATATAAGCAACAATTTTCCTCAAATTCCATTGTAAGGATATTTTAAAATAAATAAAATCAAAAATTTTTCTTTTATTTTAAAACTTTTGCGGAAAAACTTATCCTTACAATCCAAATGAAAACTTTTTGTTATCTATTCCTAAGCAATATCTCATAACTCCTAAGAAGTAGCTCAAGAATCCAATCTTTAAACTATGCGATAGAAATCCAGCTAGGCGATCAGATTCAGCATATTCTTTCTTTAAGTTTCTTCACTTTTCTTTGATTCTTAAACCATCACCATGTGATCCAGTCACATCATGTATCAAGAATCTCAGAATAGAAACTTAGCAGAGTTAGATAGCGGACTTTACCTAAAGTAGAGTCAAACTTATTGACTTTAACATCCTTAGGTATGTTTGGCAGCTTTGCAACTAATGCCCCTTTCTTTGGCAATATAAACATATGGACCCTTTGATAATGGTACACGGTAGTATCTCAGACTTGGCTTTCTCTTTACCATTTGGTCAACCGAGTTGACTATGGCCGATCCCTTTCCACTTGAAGAGAGAGCTTTACTAGATATCCAATGTCATCATTGTCAATCTCCACAAAGTTTTAGGAAGTTGATCATAGCAAATAGATAAGATCATTAAGGGTCTTGTCATAGTCTGTTTCATAGGTGTTCCAAAAGAACTCACTATGTGACTTAGAAAGTAGTTGAACCACCAACTTTCTCAAGACTTTGACACCCAACTCTCCCGGCTTGTCAATATGTGACTACATCTCCAAGATGTGACCACACCTAGACCTTGCCTTGCCAATAGGGATTGAGTGACCTTGAACTTGTGGGTTAGGGAGAATAATTGGAGGAGGTGAAAGAAGTATGATTTCCAAAGGATATCATCTTCATTTAAGAAAGCTTGTTTCAAGAGATTTGGGAAGATCATAAATGTCTAAACCAGACATCTTTTGGGAGATATTCAAGATAGTTGATCTTAAGTCCTTAATATGACACCCAATATGAAATATTAAGGCTAGGACCCAACAAACTATTTTATAACTTAGAAGAGGGATGCCGTAATCCAAGCTATAAAATATTGAAGGTAGGTGAATGACGATTCACCAATTTCCACCAAGATAAACGAAATGAATCATTAGGTTTTAATTAGATTTGAAACTCCTAGATCTTTGATATTCGTTGAACTATTCAATGGCATGTTTCAATCTCGAGTGTGCCCTTCAGGTTTTTTGACTGGGATGCCGAGGATCACAAAACAAGGTGTGAAGTAACCATGCAAATTACTTGGTACCCTTAAGTGTTTACCCCTCAATCAATGTGTTGGTTAACAACACACGCTCCATCGATACTATGATAAACATTAAGTTACCCTTTGCCTACCTTGTCAAATACGAGTTAGTGTGCCGGTTAACCACACACGCTCCACTAACCGACTTAAACAAAGTGCAAAGTATAATTTCATGGATTAGCACCTTATTCACATTTTCCTAAGTGACTAAGATTGGGTATTATTAAGAGTTCAGTTACTTAGTGTTTACCATTAATACTTTTAATGAAGGGAGAATTATGATCCTGTCAAACCCGTTCGGCTAACGACCCTCCACCGGTCAAGGAAGCGGTGGGTGAGAGTGGACACCCATTAAACTACCATTTTATAGGCAGTAACCGTATACCCCCCTCATAGACCGGCTTCGTGAATGAGGCCTACTAAAGGTAAGACTGACTTTACTCTTATACATACATATATATATATATATATATATATATATATATATATATATATATATATATATATATATATTATTAACTTATAATATTATAAAGTATAGGGGTTGAAATTTAACTTTTAAAATTCTAAGGGCTAACTTGGAATTAAAGTATTCATAAGAGAACATTTTTCAAATTCCAAAACTTGAGGGCAAGTTTTGAAATTATTCAAAACTAATTAATTCCATAACTTATGTGTTTAAAGTAATTTTAATCCAAAAACTCTTCAAATTCCATAACTTGAGGACAAGTTATGGAAGACTTTAAACTAATAAAAGAATTAACTTATCTTTATTTTATAACTTATGGAATTAATTAAGGTTACACATTTTATTACTTAATGAAGTGACTCTTGAACTTCCATAACCTGAGGACAAGTTATGGAGTCATAAAACCATTCAATGAGACAAGACTCTTCATTTTTGTAACCTTTGCCAACTTTTATGAGTTTTATGAATCTTAAATGTGACTTCTCATATAACTTGAGGACAAGTTACAAAAACACATTTTAGAATCAACTCTTAGATTAATTTGGATTGAAAACAACTATTTCACTCAACTTTTCTATTAATCTAAGCAACTCATAAGAACAAGATAATTCAAATCAAACTTTTTCATGTAATTAGTCTAAACCTTAAACTAATACAAAACATGAATCTATTGACAATTATCTTTGAAATTGGATTAGCATGAACATTACCACATCAAAAACAAGTTTATAAGTCCAAAAACATCTTAGGGTAATGTTCCTAGTCCAATTCCAGCCAAAAAAGTTGAATTTATGCTGTCTGGGGGTCCAACTCGGCGAGTTGGATCGATTTGATCACTTTTTATGCATGGAATCGCCGAGTCTCCTGATGGACTCGCTGAGTCTGATGATCAGACAGCAAACAACTTCGATTTTTTAAGCAGTTTTGCAAGTATAACAAGAAAACAAGCCTAGGCTCTAATACCACTGTTGGGTTTTGAGCATTCTAACACTCCTAAGTGTACATGCAACCCTAAATACCTTGGATTTATGTTTTCTCCATTATACATGCAAATAAGATCTTTCTAAGGCTTTAATCCTAACTAGCATATTATGAAGTTCTTATACTACAAAGTACTAGTTAGATAACATACCTTTTGATGTAGCTTGATGTCTTCAAGATTTAAGAGCTTAGCCCCAATAGTGTGGAAGCCTCAAGTGGAATCACAAATCACCAAAACACCTTGGAAGACTTTAGAGAATATGAATACTTGGTTCTCTTTAGTGAAATCGGCTAGCCCTACTTAGTGTACCACACTAGTGCAATTTCACCAACCAAGGACATCTTTATATAGTATGGAGACTAGGGTTAAACCCATGACCTTTCATTTCATATGATCCATGGGTTAAAGACTCCATGGACTATCCATGAAAGCTTAGCCCAACCTAAATGAACTTGGCCCATTCCATATATATAAGAGTCCATATTTAATTAGTTCATTTTGATCACTTAATTAATTCTAAATTAAGTCTTGATCAATACTAATTAAATAATATGATTCCTTATTAATATATTAGAACTTATAAGATACTAATATAAATCATAAATATACTATTCTCAAAAGACTATCCATATAAATTGTGTCGGTGAAGTGCAACCCAAATGGACCATGCCGAGTTGGGTCAAGTACATACCAAATACAGTTATGGACTTAGACATTAAACCAACAGATTCTTGGGAAGACCCACCCTTCCCCTTATTCCATCCTCTCTTCTTGTTATTGTTCTTGTTGTTTCCCTTTTGTGGTTATGGTTCAGAAATTGTTGAGTTCTGATGATTTCCGTGATCAATAAGCGATTGTGCCAACTCTTTGGCACTTTCAAAAGTGTCAGGTTTTGAAGCTAACACGCTTGACTGAATCTGGGGCGACAGTCCCCAAATGTATCTCTCTATTTTCTTGCTCTCAGGAGCAATCATATATGGGCAAAGGATTTCCATACCGCAGAATCTATTGGTATAAGTTTCTATGTCGGTACCAATCATTCCAAGAGTCCAGAGTTCGTGCTCGAGTTTTTGAATCTCTCCTCATGGATAGTACTCCCTCATCAACATGATTTTTAATCTCTCCCAGCTTATTGAATTCGCCACTATCAGAGTAAGTACCTTAACGTGGCCATTCCACCAAGTTAAAGCTCTATCAGTAAGTGTGTAAGTTGCAAACTTGACTTTGTTGTGCTCGGGGCAGGAGCAGGTTTCAAAGACTGATTCCGTCCTTTCAATCCACTGCCTTAAAATCATCACACCACCCGTTCCATTAAACATCATGGGTTTAGCATTCGTAAAGTCTTTATAGGTGCACTCTCGGGGTTGCCTATGACTATCGCCATGGTTGGAAGGATGTATGCCAATTCCTGAACTAGTAGTAACAGGGGTATTGATTTGTGACATGGTAGCTACCACAGCTATGGTGACTACTGCCTGGAACATGACAGCATCAAATTGAGGAGGTGGAGGTGGTGGTGGTATCGGTGCTTCCCCACCGTTGTTGCGTCTCCGATTTCTACGCGGAGGCATCCTTCAACTATAGATTGAAAAGACAAGGGTAAGAAGTCCATAGTATAGAAAATGAATGTGCCTCATGAACTAAATCGCTATAGTTCAACAACAGATGATAGTATGAGTCTCAAAGATAAAATAACGAAAGTTATTCGTAAATCCGAATATATGAACAAGCGTATGGTTTTTCCATAATATTTTAAAGATTTAACGAAATACTCAACTTAGTAATAATATCGTGCAAATTATATTAATATAATAGATGATACAACGATCACGAAAATTTAACCCCTAAAAGGGTCTCGGGTTACAAGGTTTAAGAAAGTAAAAACTTTTAGCCGAGGTCCTAACTTATAACAAAATTTGAGGTTTTCGCAAGTACTACTTGCGACGTGTGTTGCGCTTGGAGCTTGACTCCGCATCCGATTGCTTTGATTCCATAAGACGCCTATTGAAGGCGGCTTGCTGTTCCCTCAACTTTGCGAGGGCTGCAATCATTTGTGTTTGGAATGCGTCGGTGCGGAGATGGGTGTCATCCTGCAACATATCCAGACGACAGATGTCGGCCGTGTGAACTTGTACTTCCACGTTGACTTCGCGGATTCGATTTGCTTGGACCCACGATTGATAGGACTGGTTGGCCAGTTTACCTACCATGACCGAAAGTGCTCGGTCGGCTGAACCCCCATCCCTGATGTCGTAGAAGTTCCGACACATACCGTAGGGAGAGCATATCCCTTGTTGTTGGCTCCAATGGTGGAGGTGACTTCCCCAAACGGGAGTCGGTCCCTGGAAGTTCCTCCTAATGGCTGGAGGGTCGACTACTTCTAGTTCTGAGTCTGTACCAGAGTCATCCCCTTCTTCCAACTCGATAGGTTCTTCATCCTCTTCAGGATCCTCCTCTACCCATCCTCCATTGCCCTGGTTTGGGTAGTAGGGGTCCCCTTGTGGGTGAAATCCAACCATTTGACTATACGAGAATAGGGTTATAAGTTTTGAACAAAACTTGAAAACATGTAACAATAAACAAGTCGATTAAACTATTGTATGCACCAAATACTCCTATAGTATTTAAATTTGTATGTTTGATACTAGTGTCTATTTTGGTAAGTTTTGACTTGTTGCTCACTACAATCATTCATCGACATACGTTAGTCCAATCTCGGATAAATATAGTTGATCAGGCTATATTCGTCCCAAATTCGATTACATATATCAAGGACTAATCGTAGTGTCCAACTCGTCTTAATACTTTTTGTATAGCTCTCATCATGAAAATATATCGTTCTATGCATGTATTTTGTATTTTCATGACCTAAAATAATCTATTTAAATGAAATGAGGATTTTAGGTGTGAAAACCTTTTGTCAGAGACTTTGAGTCCCTAAGCATTTATAGTTTGTATATTTTATGAGGTTCGATATACTTAGTTCACTATAAACATTGCTCTGATGCCAATCTGTCACACCCCCAAACCGGAACGGCGGAAACGTTCGCGGGCGGATGACTTCATGTGGTAGCGTAACAAATGAATACATAGTAAAGAAAGCAATACAACCATCATATATATAATTGAAAGTTTACATTGTTAAAAGAGTACATGTTCAAAACCAATTACAATATAATGCCAAAAATATGAATTTAAACTGGCACCGCAACGTTCCTTCTTCAAAAAGTTGTTTGGTACCTGCAATTACTGAGCCCTTGGGACATATAAGTAGTTTTGAAAGAGTAGATTAGAATTTAAGTTGGTGAGTTTCATAAGTATTAAATGATAGTATTTGTATGAACTAAAATGAAATGGTTTGTTTTTCTTTGTTAGTTTCTAGAAAATCCCATATTTCCTACTGGTATAAATGTAGCCTTAAATCAAGACCAATGTTTGTTAGAAAGTTGATGTTTTCCTATCTGTGAGTAGTGGTTTAGAAGTTCCAAACTTGTATCACAATTAGGTTTTTCATGCCTAAAGTAGTTAATTTATGTACGTATAAAACCTTCAATACGTCTGGAAAAAACCCCGTAAATCAATGTGTTTTTAATACTCTATGTGAGTTTTATAACCATACTATTGACTAGAAATGCCTATACACCACGTTCTTCAGGCATTGGAATGTTCTGACATTTTTCACCCCAAATGGTGTACTGTAGCTAACAGTCAGGGTGCGGGGTTGTCAATCTCGTATAGATCTATACACAAACACCATGCTCCCCCTCCTAGGGATTCTGGTATATAATACAGGACTTGAAATGTGTACTCGAGCGTACGTGAAGTTTAATGTCTCACAAAACTTAGTATAAAACAGATTTACGTGTGAAAATGTTCGTTTGTTCTTGTATATGAAAGTAACTTCTTGAAATAATATTTCCAGTATGTAAAAGTACGTAGTGTTCTCGTAAAACTATACCTATTATAGTTTTCTAAAAGTGTGTTTCGTTTGTATAGTAATCCCTATTGAAATGCTCACTGGTCATGAAAAGTATAATTTTTGTAGTGCCTAAAACTGGACACATATACCTGTAGTATAAATAGAGTGTTTGATTTACATAAACACATAAATCATTTCTTATTTCAAAAGATAAGATGTTATCGTGGTAAAATTCGCATACGAAAGTTTCCCTATAATAGTTATAAATCACATATGATTCCATTGATAAAAAGCGTATAATGAAACTTTATATAACATACGATAATAATCGAGTGTTTTACTTGTATTCCCCCCACCCCCCTTAAAAGCATATAAAAGTATTTATAAAACATTTAAAAGTGTGGATTGTAGGGATATGAACTCACTTGAAAGATCGAAGAAGGCGAGATGAAAACCGAGTAGAATTTCGACTCGAGAAAGCGGATTTTCTCGGGATTCTCGGAAATCTCGGGAGCACAAACGAACTTCGGTACTTGAGCAAGGTAACCGGGACTATGATACAAATTGGCCCTTTTCTTTGGAACCCTCGCATCCTTTTTATAGGGAGTGGGAACCGCCTCGGTACGCTGGGCGTACTCGAGCGTCATGCGTGACCGCATCCTCGACTGCCTCGGACTTCGGATGGGACAAGGCATAGCCTCGCATAGGGGCGATGTGGACGATCCGAGGCCTAGGCCTCTAGTACGTTGGGCGTACGAGTGTACGCTGGGCGTAACTCGGATCGGCCCGTGACTCAGCATTCGGATAATACCGAAATTAAATTAAAAATTATATTTTTAATATTTAATAAATTTCAGAAAATCATATCTCCTTCATACAAGTTCCGTTTTCGACGTTCTTTATATCCACGCATAGGTGAGACTATACTCTACAACTTTCGTTTAGATTTCATTGGCAAATTTTGAAATTATTTTTATTATTTATTTTTAAAATGTCGTGGTAAGAAAATTTCGTTAGAAATTCATAACTTCATTATCTGACGTTTGTTTTTGCCAGACTTTTTACCATTGAAAAACCATTGTCGAGACCTTCAATTCTCATTTAGGTCATTCCGGTCAAAAGTCGCTCGATCTCCGTTTCGAGTTTTTAGTTGTCCGTTGCTACGCCGAACTTGGAAAATTCATAACTTCCTTATACGAAGTCAGATTTGGGCGTTCTTTTTACGTACAATCACGGTTTAATGACATCTAACATAGTAGGTAATTTAATTAGTGATTTTTGGACATTTTATTTTCGAAGTTAATTTCATTATAACAAACATGGTTACAATACTTAACTTTTTAGGTCGTTACATAGAGTTGAAAATCGGGTTGTCACATCATGTATCATCGGGTGTTCATAATTCTAAATACATATAACGTTAAACATATTCATGTAGCAATAACTGGGATCTAGTGAGACTTGTCAGTTGACACCATAGAGTGTATGGCCGTAACATGTAGTTATAATTAGAGTCTCCTGGAGGGAAAGCGAGTTTTTGTGTATAGATCTATACAGGGGTGAATTCCACACACCTGAGCTGTTCGCTACAGTTATACTAGGTCAGTCTAGGGTGACAAAACCTTGATCAGAACCGGCGTTTGGAAAAATGCCAAGACAGGCAAATTTGTCACTATCATGCATGGTTATAACGACTCACATAGAGATCCATTATCATCAATACATTATGGGAAACAAAGTGCTTAAATCATATTAACACGAAATAATTCATACGATAATGCTAGGACTACAACACTTTTATAAATCAGAAAATATCGGATTTTCTGGGGAAGTACTATTATTCATTGCCTTCTAATTACAATAGATATAATACAAGGAAATTTTGGATCATTTGTTTATACATGTTTTTACAAATGGAAATCACACATACATTTATACTTGATCAATACATCTTTTTCATAGAATTTACAGAAAATATCAGATTTTCTAGGTTTCACGAACCATACAAATTCTTTCAATCAAACTCGCTTATGAACTCACCAACATTATATATGTTGACCATTTTCTAATAACTTGTATTCTTAGGTAATCGATAAGCTGAAGAACCATCATGAGTGTTTTGGAATTTCTTTTATGCAAATGTCAATCATCGTACAATTTATGTTTTGGAATATGAAATATAAAATAATGTATTTGATGTAAACAATACCAGCTATACTATGTGATGTTTGGTGATGATTGTGTTTTGTTTCATGCATATTCATTGTGATGATATTTCAATTTATAGTCACATGAGCCCTCGGATGTTTCCACCGTCTGGTTCGAGGGTGTGACACAAGTGGTGGATGTCAACTTTTGTATGCGAAGCTTGTTAGCTGGCAATCGAAAAAGCAAACTTGTGTTTCGATTTCCACAACAGAAGTAGAATTTGTTACTGTTGTAGCTTGCATTTTTCAAATTATATGGATTCAAAGTCAACTACATTATTATGCAATCAACATGAAGAAAATTACGTTGTGTTGTGACTCACAAAATGCAACTCACATCTGCTATAACCATGTGCAACATTCAAAGACCAAACATATCGCACTGCGTTATCACTTTATCAAATATCATGTTGAAGATCGCAACATAGAAGTTCACATTATAAAGACAACTGATCAAATTGTTGATATTTTTACAAAACCATTGGATGAAAAGAATTTTCTTATAAGTTTATTGAGCTTAGGCATGCTAGATGTGAATGCTATTCCTGGTATGAATTCATCATAAAGACAAGTGATGTCGAACTCTCATTGATCCACTCAGATGTTAATGTTCACCATTCAACGTTCGACACGCTTCGCTTTCAACATTCCTTTGAATGATTCATAAGATGCTTCGCTACTTCATTCCTATAGCAATGTCGATAATTTCATTTCTTATGTCGACACTTTAAACTTCGCATGTCTAGTAAATTTTTCTTTCTTTTCTTGTTATTTTTCATTCAAAATTCAAAATATCAAAAAGATTTTCTTATTTTTGTCATTTTCATTCAAAATCAAAAATATCAAAAAGATTTTTTATTTTTGTTATTTTCATTCAAAAATTAAAAAAAACAAAAAAAAAACCATTTTTTTTGTTTAATTAACATGCTTGTGAAACTTTCTAATGAAGATCTATAGTGGAACATGTTTTGTAGCACTAGGGAAAGGTAAATATTCGATATTGTACACTAGTTAGTATCCCTAGAAGCATGCTACAGCATGTCGACGCAAGCCTCCATAACTCAATATGTTTCGAACCCTTAATGGATTTCTCATCACGAGGATTCCTTCCCAATCAGGCTATATTCACATTAGTCGTTGAGCTACATTACTCTTCTCAAATGAGTTAAGAGTTTCCTGCTTGGTCCACTAATAGAATAGGTATTTTTGATTCTCTAACCAATATTTTTCATCAAATATTCTTAAACGATCAAACACAATGACACATACCCAAAACATCTCTGGTCCAAACCAACCAGGTTATATGTATCTAAACAATTTGTGTCTATGATTTAGATTCATGAGACCATGATGAAGGTGAAACCCAATATTTCGAAATATTTAAGGAATTAACGAGGAACTTTTTTTCTAGAATGTTACGAAACATCTATTTCAATACCTCACTACAATATTCAAAATCATATTCTTTCTTTTTGCGTAGTCTTGCTAAAATGTTCGAAACCCACAACATTTTTACCCAACAAGATCCAGGACTAAATTCTTTTTTGGAATATGATTTTTGTCTCAATAGCAGTTCAATACTTTGTTACTTGAAATATTCTTCCAAGCCTACTTGTCCCTGCCTACACTGGTCAAACAGGTACTTTTATTTACAGTTTTTCACACTTATGTTGAGTTGTGATTTGTAAGAAAAGTTTAACCAACCCACAAAGCCTGCTAAAAGAAGCCCTTCGATACTCATCTATGAGTATTCGATTATAATTCATGGGAAACCACATAAACAATTCCACATCTCTCTTGATGTGAACGAAGTGATCTTTGCCCAGGGTCTAACTGCTTTTGTGTCGATTTATAATTAACATGTCACACCGCCAAACCGAAACGGCGAAAACGTTGGGGTGGAGGACGTCATGTACAGTATCACAACAATTGCATCATAGTAATCAAAGTAAACACAACCATTACATTGAAATATAGGTATATACATTGGTTTGTTACGTAGTTTGAATACATCAAAAGTATAACAAAATATAAAAGACATGACTCTATACGCTCCGTCTTCTCAAAAGCGTGTGGGAGTGCCTGCCTACTGATTTTCTGAGAATACAAGCAATTTTTGAAAGAGCATCAGCATTAAGCTGGTGAGTTCATAAGAATGTTTTTGTAATTAAAACCAGTTCGTGAATCTGTAAAAGTGTTTGTATGCTTCCCAATATAATTCAATATTTTCTAACATATGTGTTTGTTATTGTATTCTGTAGTAGTGTATAATGTGCTAGTTTGTACGCCTGATTACCACTAGCTGTATTATATACTGTTGTTTTTAGTGAAAACCCTTTGTATGAAAACCCTGGCTATCACTAGTAATGTATAGAATGTTCTGTTTGAAAACCCCGGTTACCACCAGTATGTATAGTAGTTTTATTACCTACAACAAAACCATGTATTGTATCCCCTGGAATCCTCCAGTGTAATGTAAAGTAGTTATATTAATTAAAATAAAACTAATGAAGAATGAAATCCCTTAAACGAAGGTTATTTTATACTATTGTGAGTTCATATAACCATGCTTGACATGACCTAGTGACCCCTACGACGTTCTTCAAGCGTCGGACATTATGGCATTTGTCACCCTAGGCATGTCTGCCTAACTGTAGCTAGTAGTTCAGGTGTGGGATAGTCAGTCCCGAATAGATCTATTCAAAAATCTCAAGCTCTCCCTCCAGGAGACTCTGGTTATGCTATGATGGGATTTAGCCAGCACCCCGAAGGGTACAATTGAAGTGATGTCTCATAATCTTGTATTAACTAGTTTACGTGTAGTGTAATGTTCTTTTTGTACTTGAATCTGTAAGTATACCTTGATGGGTAATAATAATTATACTTACATAATTATTTAATGTTTTACTCTTGGAATCCGAAAGTAGTAATGTATATCATAAACTAAATTTGCCATAGTTTATATGTTTGTTAATATATAAGATGTGAATTTGTAAAATTGTGTTTTGAAATCCCAAAATATACCTATTATAGTTTGCATGTATGTTATGTACTTGGTTCGTGTATTGAACTGAAAGTTATGCAATTATAGTTGTAAGTTGAAAACGTCCCTTATGCTCAACATATTATAAAAGGGATAAAATATCTATATATTTTATAATCTGTAGAAATCTTTTGGTTGTACCAATTGCATAAGTTTTACAAGTGTTGAAATTCTTTTGTATAAGTTCACAAAATCATTTGTGTTTAGCTTGTAATCTCCCCCTGAAAACGTTAAAAATAGTAAAATCATAGGGGTGTGAACTCACTGTCAGTTGCATGAAGGTGTCGAACTGTGAAACTAAATGAGGACCTTCAAGTTGTGGTACGCAGAATTAACAGAATACTAATAATAATTAAACACGTATACGCGCAATATTAGCGAAACCATTTATTATAGTGTTGGAAAACACTTGCTTGGAGTTTGGGAATGTTACCGGGACTCGATTGAATCAGAAAAAAGCGGGTTTTCGGCCAAGTTCACAACATAGGAAGGTTTGCATCCGTGAACTGTTCTCGGCCGTGAACAGCCCCTTGAATGGTTTACGGTCGTGATCGGTGTTCTTGAATAAAATATGAAGGTTTGAAGGGTTCACGACCATAAACTGATTTCGACCCTTGAAGAAGATTTGAAGGGTTTGTGGCCGTGAACTCAAGAACAGCAATGCTTGATTTGATGGAAAACGCATTGTATAGGCTCCACAACAATACCCAAATGTGATTTTGATGATTTTCGAAAGAAAAGGGGTATTCTTGAGTTTGCGGTCGGGAGGTTAGAGAGAGAACGGATGATTTTTCGGCTAGAAAATTGTAAATGAGGGGTAGGAGCACATATATATAGGTTGGGTTCATGGTTGGTGGTGGGGTCCACCAGCTGTGAACGGGTTTACGACCGTGATCGGGTTCACGGCTGTGAACACCAATCAGGCTGGATTTTCGCTGATTTTCGAAGAAACTCAGGTTTTCACGTGATTTTGGTTCCAACTCTTATATAAAATTTAATAGCATAACTTAAATGATTTTCCAAACCATAAGAATTTGACGGAACTAAATAAAAATTCAATATTTATTAACGGAATCGGGCTAACGTTAACGGAAAAATGGTCGAGTTGTCACATAACATCACAAAACCAAATTTTATTTTGCTTGCTTCTTATCTTATTCTTTGTCTCACATAGGCACTCAAGAAATCCTTCAGGTTCTAAGTAATACCAACTTAGGCTGATGATTTCGCAAAGTCTGACATATGACTTCACTTCTTAACCCAATAGTGAAAGAGCCCAACCTCCATGCCGAAGGGTTACTGATTGTTCTTATTCCATTGGGACACGCAAACAGACTAATGGATGTGACATTTTAGTTGTCATGCGGTTTTCAAAGAAAAAGTGCTAATCACTTTTTAGACGTGGTTGTTTTTATGGCTATTGGTCTGATTTTCAAGGAGCCTCGTGGACTGCATTAAATGCTTAAACCGCTTCAAATTCAAATTGGGGTTTATGTATAAAAGGGTTTTGGTTCATATTGTTCTAATCTTATGCAATCAAAAAATCCCCAAAATTTTATTTCCCTTTACGTTCTCTCAAACCCTAACAATGGTGGCTCCAAATTTGCCCGTTGATCTATCTCAGACAACAGATAACAACATTTCACAGCCTTTAATGAAGATTCAAAGAACAAACTATAGAGTTCAACCTGATGAAACTCAATATCTTGTCGAATTGTAGATGTTAATTATTTCTTTGAACAATTTTGTTTTATCAACAGCAATGTCGGCATTCTTCTCTGTTCCGATGACTTGGTTGTCACTGGCTGGCTCTACTGTAGTTTTCAACAACACCATCAATGTGGATACCTTCCAGTTAACCAACGACAACAGGTTCACATTAACTAAGAAGACGTTTTCTAAAATCTTACATATCTCGAATGTTGAACCCTTTTATGAAGTGACGAATGAACAAGTCCTGCACATGTTCAATGAAATGGGTCATCAACCGATTCTCACTAAGATAAGTAACTTCAACAAATCTTCTTTGCCCTGTATATGGAATTTTTTGTTTGGAATATTCCTTTGTTGCCTGACGGGTCGAAGCGTTGGTTTGGACAAGGCCAAATTGGAGATCTATGTCATGGTCGCAAGTCTTTATTATGATTTACAAGTTGATTATGCCACACAGTTATAGGAAGAATTTGTTAAGAATATTGGCCATATGAATGTGGTAAATGGCATCTCTTGTGCTCGTTACCGGAGCCTTATTTTATAGTTTGCATATGAAAGAGAATGGATTGTTGTTCTAGATATTATCCAAAAGGCTGAATTTTCTTTGTATCAGCATCCGAAGACAATGGAGGATAATCCCGATGTGTTTCCTTCAATTTTCTGAATCCCTAATGCTATGATTCGCAAGGTTGATCCTGCTCATCCAGTAGTTGTCATTTATTTAGAAAATACCAATCCTTCGATTGAGACCGGGGTCTTGTTAGCAAAGGGTGCTAAAGTCAAAAGAAGCAAACATTCAAAGAAGGATCCTAATGTTAGTCCTTCGAAGACTGCACCTGAGTCTACTCCCAAGACGGTTTCAAAGAAAGATTATATGGCTCGTGCTTCGAAATCTGATTATGTTCCAAAGGCGGTTGTTCAACCTATGTCTTCTCCACAAGCAGACATTGTTTTGCCTTCAAAGACTAGGGTTCTTAAAAAAGTTAAAGAAAATGGTTCACAGACCTTCTCATTCTACAAAACTTGGTCAGGTTACAAAGATCAAGAAGCCTCAATTGAATCGGAAGGGAGTCATTATTAATGAACTTCCTACTCTTGTGTCATCTGCATCTAAGAAGCAAAGAGCTGAAGATATGGTGAAACGCATATCCAAAAAGAAGAAGAAAGTGGTTCACGATTCTGTAGACGAAGTTGTTCCTTAGTCAGATTTTGATGAAAGTGGTAAGTCTCAATCATCATCTCGTGAAATTGATATGGGTACTCCATCACCGACGAGGGGCTCTCTAATCAAGTCGAATATCGAGGAGACTGGAGGTCCTGGTGGCTCTTTGAAAACATATATTGTGGACACAACCACTAATCAATGTGATCCTTCGAAAATATCCACTCTTGAGAGGAATGTTGTTACACCACCCGAAGTTTTGCATATCGAATAAGTTTCTGAGGAGGTTCAGACTTCATGCATCATTGCTCACATATCTCATATGGATGCAAATGTCAATATGGGTGAAGGAGTGTTGACCAAAGAAGCATGTGGTACTTCTACTATTATCATTTCATCTTCCTTCGAAACATCTACCATTCATACCGATACTTATCTACCACCATTCCATCCTACAATTTCTACCACCTTACCTCAATCCACATAATCACCAACTTTTGAAAACATCCTTAATCAACCCATCACTTCTTTATTTCCATCACAATCTATCAGATATTGAATTCAATCCAGAAGAGGAGAACATTCGTGATCACATGTTAATGTTTAGGAAACAAATCAAGATTATCAACAGGAAGCTTAACTCTTTATTGAAGTAGATGTGATGCTCAACACTCAAGAGCTTCTATTAAGAAATGAATTGGATCTACTGAACAGGAATAATGAGAACCGTGTACAGGCTCAGTCTTTGCCTTTCAATGATGAGCTTAATGTCACACCCCAAAACCGGAACGGCAGAAACGTTCTGGGGTGGATGACGTCATGTCAAGTAACACAACACATGCATTATAGAAATCAAAGTACAACAAAACATTGCATTAATAGTAATAGTTTTACATGGTTACATTACAACAATTTAAGGTAGTACAAGTAATTGAATAAATACAACGAGGTACTAAGCCATCTTCATCAACAGCTCCGGGGGTGTACCTGTCTAATTGCTGACCTGAGAATACAAGTTATTTGAAAAGCGAGTATCAGCATTTTTACAAATGCTGGTGAGTTCCTAAGTATTTAGTGTTATTTAGTCAAATAACTTTATAAAGTAGTAGTTTAAGTGTTTTCTGTGTATTAGTGTTCTTTCCAGAAAATCCTATATTTTCTTTAATAAAAGCAGCCTTCTACCAAGACTGGTCAGTGTAATGTGGTAAAAAGAAGTTTCCCTTGATTTCTATTATTATCAAAAATACTGAATTTGATTATTAAAGAAAGCAAGAGACATCAGGGAATAACATATGCCTCAACAGTGAGGACTGCTGACTAAGGCAAAAGAATCATAGACTCCAGGAGAGTATCGAACTAACGACAAGCCTGGTTCAGTCTAACAAATGGAGACACAGACCCTAGAAGGTACCAAATGAAAGGTACAGCTGGTAAGGTCTAAGACAATGAACACAGGCCGAAGACGATACCAAATGAAAGGTACATCTTGCAAGGTCAAAACAGTGAAGACAGACCGCAGACGATACCAAATGAAAGGTACATCTCGCAAGGTCAAAACAGTGAAGACAGACCGCAGACGATACCAAATGAAAGGTACATCTCTCAAGGCAAAATAGTGAAGACAGACCGCAGACGACACCAAATGAAAGGTACATCTCGCAAGGTCAAAACAGTGAAGACAGACCGCAGACGATACCAAATGAAAGGTACATCTCGCAAGGTCAAAACAGAGTGACTCCGAAAAAGGTGACATCAGCATACAGTGTAAATTGCTGACGCAATACTGTTACCTTAAAGCCATGAATTATAAGGCAACTTAGGATACTCGTAACCATACTGACTAGAGTTCCAGACACCTACAAGCATCTATATAATGTGACATTTGTCACCCCTTGGCTTGGTAGGCCGTGGACTGTAGCTAGCAGTCAGGGTGCGGGGTTGTCAATCCCGTATAGGCCTATACACACAATGTCCGCTCTCCCTACAGGAGGCTCTGGTTACCAACTAGACGACGGAGTAGGCCGCATCCCTAAGATGCATCCCAAATAGAGGATAGTGTGTTACTAGGAGGGAGTGGTTTTCTAATGTAAGTGTAGACTAGAGGTAGAGACTCTTAACTGAACTGACTAGGGAATTTCCTGTATGTCCATACTCATATACATAGTATATAACTAATGAACCAAACGACTTTCGGACAGCCACCCGATCCCACCAGACCACATCTCAACGAAGAAAAGGAAATAGGGCGGATGAGTTAAGGGTCGTAAACTCCCCAAAACATGCCCAAATGTTGGTTTTTGCCCCCCAAATGACCTTAGTCTATTTCTATAAAATACTAGGAAGGAGTTAAGGACTTAAACACATGAAATGGAGGGGTAAAAAGGAGTTTACGGCCCAAGCAAGTGCCTAGGCCGTAAACTCCCCAAAACACACTCTAATGGTAGTTTTAATCCCCCAAAATGGCATCACACTTCATTATAAATTGCTAGGAAGGTATTTAGGGCTTAAGACTTCACAAAATCCAAGGTATGAGAGTTTACAGCCGTAAAATCCCATGGGAGTGTCCCTAGGCCGTAAACTCCAATATAATTCCCTTAGAAGCCTCAAATCCACTCATGCCTTTTATGAAAAGTACTTAGAAAAATCCCATGAACAAGCTAGAAGCATAAAACACCCAAGAATATACCCTTGGGAGTTTACGGCCATAAACTCCCTTAAGTTGGGCCGTAAACTCCAAATTGGTCCATCCTAATGCTTTAAACCCATTCACACACTTGATATTTGAGTTTAGCAAAGTTCCACAACTGATAGGAGACCCTTAGCACCCTTAAACGCTACCCGGGACCCCAAACACTTAACTAAAAGTGTTTTCCGCTCCTTTGAGCGCGTATATTTGTGTAATTAGAATTAAATATACTAATTGTATGTGAACATATGTTATCATATGTTAAATAGGTCATTGAGTGTGTTCGAGTCCTTACGTGGCACCGAAAGCCCAAACAGCACTCTCGTTGGACCTACTTACACCAGGTGAGTTCATACCCCTGAATGAACCTTTTAAATGCTTTTAAATGTTTTATAGAGGGGAATACAAGTTAAACATGCCAGTTATCATATCAATCACATGTGATTGATAACCTGCATGCGCAAGATTTTACCACTTTACACTTTTTACCGAGTAGGACACTATAATGACTTTTACTTATTTCATAACTTTCACTTATACTGATTTATCCAAATTCATTTTAAATTGGTTTATGAAAGATCCTCTAAGGTTTTTAAACATATTTTACAAAAGAATACATTTTGGGATTTTCTCTGTACATAAAGACTTTTCATTAAAGATTTCCTTTCTAGACGTATACTTTTACTTGTTAAATACTGCTGCTTCGCTTATACTTATTTTATACTCCTACTCGGAAACGCTTCCAATTATATTTGTAGTCGCGTATACCTAATGACGCTTATACTTATTCACGCTCTTACTTAGTGATACGATTTCTTCTTCACTTATACTTGATAACGACTCTACTTCACTTATACTTGACAACGACTCTACTTCACTTATACTTGATACGCTTCTACTTCACTTATTGTTGCCTCTACTTTGTGATACGCTTATACTTGTTCGAAACTTCTACTTCACTTGCGACCGCTCCTACTTCACTCGTTAGACACTCCTACTTCACGAGAATCACTTATACTTGATACACTTATACTTTACGATTCTGTTATTCCACACTATATGAATTCACACCACGATGATATGTCTTCAATTATTACACGCTCAGTCATAGTTAGATGTACGTCTGTGCTTATATAGATACATATAAGTAACGATTGAAAGACTTAGGAAGGCTATTATCCGCCCTATTTCCTTTTCTTCGTTGAGATGTGGTCTGGTGGGATCGGGTAGCCGTCCGAAAGTCGTTTGGTTCATTAGTTATATACTATGTATATGAGTATGGACATACAAGAAATTCCCTAGTCAATTCAGTTAAGAGTTTCTACCTCTAGTCTACACTTACATTAGAAAACCACTCCTTCCTAGTAACACACTATCCTCTATTTGGGATGCATCTTAGGGACGCGGCCTACTCCGTCGTCTAGTTGGTAACCAGAGCCTCCTGTAGGGAGAGCGGACATTGTGTGTATAGGCCTATACGGGATTGACAACCCCGCACCCTGACTGCTAGCTACAGTCCACGGCCTACCAAGCCAAAGGGTGACAAATGTCACATTATATAGATGCTTGTAGGCGTCTGGAACTCTAGTCAGTATGGTTACGAGTATCCTGAGTTGCCTTATAATTCATGGCTTTAAGGTAATGGTATTACGTCAGCAATTTACACTGTATGCTGATGTCACCTTTTTCAGAGTCACTCTGTTTTGACCTTGCGAGATGTACCTTTCATTTGGTATCGTCTGCGGTCTGTCTTCACTGTTTTGACCTTGCGAGATGTACCTTTCATTTGGTATCGTCTGCGGTCTGTCTTCACTATTTTGACCTTGAGAGATGTACCTTTCATTTGGTATCGTCTGCGGTCTGTCTTCACTGTTTTGACCTTGCGAGATGTACCTTTCATTTGGTATCGGCTGCGGTCTGTCTTCACTGTTTTGACCTTGCAAGATGTACCTTTCATTTGGTATTGTCTTCGGCCTGTGTTCATTGTCTTAGACCTTACCAGCTGTACCTTTCATTTGGTACCTTCTGGGGTCTGTGTCTCCATTTGTTAGACTAAACCAGGCTTGTCGTTAGTTCGATACTCTCCTGGAGTCTATGATTCTTTTGCCTTAGTCAGCAGTCCTCACTGCTGAGGCATATGTTATTCCCTGATGTCTCTTGCTTTCTTTAATAATCAAATTTAGTGTTTTTGATAATAATAGAAATCAAGGGAAACTTCTTTTTACCACATTACACTGACCAGTCTTGGTAGAAGGCTGCTTTTATTAAAGAAAATATAGGATTTTCTGGAAAGAACACTAATACACAGAAAACACTTAAACTACTACTTTATAAAGTTATTTGACTAAATGACACTAAATACTTAGGAACTCACCAGCATTTGTAAAAATGCTGATACTCGCTTTTCAAATAACTTGTATTCTTAGGTCAGCAATTAGACAGGTACACCCCCGGAGCTGTTGATGAAGATGGCTTAGTACCTCGCTGTATTTATTCAATTACTTGTACTACCTTAAATTGTTGTAATGTAACCATGTAAAACTATTACTATTAATGCAATGTTTTGTTGTACTTTGATTTCTATAATGCATGTGTTGTGATACTTGACATGACGTCATCCACCCCAGAACGTTTCCGCCGTTCCGGTTTTGGGGTGTGATAGATTGGTATCAGAGCATTGTTTATAGTGAGCTAAGTATATCAATTCATAAAAGATATACAGCCTATAAATGCAATTGGATAAAACACTCTGACCAGTAAATTATACTTTAAAATATAACCATATTTTACCAAAGTATAATAACATCCAGAATCTAAACACTCGAACACAAGTATCACAAGAAGAACAATAATAAAAGTCTTCGGATGTTGAACCCTACAGTCAAACCTGGGCAGTTATGTAATCGTAAGCTGGAATAAATGTAACCTGATCAACTACATTTATTCGAGATGCAATGAATGTGTGCTCGGGAGTGGTAGTGGTGTACAACAGGTCTGAAACTTACCAATTAGGGATGCTAGAGCCAAACATAAAGTTAAAATACTATAGGAGTATTTTAGAACGCTAAAAGATTCACACTAATCCCATAATCATATTCAGAAGATAAGACTCAAACAAGAATTAAAATACCATAGGGGTATTTTAGGAATCATAAACAACCTTGCGTGAATAACTAAAAAGATCCTCATTGATATACCTACAACTACAGAGGGTATACTCCCAAGGTTATATATAATAAGGACCCCATAGGCTAAGAATGTGTGGTTTCGCTCTATTACCTTTTCCTCGTTGGGATGTGGTTCTAGAGTAGTATCACATATTTGAAGGCCTATCGGATCCAAGCTATATATGATTTGTACACCCTGTGTAATCGTAGCAGGACTCGATATGGATCACATAGTGAAATGTTAATAATCTCTTAGGATTCTTTAGACATTTCCATTCTCTCACGAACCCTGTAGAAAACCCTACCCACTTTAGTGCATAACAGAAGAGTTGATTCCGACCCCGAAGAAGTTCATTGAGAAGATTTCCTGTTTGGACATAAATGAACTGGGCCGAGACTATTAAGTGCACCAAGTGCCCATATTCTTATAGGGACATCGGTGAGGAATTCGCCTAAACTTCGGAGATTCCCAGTCATCCTTCATGAAGTGATGACACCTAGAGTTGTAATCAGAAGGAAGGCGGAGTAGAAATTCAATATGTTCATACGAGAAGAGAACCCTAGGAAACTACCCAAAGGAAACCAACGCCGATTCCAGTCAAAGATACGAGGCAGACCGAGGGAGCCAGTACGTGGAACCCCGAGAAGTGTCTTTTCCTCGTGTTCATCACGCTAATACACCTATAAAATAATACAATTAAGTGAGTTAGTGGTTACACTGCTCACGCTACGTGTTAGGTAAATCGCCTTGTTCTCGTTGCCAGTAATGCGCTTAGAGCGGATCCCCACACCTCTGTGAGGTTGTTTAGCCATAAGCCCTCATGAGCCTCTCTTTCCGCAGCTTCGTTCCGAACTGTTCTCAAATCTCTCCAGGCCGGAGAGTGAAACCTTTCTCAGTATAAAGGTAACTTAGTAGGAACGACTCGCATCTTATGGCCTTTTTCTGATATTCAAACACCCACTTCGATTACCAGGACTACATCATAGGGATGTAGGTCGACACTCAGACAACCAATACCCGAGGCACGGGAAAAATATTATGCCTAATACGTTCAGGACAGAAATGTCCAGGGTTAACTATCGTCTTTCATTACCTTATATTCCTTTCCGTGTAGGAAAAAAACCATGCCACCGAAGAAGCGTAACCAATCCACAAGAAAGAAACCCACTCTCTTATTCGATGAAGCTACGTTCCAAGCTGCAGTCTCCGCAGCCGTAGCAACTGTCATGGCTCACCTAAATGCTAACAACGCCAATGTTAGCAAGGTGCCCGTCGGGAATTCCAATCCTGACAATGGACAGCATCAACCCACACTTCCATACTCAGCCACCCAAGAACCTCAACCGACTAAAGAGAAAACTCAAGTTTGAGGAAGGAAGTACCTCAGCTCAAGGACCTTCAGAAGGATAACGGGCTGAGGCAGCCTATACTCCTGTCAACCCTTCCCTCCCGATCTCAAGGAGACCGTACCTAGGAGACCTCCCCCATTGCAGCAAGTGCAGCTACCATCATCATGGTGCCTGCCGGGAACTCTATTGTGCTAGGTGCAACATGAAGGGGCATACTACTCGTGTATGCAGAACTCCGGTGGAACGTATTGCATCAATCGCCAATGCGGTGGCCACTCAGGTTTGCCGCCTATGTGGCGAGTTTGGACACTTCAAGAAGGACTGCCCAACCGAAGGAAAAGACAAAGACACAGAAGGGGCCTGACACTACTGCTTAGGGAGAAACGTCAAGGAACTCGATAGATTTTTGGTACGTCTCTCGATCTCGGATAACTAAGCTAAGAACAATAAAAGACTAATTCAAATGCAAATTCTTTCCAGTAAGGCGAAAGTCGCAGCACTTTTATAAAATTTAAAATTCATTAGGTAAAACTATAGTGGCTAAACATATACGTTACGGCCATGTCTATTTAAGATGGACGGACCTAGAGTGAGCGAATGCCGCCTCATTTCCTGTTCTTCGTTTGGTTGTGGATTTAGGGCGGGGTCGCTCAGTCAACAGTCCTCCCCACCTTAAATATACATGACTAGTATATGTGAGGCGATTATAGAAATGCCTCGTGAGAATCCATTTATGAAAAGATACTCTATTCGGAAACACTTAGAACTCTCTAGAGTTCCGCGTCGACTCTATCGGTCCAAGTATCCGCGGTAGTGATACATAGGACAGAACCCGAGACGCCTAGAACTAGTGTGCCTGTTCGGCACATGACTCTATCGATCTTCACTTTACATCATGTCGGAGTGTCCCAACTTCGACGAATCTATTGATCATGGTTTGACTTCGTGCAACCGTGTGTACATTCTTAGTGTTGTGTAAAAAGAGCTTTCTCCATAGCCATATCGGCAAATAAAGGTTCTTTCGAACCTGAACATAACACAAATAAACAAAATTAACGCGATCCGTCAATAGTTCCTCTTATCTTAGACCTTCCAAGGTACCCAAGGGAGGGTACCACGCGCCATCGACCGACCCCTCGTATTCAGATGAACACCGAAGCGAAGGACATTGCAAAGACTCTAGAAGATGACAATTGACCGAAGCATACTCCGTAGATTCCCCCGAGAGACCCTTCGCACCTAGCACATTAGGTTCGTGAACCTAGAGAACAGAACTCATGAGACTGACCACTATAAATAGGTATATGCATAAAGGTGACATATAATCGAGATCAAAAAGATTTAAGGTGTGTGTTTCCTCCCTATTCCCTGTTCCTCGTTGGGTTGTGGGTTTGGGGTGGAGTCGCACAGCTGAACGTCCTGCCGACCTCAATCGTATACTGCTCGCATACACCCAATATTTGTGGTTAGACTAAGCATGAGCTCTACCACGAACCACTTCGCAAAACACTTTCACCCTAATCCATAAAATAGGAGTCGGAGTCAAGAGAATCACTACGGGTTGAACTATTAAAGAGCCGGGTGAGAAGACTCTATACTCACTAGATTCGACCTAGACCAAGAAAACCGAGAACCTTCGGAAGAGTAGTTGCAGTATATGCCCGCACTACTCAGGCACTTCGTCCACTTGTTACAGACAGGTAGTGCCTACCATCCCCCACCCTATTGCATGGAGGAAATCGTCGTCGCCCTGTAGACGATAGACTTCATCCTCCGAAGTGAACACTAGAATACCGAGGACCACGGCATAACCTTCGTAGCCAAGAGTAATCGGTCAAGTGTGAAAGTAGCTGCGTTAGATCTCATGACCCGGATCCCGAAGAGATCATAGGCTTGACACCAGCCCTGGTGTTAGTTGAAGGGTCATGCATGAACATACACTTTCCACGCTAGAATAAACCGAAGTCTTAGAGATTCATTGGACTATTAGGTGTTCCACGAATACTATCTCATGCACAGATAGTAGAACCACCTCTCGAGATAGTCCAACACTCGTCTAGTGAAACCCTATCCCTCCGACCCTCAGGGTTTCCGTATCTCAAGATTCTTAAGTGCAGGCCCACTTTGCACGAGCTTGAGATAGACACTCTACAGCAACCCGATAACCATAGTCACGCAACCCGCTCGATGATCTAGAAAGTCTCTATCAGCCCGTTGACAAGGAACGTGAGACAAAAGACCACTCGAGCATTCTAAGAACCAACCTGAAGGACCACACACACATCCAGTACAGGTGGGAGCGTTAGGAACTTCAAAATAGCGATCACTCCAGTGATGATCTTTCCATAGAAGTACACTATGTTCTTAGTACTGAAAAGCTCTATCTTTCCGAGAGTTTAGGACCATATGGGGATTCTCATGGAGATTTGGTCCAACCCTATTCAGACCGCTACTACTTTCAGATATACCACAAGACTCACACTCGATCGATCCACTTCATAGTCTTGATATGTGATTACCCGACATCACTCTTCGTACCCCACTCATCTTGATAGAATCCATTGAGAACCCTAACCTCGTAGATACACCAGGCGGAACCTACTAGCTACTCGAAACGGAGTCTGCATCCCGTGCGTGAAGGTCTGTTGGAATGGCAAACACGGACTAGAGCTCACCTGGGTATGCGAGGACAACCGTATAGGGAGTATTTCCTTACCTCTGCTTGGCCATTCATACCTACTTCCTTGCCTAGACCTGAATTTCGGGACGAAATTCCCTCTAACGGGGGGATGATGTGACAACCCAAGTGTTCCCATTACATTTTCCCCGTTACCGTTAACGGAATATTCCACTGTATAAAAGTTCCGTTAGTTAGAGGGCGTCAATTCAATAAACATCCCATTTATTTATAGTGTATATGACGATAAGTCGTGATATAAGGTAACGGTATTGCGTCAGCAATTTACACTGTATGCTGATGTCACCTTTTTCGGAGTCACTCTGTTTTGACCTTGCGAGATGTACCTTTCATTTGGTATCGTCTGCGGTCTGTCTTCACTATTTGACCTTGCAAGATGTACCTTTCATTTGGTATAGTCTGCGGTCTGTCTTCACTATTTTGACCTTGCGAGATGTACCTTTCATTTGGTATCATCTGCGGTCTGTCTTCACTGTTTTGACCTTGCGAGATGTACCTTTCATTTGGTATCGTCTGCGGTCTGTCTTCACTGTTTTGACCTTGCAAGATGTACCTTTCATTTGGTATCGTCTTCGGCCTGTGTTCACTGTCTTAGACCTTACCAGCTGTACCTTTCATTTGGTACCTTCTGGGGTCTGTGTCTCCATTTGTTAGACTGAACCAGGCTTGTCGTTAGTTTGATACTCTCCTGGAGTCTATGATTCTTTTGCCTTAGTCAGCAGTCCTCACTGCTGAGGCATATGTTCTCTTGCTTTCTTTAATAATCAAATTCAGTATTTTTGATAATAATAGAAATCAAGGGAAACTTCTTTTTACCACATTACACTGACCAGTCTTGGTAGAAGGCTGCTTTTATTAAAGAAAATATAGGATTTTCTGGAAAGAACACTAATACACAGAAAACACTTAAACTACTACTTTATAAAGTTATTTGACTAAATGACACTAAATACTTAGGAACTCACCAGCATTTGTAAAAATGCTGATACTCGTTTTTCAAATAACTTGTATTCTCAGGTCAGTAATTAGACAGGTACACCCCCGGAGCTGTTGATGAAGATGGCTTAGTACCTCGCTGTATTTATTCAATTACTTGTACTACCTTAAATTGTTGTAATGTAACCATGTAAAACTATTACTATTAATGCAATGTTTTGTTGTACTTTGATTTCTATAATGCATGTGTTGTGATACTTGACATGACATCATCCACCCCAGAATGTTTCCGCCGTTCCGGTTTTGGGGTGTGACACTTAAGGACTTGAAAGCTGTTGCTAAAGAAAGGCACATTTTGTTTATCCAAAATGTTAAAAAGGTTCATGAAGATGTCAACCTGAAGATTGAGGAACTCAGGGTTGACATGGAGAAGGAAGTTGCAGCTCTTACAAATGATTATTCTTCTCATCACACCAAAGTGGATATCATTGCTGATGATGTATGGTAAATTGGTATTATTCGTTCCTTCCTAAAGTTGATAAGAAAGTTGAACTTGATGTTCAAAGTTTTAACAAGATTGAAGAGACGTTGAACAATCTTAAGGAATTAGTTTCGGAGATTGGTTCTTCATCTTCTTCGTTGCTCACTCTGGAATCCTTGTCTCAGAAGTTTCTATCTTTAGAGTCAACCCTTAAGAGTGAATTAGCTCCTCCTGTGAAGCTAATTCATTTGCTGACAATAGATGCCCACATGTTCACACAGGGGTGCAAGGGAGAGAACGAGTAAGTGTTGGCATGAGCATGGGTTTGAAGGCCAATATGGGAGGAATTGATTCTTCAAAAGGTAATGATGATGCAAAAGTAGTTGGGAAGGTTATTTCAACCAAAATATCTACTTTGTTACCAAAAACCACTATTCCAATTTTGTCAACAACAACAACAAAACCCTTAACGAAAGGGGTTATAATTGGTTTTGGTGTTGGAGGTTCAAGTTCATCGAAGCGACCTCAATCAACAGAAGATATGAAAAACAAAGGGAAAGGTATCTCTACAGAACCCACTGCCGAAGAAAAGAAGGTTGCCTTTGAAAATGAAATGGATTAGCAAAGGTAGACTCAAAGCATTCTTCGACAAAGGGTAAATGACCCTCCTAGTCTTGATAAGGGGAATGCTTCAAAACACTATTGCTATGAAAATATTGAAGCATTGGTTGTTCCTGAAGAAATGCATGACTTCGATAAAATTCCCACGAAGAGTTATGCCATAGAAAATATTGATTTCAATTAGTTGGATTTTCCAATTAACAAGATGATGTCTATGGCTACTCAATATCATATTTCTGATAAATTCGAAGACAAAGAAGAATATAAAAGAATGAAAATTTGATTCCATGCAGTTCTTGGAAAAATGGAAGAGGAGATTTGGTCATTGGTCAAGATAGTTCGAGTTCTCAATATTTCCAAAGACATTTTGTTTGATGGGGTGTTGCAGAATTATCGATTTCATGTTGTCAGAGAAAACAACGTTGCTTTCAACTTTTCGATGGCTGACTTCCCTTTAATGAATCTTCATGATTTGATTTGTGTTGCAAGAATTTTGAAGGGAACTGATGTCTCAAAGCTTCAGTTAACAAGCAAAGAAGATTTCTTAATCGGATTGGGTCACATCAAGTTGTTCATAAACAATTTCTATGAGTATCTTGCTTTAACTGATGTCAAATTAGCTTTGGCAGTTAGCAAATAGATCACAGTGCCCCAATCTATCTGGAAAAGTCAAGCTAGGTTGAAGAGCTATGAAGATGAGGATATTTGTTTGAAGCCTCTTGGGATTATGTTTGTTGGAAAGAACAAAAAGGGAAAGAACACGAAATTTTTGTTTCAAGCTTGCGATGTGGAAAGATATACAACATCACATTATACAAACCTCGTTGTTAGAATGACTAGTTGTGCAAAGAACAGTGATGGTGACAAAGCTGAAATTCGCAAGGTGATCAATTGGTATGCTGAAATTCGAAGGGTGATACATCAAGCTGCTCAAATGTTGATGACTTAGATTCGACACTTCTTACAAAGGGGGAGAATGTTGAGGTCGAAAGTTGTTGTGAGGTGTCGAAGTTTGTCTGAGTCGTTGTATGTGTCGAAGTGTGTTTGAATGTTTGTTTATTATAAGGGCAATTTGTATTGAAGCTTAAGAGTCTTAGTCTCATATATTTTTATACGTTTTCCTTATCCCTATATATATGGGATGAATATTAGAGTTAGAGGAAAGCTTTTGTATTCAACTTGTACTCTCTGATATTCTGTATTTCTAGAAAGCGTAATCGAACCAACCAGATTATATTTAAATCTTGTGTTCTTAATTCTTTCTTGACTCTGATCTCGTATTACATGCTCAATTAAATCACAACCACAAAAGATAATTGACTTTTCGTTTTGTTCTCATTTAGGCAATTTCTGTTTTGTTTTTATACATTTGAACATTTAACTTGTTAAATATATTCACATGTTACTATTATAACCTAAGATACTCGGTGATAATGATAATATGTGAACACATTTAACTACAAATTAAATAGTGAATTGTATACGAAAAAAAAATTGCTTAAATGTAAACAAAATAAAAAAAAATGATTACCCCGTAAGTCATTTTCCTAAAACATATTGGATTATTATTCTTTTAAAGCAAAATAGATACGTACTTATATTTTTAAACCTAAAACAGCAACACAAACATACTTTTACACCAAAACAATATACTTTTACTTTAATTAAGGCAGTAACATACTTTTGTTTTTAACAAACATGTAGTATTAGATATATTTTAATGGTAAATAATATTGAGCATGTTTGGCACAAAACATTTGAAAGCTTCTAACTTCTAACTCTTGACAAAATGCTTAGTTTTGCACTACAAGCTTTAAGCGTTCAGTTTAAACAAACGTCACAAATCTAAAGCTATCTTGCGTAGCGTTAAACTCTAACAACTCTTTGCTACCTGCTATTTTTATCAAACACAACCATTGTCTGTGCATTGTATATTTTATAAAAATATTACATGTTTTCAAAAAGAAAAAAAAAAACAGCCATATCCCATAATCTTGGTAAAATGGATGAAAAATGTCCTTGATTAGACAAAATAAAATAAAAGTATTTTCCCATTTTGTTAAAGAAAATACATTTAACAAAAGAGAAGATGAGGTCAAATGTATGTGTGAAAAATACACAAGAAAAATAGTTGTGAGTTGGGTCATTGCTACAAAATTTAAATTAATTGGATTCTTCAAAGGACAGAAAATTGCAATCAGTCCATGGCCAGACAAGTTACTTAGACCAACAATAATCATCCTAACCTTGCTTCCCTTCGTAATACCTGCACCGAAAAACACTTTTTAGCATCCAAGATGTCGCAACCAAAAGTGTTGCCTACATTGCTATTATTATTATGGTTGCATGTCAATAAAAAATGTTTACTTACTACAATGGGTAAAAATATTTGAGAAAAAAAACACATGGAACAGAAATTGAAGTAAAAAGAGAGAATAAATGTATTCAGGATGTTACCTCCTCAGCAAATTTTATCAAAATGGTTGTCCGGGGGCGTTGTTGACCATCCACCGGAACAAAATGAGCAGTAACAACAGCCGGGAAACCTGCATTGTCTAAAACGCCCTTCAAAGTGAAACAACAACAACACCCATCAAGTTTCCAATTCCAAACGTGGAAATATTACATTTATAGCCAATTCTAACACATACCCTGACTATCCCAGCAACGAAAGCACCACAGTTAAAAGACCCCATGTCTTTGGGTACCGAAATAAATCTATAACTCAAAAACACACAGGTAAAAAATAACTAGACTAGACAGAAATATATATATATATATATATATATATATATATATATATATATATATATATATATATATATATATATATATATATATATATGTCAAAAAATAAGTGTGCGTATAACTGTTGTATATGTAGGTAGCGTACCTATTGACTAGGAGCTCCTTTTCACTAATCATATATTCATCTTCATGTTCAGTGCCTTTCTCAAGAGAGTCTGCTACCTATTGTGTTGTTGGTTTGGAGTAAGACAGTGAAACTCAAACTTGAAAACACAAAATCTTCACTGTATGTTTGGGACAGAGACTCAATATTGATCTCTTGACTATGCAAAAGACGTGAATACCCTTCATTAGCCTACAAACCTTCACCTGTCTAGTCTAGTCCAATCCAGTCCGGTCCAATCCAGTCCAGTCCTCCCATCTTGTCTCATGTAACAAATGTAGAATCAGGAAACACCTTTTGTATACCATAGGGGCATATTTGAAAAGTGCAAAAACAAAATTTAAAACTATATTAAAAAAATAAATAAATAAATAATCTAGTATATTATCACCTTTCCAAATAACACCTTCCATACTGTGCTATGTACAAAAGACAAAATTCCCAACAAACGTGTCTCTCTTCTGTTACCCTGAGAGACGTTAATACAAAAATTCAAAATAAATTGTGTTGCTGCCATATATTAACTATACAAAAACTTGGAAATACACACATAAAATAATTTTATTGACTATAGAATAATTCATCAACTGCCAAGAAGATGAATTTGTTACCTTTTCCCTATGGCAAAGTAATTCCAGTACTCGTACTCCAACAGCATAACCAGCATCCTCCAATCTGATCCAACATCAGATGAGAATCATGTTGCAAAATATTTATAACTTAAACTTATTAATTAATTATTATTACCTCACATGTATATAAAGATTTCTTTTCTTTGTAGTTGAACAAGTCATAACAAATGACTTACAAGATTCTATGATCAATGTAAGTACATTCTGGTTTATACATACATCCCTTAAATGCTTGCTTATTTATCATTTACTTGTACATGTCAAATCAAGTATTTTGGAAGAAGATGAAGTAAACAGCTGAGCAAACATGAATCGGGAAATATGTGCCTTAACTCGATAAGGAAACAAGTGATGGGGTTATCGAAAACAGCTAAAAGATTAATATATATATATATATATATATATATATATATATATATAAAGAATCCATGTTAAATTAGATGTTAAGTGTACTACATCCAAGGATCAAAGTCAAAATGTAGCTCTTGTTTTCTCAAAGAGAGGGATTTCAAAATACCACAAGTACTAAATCCTTTTTGTTTATGCTGCATGTCAAAAATCTAATTCTACCAGCTGAAATTATTTACTATTTTAATAGGTTTAACTAAAAACAGCATGTGGTTACCTCCTTTCTAGTTCCCCAATGTTGTCAACCTGAGTTTGGTTGTACTGAACAAGCTCTGAAAATAAGTAAGCAAATCCACTTAAACTGACCTGCATTTTGTAATACAGAACTGTTCAGCCTCACAACATATATACTTTGACTTTCAAGGTCAAATCTGTTGCATTCGAACTTCAAAACTGGAAGAATTTGTAAACCTTTGCGATAAAGATGAAATATCCATGTTCAAACTTTGTAACAAGCAACTCAAATACAGTAACACCGGTATTTAATTTATCTCACAAAAACTTTATCAATTTTGCATTAAAAAACGAGATTCAAAGTTCCGACGTGTATCTTTCCTTTTAACTAAGACACATAATCAGAAAAAATGTACGCCCAGATTTGTCCAGAAGCTCTACCGTTTGGGCAACAGAAAGTAAAAGTTATTTTTCTGGATCAGTTCCCAATTTCCCCTTTTGGAATTTCTCTGAGAACCCTAAACGCGCTGAATTGAATTGGATCGCTGTCGGAATATCGAATTTTGGGATCTTAGTTAACAGAAAGAAATTGGGTTGATCGATCAAATCTTACCTCCTGTCTGCCTTTACTAAGGGGTTTATCCAGAACATTCGTGTACTGCTTAATCTTCCCTACTCCGATCATCTTCGTTGTTATCCTCTCAGTAGCCGAGCAAGAGTAACGAATTTAATGGCGATATGCTCCCTCGGTTTACCTGAAGTCCAAACCCTCCTTCACTATGCCCTGAGTCCCTTAGAACTATCACACCCAAAAATTTGTCACATGCAATGTCATCGCACCATGGTTACTACAAAATGAAAATGAGTAATTAACTTTTGCATTTTTACTTGTTTGGTTCCTTTTTTTTTTTTTTTTATTCAATATACCATCGAACTTGTTGTTGGTGTTTATCATAGCCCTTTTGACCGGCTTTTGACCTGTGATAGTCGGTCAAAGGGTTATGGTGAACACAAACAACAAGTTCGATGGTATATTGAGTACAAAAAAAGGAAAGTGACCAAATGAGAACAAACGCAACAGTTGGTTACCCTCCTGATTCATTTTCCCTTTACTCATTTACAACAAATCTCACATCATCTCCTACTAATATTAATGACTTTATGATATTCATTCTTGCTTCTCTTCAAAACATAACTCACGAAATGACATTATTCATGTATGTACAACTTTGTAATGCACTTAAATATTTATTAGGGGAATCTTGACTAAGTAGGCACATTTCATGACTACATTTACATTTGCAATCAAATGATATATCGTATCATTGATTCTAAACAAGTCTACAAACGAGTGGAATCACAAGTGCTGTAATTTTTGAGTTTACTTAGCTTTAAAATCGAACTCATGGGATAAGATACAACATCAATATATACAATATCATGCTGCTTTTGTAGACACATCACCATAATATTGTACATATTGATGTTGTATCTTATCACATGAGTTCGATCTTAAAGCTAAGTAAACTTAAAAATCATAGCACTTGTGATTCCACTCGTTTGTAGACTTGTCTAGAATCCATGATACAATAAATCATTTGATTAAAAATGTAAATGTAGTCATGAAATGCGCCTGCTTAGTCAAGATTCCCCTAATAAATATTCAAGTGCATTACAAAGTTGTACATGTATGAATAATGTCCTTTCGTAGGTTATGTTTTGAAGAGAAGCAAGAATGAATCTCATAAAGTCATTAATATCAGTAGGGATGATGTGGGATTTGTTGTAAATGAGTAAAGGAAAAATGAATCAGGAGAGTAACCAACTGTTGCGTTTGTTCTCATTTGGTCACTTTCCTTTTTTTGTACTCAATATACCATCGAACTTGTTGTTTGTGTTCACCATAACCCTTTGACCGGCTATCACAGGTCAAAAGCCGGTCAAAAGAGTTATGGTAAACACCAACAACAAGTTCGATGGTATATTGAATATAAAAAAATAAAAAAAAAATAAAAAAAAAAAAAAAAAAAGGACCAAATGAGTACAAACGCAAAAATTAATTACCCTCAAGAGTCATTTTCCCAAAGTAAAATTATCACTATATTCATCTCTAGAATTGTTTTTTTCAAATGATTAAACATTTTTATAATTTTTTTTTCATTAGTTTAACAACTTATCTTTATCTATCTAAAATATTATATAAAACTCTCTCATTTACTTAATTGTTTTTCAAACATGTCCTAATTTAATATAAACATTCACTCACATACAATCACATACAAACGGTCTGTATATTACTCTAATATATATTTATATATTATATATTTTTTATTTATAAACTTTAGATAAATAATAAATACCTAAAATTAAATTAAGGGAATAAAATATAATATTATTAAAGAGAAAATTTTAGAATGTCCAAAGTGTTAAACTTGAGACTTAATAGCAGATCTTGGCTCATAATTTATGTCATATGTGCTTAATTTCATGGACCACTTTGCCAACCTTCCTGATATTTCCGGTTTTCTCATAACATTCTTAATAGGATAATTAGTTCTTACAGTTATACGGTGTGTTTCAAAATAGTGTCTTTATTTAATAGATGTAGTCACCAATGCAAGTATAAGTTTTTCACAGTAGTAGTACCTGATCTCAAGATCCAAGAGACTTTTACTTACATAGTATAGTGGATGTTGGTCCATATTAAGATCATTAGCCAACATTGCACTCACTGTGTTTGAGGATACCAAGAGGTAGTGAAGAAGTACATCTTTTTTAGGAGAATTTTAGTTTCCTGGAAAGCGGCTTCATGTTCCTTGGTACACTCGAATCTTTTGTTCTTCTTCAAAATGTCATAGAAAGGCTTGCATCTTTATGAGGATCTTGAGATGAACCTGTTTAGGGCTGCCACTTTTCCTATTAGTCTTTGGATATCTTTTATTGATGATGGTGATCTTAGATCGAGGATGGCCTTGTTTTGCTCTGGGCTTGCTTCAATTCCACTTTTGGTTACCATGTATCCAAGGAACTTGCCTGATATCATCCCAAAGTGGCACTTCGAGGGATTTAGCTTCATGTTATATTGGGAAAATGACTCTTGAGGGTAATTAACTTTTGCGTTTGTACTCATTTGGTCCCTTTTCTTTTTTTTGTATTCAATATACTATCGAACTTTTTGTTGGTGTTTACCATAGCCCTTTTGACCGGCTTTTGACCTGTGATAGCCGGTCAAAGGGTTATGGTGAACACAAACAACAAGTTCGATGGTATATTGAGTAAAAAAAAAGGAAAGTGACCAAATGAGAACAAATGCAACAGTTGGTTACCCTCCTGATTCATTTTCCCTTTACTCATTTACAACAAATCACACATCATCTCCTACTGATATTAATGACTTTATGAGATTCATTCTTGCTTCTCTTCAAAACATAACCTACGAAAGGACATTATTCATACATGTACAACTTTGTAATGCACTTGAATATTTATTAGGGGAATCTTGACTAAGCAGGTGCATTTCATGACTACATTTACATTTTCAATCAAATGATTTATCGTATCATGGATTCTAGACAAGTCTACAAACGAGTGGAATCACAAGTGCTATGATTTTTGAGTTTACTTAGCTTTAAGATCGAACTCATGTGATAAGATACAACATCAATATGTACAATATTATGGTGATGTGTCTACAAAAGCAGCATGATATTGTACATATTGATGTTGTATCTTATCCCATGAGTTCGATTTTAAAGCTAAGTAAACTCAAAAATCATAGCACTTGTGATTCCACTCGTTTGTAGACTTGTTTAGAATCAATGATACGATATATCATTTGATTGCAAATGTAAATGTAGTCATGAAATGTGCCTACTTAGTCAAGATTCCCCTAATAAATATTCAAGTGCATTACAAAGTTGTACATGCATGAATAATGTCCTTTCGTGAGTTATGTTTTGAAGAGAAGCAAGAATGAATATCATAAAGTCATTAATATTAGTAGGAGATGATGTGAGATTTGTTGTAAATGAGTAAAGGGAAAATAAATCAGGAGGGTAACCAACTGTTGCGTTTGTTCTCATTTGGTCACTTTCCTTTTTTTTGTACTCAATATACCATCGAACTTGTTGTTTGTGTTCACCATAACCCTTTGACCGGCTATCACAGGTCAAAAGGGCTATGGTAAACACCAACAACATGTTCGATGGTATGTTAAATACAAAAAAAAGGGACCAAATGAGTACAAACGCAAAAGTTAATTACCCTCAAGAGTCATTTTCCCTGTTATATTCATTTAGAATGTCGAAGGCTTCTTCAAGATCCTTGAGGTGATCTTCATCTTTCTTAGACTTGACCACCATCTCATCGATGTATACTTCCATGGTGTCCCCCAGTTTCTCTTTGAACATCTTGTTGACTAGCCTTTGGTATGTTGCACATGCATTTTAAGACAAAATGGAACGACAGTATAACAATAGATACCCTTTGGAGTTATGAACGCCATATCATCTTCGTTAAATGGTTCAATCTGGATATGTTGGAATCCCGCTGATGTATCCATGAATGTTAAAAATTTGTGAGTTGATGTCACGTCTATCATGGAGTCTATGTGCAGTAGAGGGAAAGGATCCTTAGGATAAGCCTTTTTAAGATCCATGTAATCTACACATACTCTCCACTTACCATTCTTCCTTTGTACTACGACCACATTGGCTAGCCACCTTGGGAATTTCACCTTCTTGATCATCCCAGTTTTGAGAAGTTTTTCTACCTCTTCTTATATAACTTGGTTTCTCTCTGGTGCAATTTTCCTTCTTGTTTGGTGTATTGCCCTAAAAGATGGATCAATGTTAAGTTTACTGGTTATTATATTTTTGTCTATACTGTCATGTCCTCATGCTTCCATGTAAACGTCTTGCTTCTAGCTTTGAGGAACTTTATTATATCATGTTCAATCTGTTCATGCATTGAGGATCATATGAGAACTTTGGCTTTAGGATCCTCAAGGTTTAGGGGCACTTCTTTTATATCATGTTCTCTTGTTTCCAGTACATCTTGCGCCCCCACTTTAATTGTTATGCTTATCGTGGTATCGTCGAGGCTTTCATCAAAGTCATGTAGTATTCTTTGGATTCTTGTTGGTCTCCTATGATCTTCATCGTCCCCCATGGGGTAGGCATCTTCATGAATTGATGATATGTTGATGGAACAACCTTCATTTCGTGGATCCATGGCCTACCTAGTATAAAATTATAAGAGGATACTATATCAATTACACAAAAACGTGTATAGAGATTACCCCCTCTATGTAGATAGGTAGGTTTATCTCGTCGACGGTTTGTTTGGTTTCGTCGCTGAATCTGATAAACACTGAGGATCTTCTAACTATTTCAGACACTGGGATGTTCATTCTTTTAATGAGTCCAGGAGTATAATGTTGACTGGGGATCCTCCATCGACAAGGATCCTTCTAAAGAAATGCTTGCGATGTAGAGAGTGATCACCAATTTGTCATGGTGAGGATCTCAGATGTCTTGTCTATCTGCTTCATCGAAGGTGATATCCTTATCATTTGTGATAGACGTGTCCTTCTGTGGTCCTTTTTCTTTCTCTGTTTTTTATACCTTGGCGTGCCTCTTTGCTGCAAAATAAGAGGTACCACAAATGTCAGATCTTCCAGATATCACATTGATTACCTTGGCCTCAGTAGGGGGATCTCAATTTGTCGAGGATCCTGATCTTTTTTCTTTGGATCTCTCCTTTCTTCTTCCAAGGATTTCTTTGAGGTATCCATTGCCTAAGAGGTAGTTGATCTCCTTCTTGAAAGCTATGCAATCCTTTGTGATATGACCAAATTCTTCATGGTATGCACACCATTTGGACTTGTCTTTCCAAGCGGTGGATTTTTCTCCTTTTCCTGCCCATGTTGCTTTGTCTCCAAGATCTTGCATAGCAAATATTACAACTGAAATATCCATAGAAAAACAATAGTCAGTAATTTTAGGAAAATCTTCTTCCTCTCCCTCATTTTCAAGGGCATTAACCCGATGATGGTCAGGTTTGGAATGTGGTTTTGACTTATAGGATCTTTGGGCCGAGGAGTTTGCTTTTCTATCAAGGTGATCGTAAGAGCTTTGTGGGTTTCTCCTATTTTGGATCTCCTTGTCTTCTTCGAGCCTTATGAACCTTAGTGCTCTGTTTCTGACTTCGTCCATCCTCTTACATGGAGTCATCACAAGGTCTTCATAGAAAGTAGAATCCTTCTTTAAGCCCATTTTAAAGGCTTCAACTGCAGTTGCCATGTCGATGTGGTGGATATTTAGAGCTTCCCTGCCAAACCTGTTCACAAAAGTCCTAAGGGATTCCTTAGGATCCCGGACCACTCGATAGAGATCACTAGTGATCTTTTTGAATGTTCTGCTACAAGAAAATTGATTGTTAAAAAAATTAATTGAATGAGCAAACGATGTAATGGAGTAAAGAGGAACATTAAGAAGAGATTTTAAATCTGATCATGTGAGGGTTAAACCAAACCCCTTGCATAGGCAAGCTTCTTTTAAGTGAGTGGTGATGAGAATGATCTCATCAGAATCTGTAGTCCCATCATAAGGCTTCATGCTGGAGGTTTTGAAGTGCTTTGGGACTTCGTTATCAGCTATTACTGGAACAAATCTTGAGATCCTATGGATTGGGGGTACTTCTGATACAAGTTGAACTACTTAGGGCATGCTCGAGATCATTTGTCTTAGTTGTTGGAGCTCCTTAGCCATGATCGGGCTTAAACCTGTATCAAGATCTATTGAGTTAGTAGTAATAATATTATTATTGACGGGGTTACCATGATCCTTGTTATTGGGAGTAACAAAGGTTTCGTTGAGATCCTGGGTCGTGTGAGCTTGCTCTCTTGGAGTTGCGCCCTAGCAGGAACAGAGGTCGATACAGAGGATCCTATCTCGCGATGAATTGTTGAGGATCCCATGTTATCAAACTTCAAGATCTTGGGTTGCAAGATCGAGGGTGCTGCTTCCTAAGGCTTGTGGATTTTTGTCCCCATTCTCTCCACTTCTTTGAGAATTTTCCTGTTATCCTCCTGCTATTGGGTGACTTGTCGTTCTATTCTCTTCATCATAGCAATGATTTCACTGCTGGAAATCAGCACAAGTGGATCCTAGAGTCCTGGGGTAACGACCGGAGAGTTGTTTTTCTTTGGTGCTTTAGAGGCTTTCTTAGGAACTTTAGCTGGATGTGATGGAAGGTTTTGTCACACCCCGAAAATCAAGGCGGAAACATTTCCGGGGTAGACTCCACGTTGAGTATCAAATCTAATGCACATAGTAAGCAAAGTAAACAACCATTACATTACATATTAGAATTTACATCTATTCAAAAGCAAAGTGTTACAAGTGTTATACATATGTATCATATGAACAAAAGTAAAGATGTGTCTTCTACATACCCCGTCTTCGCCGAAAAGGATCGATGGGTAGCTGTCTAATGTGGACCTGAGAATACAAGCAGTTTGAAAATTAGCATAAAGCTGGTGAGTTCATAAGATGTTTGTTTTCTGAAAATGTTTAAGTTTCCTTTGGTTTTTCCGAAAAAGTTACAAACCCAAGAAAATCCCATATTTTCTTAAAAGTAATGTTTAGTTATCTGTTTTGTTACACGATTCTGGTTATGTACAATTGTTATCCCAGGAAAATCCTATATTTTCCTAAAAGTAAAGTTTTAGTTAAAGACCACATTGTATAGTTTTACACATAAAACTATTTACTGAAAATCATGGGGTTACTATCTCGTACCAGTTATAAGATAGTTTGATATATACAAAACTATAGATAAATATAGATTGAAAACCATAGGACTATCATCCCGTACTAGATATAGATTCAAAACCATGGGATTATCATCTCGTACTAGATATAGATTGAAAAACCGTGGGACTATCATCCCGTACTAGATATAGATTCAAAACCATGGGATTATCATCTCGTACTAGATATAGATTGAAAAACCATGGGACTATCATCCCGTACTAGATATAGATTCAAAACCATGGGACTATCATCCCGTACTAGATATAGATTCAAAACCATGGGATTATCATCCCGTACTAGATATAGATTGAAAACCATGGGACTATCATCCCGTACTAGATATAGATTCAAAACCAGGGGATTATCATCCCGTACTAGATATAAGACATAAAACCATGGGATTACCATCCCGTACTAGATATAGTTGATATAGATAGAAAGTAGATATAAAATTCAATCCGTGAATAAATCTATAATAATACATATTGTGAGTCGGGTAACCATGCTAATGCGACACCGAGACCTCCTTGATGTTTCTCAGACGTCGGATGATTTCCAGAATTTGTCACCCCAGGCGTGCCCGCCTAACTATAGCTAGCAGTTTAGGTGTGGGATTGTCAGTCCCGAATAGATCTATCCACAAATTCCACGCTCTCCCTCCAGGAGACTCTGGTTACACTTCTGGGGAGGATTTACTGATAATGATCACGAATCTCACAAGCTAGTATCATGTTATTCACGGGGTTCTCAGACATTATCAGACATACAAATCGTATTTAAACATAATATAGTAGGATAGTTAAATACAATGAAATTATCTGGCAATATATTCTAAATTAAATAGAGATAAACTGAACCAGACATAGTTTATCTATTAACTTTATGTAAATCTATGTTCGTAAAACAAGAACTAAAGATCCCAAATTATTCCCATAATAATTTAATTGATTTGATTGTATCCTTTACTGAAATCCACGTAGTTATAGTCGAGAAAACATCCCTTATGCTCAACATAATACATAAGGGGTAAAGATATCTAAAGGTTAGCCAGATATTTATAGAAATATATCAATTTTAGGTTTTTTGTAGTTTTGATTGTATCCCCCCCTGAAAACATTGAAAAACACGGAAAAAGGCATAGGGGTATGAACTCACCAATCACGGAATGTGTCGGTTTGGATGCTAAACGTCAGTTCAAGGCTTGAAAACGCGCGTGGTTCCTATGTAATGTGAAATGATATACAAATGTATCTAATTAGACTTTAAATCACTAATTAGATATGATTATACACTCTAAGACGCGAAAACACTTCAAATCAAGTGTTTGGAGTGACCCAGGTGACATCTACGGACGTATATGGCTTGGATATGGAGTTTACTCTTCAAGAGTAAACTCTTAGAGGATTTTTCGGCCCTAAGGACCACATCCACATGAGTTCACATCCGTGAACTCGTAGATGATGAGTTTTAAGGTGTTTACAGGTCAAATATCACTTGGGAGATGTTGTTAGGATTTAATCTAAGGCATAAGAAGGAATTAAACCAACACATGGACCTCTTAAAGGAGTTTACGGCAGTAAACTAGGAGTTTACGAACGTAAGCTCCCTCATACCCATTCCTTATGTGTTTTGGTGGTGCTAGGACAATCACATGTTATTTAAACTCATTCTACAAGTCTTTGATGGAATTTAGGGCATCATTTGACCATGTTTTAAGAGTTTACGGCCCAGGAACCCATCCATGGGGGGTTTACGGCCGTGAACTCCTAAGGAAGTTGTTTTCATCATGTTTAAGGCCCCTAAATCGATTGTGGTTGGTTCTAGACTTTAATCCAAGGCTATTGGTGTGTTTAAATGGCATTTTAACACTTTAAAATGAGTTTACTACCCATGATATAGAGTTTACAGCCCATGCATGTTCTTGGGTAGTAAACTCATGTTTACTCCCCAAAATTTGTGTTTAAGGTGTTCTAAGTCCAATCCAATAAGTCCTTAAGCCATATCTAAGCTCCAAAGGTGTTTTGGAAGGGTTTTTGGGCTCCAAAACCCAGCTTATATGTGTTCACAGCCCAAGAACATTCCAGGGCCGTAAACACATGTTTATGGTCCTAAATGATAGTTTGAACCCGGATTTGGAAGCTAGAAAGGTTGTACAACAAGTTAGGAAGGTACCTTGATGAAATGGAGCTTAAATTTGATGATTTTGGACCTTAAGTTTGGATTGAGGAGAGAGGTTAGAGAGAGAGTAGTGAGAGAGTGCAAAAGCTTCAAAATGAAGCTTAATCAACTTTATATATGGTTTGGGTTTGGGACACGGTGGAATTCTACCCGATACTAACGTTTACCGAGGCTTTTGGTCGTACCCAATTAAGTTGTCGTTACCCGATATGGTCGTGTCACACCCCAAAACCGGAACGACGGAAACGTTCTGGGGTGGATGACGTCATGTCAAGTATCACAACATATGCAGTATAGTAATCAAAGTACAACAACCATTGCATTAATAGTAATAGTTTTACATGGTTTACATTACAATACATCAAAGTAATACAAGTAATGATATAAGTACATCTTGGTACTAAGCTATCTTTCTCAAAAGCTCCTGGGATGTACCTGTCTAATGTTGACCTGAGAATACAAGTTATTTGAAAAGCGAGTATCATCATATTTACAAATGCTGGTGAGTTAATAAGCATTTAGTGTCATTTTATACAAATAACTTTATATAAGTAGTAGTTTTCAAGTATACAGTGAAATAGAGTCCTTTCCAGAAAATCCTATATTTTCTGATTAAAAAGTAGTCTTCTACCAAGACTGGTCAGAGTTATGTGGTAAAAAGTAGTTTTCCCTTAAACACTTTCATTATCAAAATACGGGATTTGGTTTTTAAGAAAGTCGGAGAATATCAGGGAAAATAACATATGCCTCAGCAGTGAGGACTGCTGACTAAGGCAAAAGAATCATAGACTCTAGGAGGGTATCGAATGAATGGTATGTCTGGCTCAGAAACAAACGGAGACACAGACCCCAGACAATATCAAATGAAAGATACAGCTAGTAAGGTCTAAAATAGAGAATACAGACCCCAGACAGTATCAAATGAAAAATACAGCTAGCAAGGTCTAAAACAGAGAATACAGACCCCAGACAGTATCAAATGAAAGATACAGCTAGCAAGGTCTAAAACAGAGAATACAGACCCCAGATAGTATCAAATGAAAGATACAGCTAGCAAGGTCTAAAATAGAGAATACATACCCCAGACAGTATCAAATGAAAGATACAGCTAGCAAGGTCTAAAATAGAGACAGACCCTAGACAGTATCAAATAAAAGATACAGCTAGCAAGGTCTAAACTAGAGACAGAACCTAGACAGTATCAAATGAAAGATACAGCTAGTACGGTCCAATACAGTGAACACAGTGTATACAGTGAAATACTGTGTATAAAACCTATTACCTTAAAGCCATGAATTATAAGGTAACCCCGAGATACTCGTAACCATACTGATCGACACTATAGAATCTTGACGCCCTGCAAGCATCGGTATAATTATGACATGTGTCACCCCTTGGCTTGGTAGGTCGTGGACTGTAGCTAGCAGTCAGGGTGCGGGGGTGTCAATCCCGTATATATCTATACACACAATGTCCGCTCTCCCTACAAGAGACTCTGGTTACCAACTCGACAACGTAAAAGGCCGTGTACTGAGGATGTATCTCGTATAGTGAGATTTAGTGTAAAATACTTGACAAGCGATAGAGACTCTTAACTGGACTGACTAGTGTAAATCTATATGTCTATGCCTGTATACATAATATATAACTAATGATCAAACGACCTTAGGACGGACATCCGATCCCACCAGACCACATCTCAACAAAGAAAAGGAAATAGGGCGAACAAGCCTTCCTAAGTCCTTCAAACATTATTTATATGCATCTATACAAGCATAGGCATACATCTAACTTTGTGGAAGTGTCATCAGGTATAATCGTATCACAAAGTGGAAGCGTTCTCAAGTATAAGTGGATCACGAAGTGGAGGCGTTCTCAAGTATAAGTGTATCACGAAGTAGAGTGTCTTACAAGGTATAAGCGTATCACGAAGTAGAGTATCTTACAAGGTATAAGCGTATCACGAAGTAGAGTGTCTTACAAGGTATAAGCGTATCACGAAGTAGAGTGTCTTACAAGGTATAAGCGTATCACGAAGTAGAGTGTCTTACAAGGTATAAGTGTATCACGAAGTGGAGGCGTTATCAGGTATAAGCGTATCACAAAGTAGAGGTATTAACTAAATAGAAGTGATGCAGTGGTATCTTAACCATGTAGGAGGATAAAAACATAGACGAAAACTTTGGAAAAACCTTTATACATTACGAAAACCACGACTTGATATTCCTTTGTAAAATAAGTTTAAAAACCTTAAAAATCCTTTAAAAACCTTTCATAAACAAGTTTAAAAATGAAACTTTGATTAGACATTATAAGTAAAATCTAAACAATTAACTACGTTTTTAGAAAACCATTTACAGTGTCATTCTCGGTAAAATAGTCAACAGTGTGGTAAATCCTTGAGCATGCGGGTTATCAATCACATATGATTGATATGATAACTGGCATGTTTAACTTGTATTCCCCCCTATAAAACATGTAAAAACATTTAAAAGGTTCATTTAGGGGTATGAACTCACCTGATGTAAGTGGATCCGACGAAGGTGTCGGTTGGGTGCTCGGTGTCAAGTAAACGATTGAACACACTTAGTGACCTATTAACATAAGATAACATATGTTTACATACAATTAGTACATAAAATACTAATTAAACAAATATACGCATCCTAAAGTGCGGAAAACACTTTGGTTAAGTGTTTGAAGTGTCCCGAGTAACATCTAAGGGTATGGATGGCTTAGATAAGGAGTTTACTCTCCTAAAACTCACTTTATGTGATTTCACGGTTGGGAGGCCACATCCCCCATGAGTTTACGGCCGTAAACTCATGGGAGGAGTTTTTTTTGGATGATTTTAAGTCCCATGTGATTCTAGAAATGGTTTTAAGAAATTGTACAAGGCTATAGGGGTGTTTAAGGGTCCAAGAGTTTACTCCCTTGGAGTTTACGGCCCAAAGGCCACTCCTTGGGAGTTTACGGCTGTAAGCCCCATGTCTTAGGCCGTGAACTCCTGTGCACCCTCCAAACTTTGATTTTAAAGCCCTTGGTTCAATTCTAGTAATTTATAATAAAGGTATAAGGCTATTTAGGGGACTTAAACTATCATTTGGCTTGGTTTAGGGGAGTTTACGGCCTAAGCACATGCTTGGGTCGTGAACTCTATTTCACCCTTCAAATGTTTGTGTTTAATTGTTCCAAACTCGAAATGGAAATTCCTTAAGTCATATCTCAAGCCTAAACATGATTTGGAAGTGTTTTGGGGGCATTTAGTATGGTTAGAGGGTGTTTACGGCCTAAGCATGTGCTTGGGCCATAAACCCTCTTTTATCCACTAAAATTTATTGTTTTCAGGCTCAAACACTTCTAGGCTTAATCCTAATTTAGTTTCCAACCTTAAGGGGGAGTTTTAGGGCAAGTTTGGCATCATTTTAGGGGTTTACGGCCCTAGAGTGTTCTTGGGCCGTAAACTCCTTACTCCTTGCCTTCTTGGACGATTTTTTTAGCTATAATGACATGCAATGGGTTGTAAAACAAGCTAGGGTGCAAGAACTTACGATTTGGAGGTGGAAACTCGCGGATTTGAGGAGAAATCGGGCGAGAGAGAGAGAGAGAGAGTAGAGGGAGGAAATGGGTTTAGGGTGGTAAAAGTTTCAAATGGAGTACCCAACTCCCTATATATATACCTTGGGTGTTGCACCCGGTATACGACTACCCGATACTAAAGTTTACCGAGGTTTAAGCTTTTTACCCGGTTAAATGGTCGTAATAAAAATGAACTTTTTCCAACTAAATGGAAATGTAATTTACGTGCTTTTATTTTATTTTATTACAACGAATAACGACATAGAATATAAATAAATAAAACATTTATTTATTTTACGACCTCAAATTAACGGAATTTTTATAAAATGAAATATTCCGTTAACGGAAACGGGGTAATATAACGGAATAACTTTGGGTTGTCACAGGTCGAAACTAAAATTTTTCTAATCGTTAATTTGGAATATGTGCTTGAGTTATTAACGTGTTTGAGCACCCATTAAGTCATAATAAACCACTCAAATTTAATGACTTAATTTAATAACGAAGCGGAAACAATTCAAAAACGACGAATTTTACTGACGGATCGGTTATAAGACGGAATGAAATTTACGGGTTGTCACAGGTTTTTGGAGGAAATAGGAGGAATTGAGGAAGAGGATAGGGTCAATTATAGAGATATGACTTTTCGAGGGATTTTGAACACCACGGCCACACGGTGAGTACCAAATTGTTTTGTTAAAAAAATGAACAAGCAAGAATTAACCAAAGTGTATGACAGGCTGTGATGTTCAGAATAAAACAAGTATAAAATGATGATTAAAGTGACACAAGTGGTTTACAAGGAAAAACCTTGATCCTTGATAGGATCTCCAACACAAAACCTTAGGAGGTGATAATGATCACCTTCCTTGATGATTTTATTGATTGAAAATGTCGATTACAGAGATGAATGTGTAAAAGGCAAGTACAAGTATTGCAGATGAGCTAATCGTTTACGTTGTGTGTGTAATACAAGTGCTATTTATAGTCTAAAGCAAATAATAAGAAGTTCGATAATTCCGGGATCCTCCGAAATCAACTTATAGATGTTATTTGACTGGGTATCCCAAGTCTTTTGCGTTGTCAAGATGATTCTTCATTTAGAATAAGTCTTTAGATAACTATTTCTACACATGTGAGAAAAATAAAGTAGCATATAACCATTATATATGTTAGGAAAATAAATTATAATAATTAGGATCCTGAAGTTCGTTTAAGGATCCTGAGCTTTGATGATCCTAAATGTAATTATGAGATCCTAGCCATAACGATTAGATAATTTTAGAAGGTTAGGTTTAACTCTATTGTGTAGCTCTTGTTAGTGTCCATGGGCGTATCAGGTTGATCCCCCGCGATCCTCCTAGCCTTAGTACGCCCAACATACTCCTCGTACGTCCAACGTACGCAACTTAACCCAAAGCCTTCCTAACTTCAAACGGTCGTAACTTCTTCGTTCCAACTTCATTTTCGATGTTCTTTATATCCACAAAAAGGTGTTGAAGATTCCCACAACATTATCTAAATATCTTGGACTAAAAACGTATCGAACAAAAATTCATATTTCATGCAAGAACCTGGCCTATGACTTTTCTCTTTTTACCCTTCGACCCAACACAATTCAAGGGTTAAATCTATTAACTATCATTACCTCCTTCCATAAGGACTAAACTTTGCCTCCTTAAGGCCCAAGACTTACACAATCAACTTTCAACCCATGGCCCATAAATGGCAGGAAATAGGATGTTACAGATGTCATCCTTAACTCTTTCACTAGTGCATACAAGCAGTTCATTATGAACTACTATATGAATGGTTTGGAGAAGGGTATCATGGAGCTACATGGGGTTCTCAAGATTGCTGAAGAAATCATTGTTCCACCTAGTAACTCTAGCTCAACCATTCTTATATTGGATATTAGGTAAGGTGGTGTCAAAAGAAAGAGGTCCTTTCATCATCATCTTAAGGGAAAAAGGAAAAGGACATTTAGTAGTCCAAATTCCAACCCAAGAAAGACATTCTAGATATAACACCTGTGAATGAACCTAAAGAGGCTATATGCTACTATTTCCAAGAAAAATGACATTAGAAATGTAGTTTCCCTAAGAATTTAGAGGATCTTAAGAAGAACGAGGCCAAAGTTATTGGCACTTCAGGTATATTTATAATTTAATTACATTTGGCTTCTACTTCTAATAATTGGATACTTGACACAGGAGGTGGAACCTACGTTGGTTCTGATGTGCAGGGACTAAGTCAAAGTAAGAAGCTAAGACATGGAGAACTTAACTTGATTATGGGGAACAAGAGCAGAGCAGTCGTTACCAAGATTGGAAATGACAAGCTTTCATTTCCTTCTAGTTTTTCAGTTGTTTTAAAAGATTGTTGTTATTCGACTTACATGTCAAGAAACATCATTTCATTTTATGCATTGTGGATAGATGGTTTTACTTTTGGTTTTAATAATAGTAAAGCTTCTATTTTGGTTACAGAGATAATGTTATTTATTTTAAAGAAAGACCTTACAAAGGAATATGTGAATCTATGATTGTTGTAAGTAACAAAAATAACTTAATCTTAAATGTTAGTCCAAATTCTTTCGATAAATCATGTCTATGACATTATCACCTTGCCATATCACAAAGAAGAGAATCGCCAAGCTCAATCGGATGGGATCTTGGAACCATTTAACCTAGAGTTTAATGGAGATTGAAAATTTTGTCTACTTTGAAAGATAACAAAGTCTCCTTTCACAGAAAACTGTGAGAGAGGAGCATACATGTTGGACATCATCCATTCGGATGTATGTGGTCCGTTCAAGCGCATCACTAGACATGATGAAATATACTTTGTCACATTTATTGATAATTTTAGTAGATATGGATATGTTTATTTGATTAAACATAAGTCTGAGACATTTAAAGTATTTAATAAATTCAAAATGAAGTAGAGAACCACATGGGCAAGAGAATCAAGATACTTCGTTTTGATAGGGGTGGAGAGTGTCTGAGTGATGACTTCTACGATCATCTTAGAAGTTGTGGAATAGTCACACAACTAGCTCCACTAAGAACATCACAACATTGTAGTGTGTTATAAAGGAGAAATTGAACCTTGTTTGACATGGTTTGTTCTATGATGACTCGTGCTACACTTCCAGTAAGTTTCGAGGGTTATACTCTAGAAACGGCTGCTTGTATTCTAAACCTTGTACCAACTAAGAAGGTTGAGAAAACACCATTCAAAATATGGAAAGAGACCCATCCTTCTCTTATGCGAATTAAGGTATGGTTTGTGAGGCTTTCGTTCATCTAGAAGTGCTTGACAACCTTGAACCCATATCCAAAAGATGTTACTTCGTTGGTTATCCCAAAGACTCTTTTGGATACTTGTTCTACAAGCCTACTAAGAACTTGTTGCTCGTATGGAAGTCTTTCATGAAAGAGAGTTGATATCTCAACAAAACTATCTAGTAGGATTCCAATTGATCTTGATGAGATTCAAGAGTCAACCAATGAAGAACCTGAAGTTGACACTAGAACCCAACAATAGGTTGAACAACCTGTTAAGGAATCTAATGTTCTTTCATCACCAACTCATAGATCCGGTAGTGAAGGTCGTCAACCTGAGTTCTATGGATTTCATAGAGGATTACAATCTGTTAGGCGATAATGAGCCACTCAGCTATCAGGAAGCCATAGCGAGCCCAGAGGCTACTAATTGGTAAGAGGTGATGGACAACAAGATTAAATCCATCTAAGATAACCAAGTATCGAACATGGTTGTCCTACACCTGGTCTTAAAACCATTAGATGTAAATGGGTCTTCAAGAAGAAGACTAGCATGAGGAAACCTTATCACTAGTAGTTATGATTGAGTCTATTATGATACTATAGATGCATTTCATGATTATGAAATATGGCAAATGCATGTAAAAATTCCTTTCCTTAACGGGAAATTGACTAAGGAAGTTTTCATGGCTTATCTAGAAGGTTTTGTACAGTCCAAGTCTCCTAATATGGTATTTAAGCTTCAAAAGTCTATTTATGGACTTAAACAAGCACCTCATAAATGGAACATTTGTTTCGATGAGAAAGTCAAGGAGTTTGGTTTCTCACAAAATGAAGATGAGCATTGTGTGTATGTTAGATCTAGTGGGAGGGTAGTTATATTTCTTGTCTTGTATGTTGATGACATTCTACTCATAGGAAACGACACCCCTACACTTAATAGTGTAAAAGCATAACTTGGGAATAGTTTCTCTATGAAAGACTTCAGAGAAGTTGCCTATATACTTGGTATCAAGATATATAGGGATAGATCTAGACGTCTAATAGGACTTCGCTAAAACACATAGTTAGATAAAATCTTGAAGAAATTCAAGATGGAAAAGTCTATAAGAAGGGATTTGTACCTATACAACGTGACACTATTTTGAACAAAAGCCAATGTCTTAGTCCTAGTGAAGAACTGGAAAAACGAGTCGAGTCCCATATGCTTCTACCATAGGATCGATCATGTACGCCATGATATGCACAAGGACAGACGTCTCATACGCTATTAGTATGACGAGTCATTATCAAGCGGATCCTAGTGAAAGTCGTTGGATTACTGTCAAGAACATTCAAAAGTATCTTAGGAGGACTAAATATATATTCTTGGTTTATGTTGGTAAAGATGAGCTAAGAATCAAAGGATATGTGGATGTAAGTTTCCAAAATGACAGAGATAATTCAATATCTCAGTCTGCTTTGTGTTCATATTTGATGGATGAGCAGTAACTTAGAGAAGTTCCAAGCAAGAAACAATTGATGATTGAACTACAGAGTCAGAGTACATTGTAGCAAATGAAGCGGCTAAAGAAGTAGTGCGGCTAAAGAATTTCATCAATGATTTAGGTGTTGCTCCTAGCATAGATGAATCGGTTGAAATCTTCTGTGATAATGAGGGTGCAGTTGCCTTAACTAAAGAACCTAGAGATCACAAGCGCACAAGGAATATTAAGAGAAAGTTCCATCTTATAAGGAAGTTTGTAGAAAATGGATACATTATTGTGAGTCGAGTTCCATCCGAAGACAATCTAACTGATCCACTCACAAAACCACTGTCACATATTAAGCATGATCTTCATACTAGGTTTATTGGCATTAGATTTGCTGGTGAGTTGGTTGGATAACATAACTTATAGTTTGATCTCTATTTGGAACGCATTGGATTTTTTTATTTGGTAATTATTAATAATAAGTTACTTTTACTATTCATATTATCCTTATTCCTAATTTTGTATGTTTAGAATCCTTTATAGAATAATTTATTATTCAAACATTCCACAATCAATCCTATCCTTGGAAGATGGTAGTGAATTAAGATTGTCATAGTATTGGTAGATTGTTCATATGGATGAACATAGCAAAGCCCTACGACCAATACTATGAGTGCTTAGATTTTAAGTATTGGAGTAACCATGCTTAAAGATTACTTCATTGATCATGTCATGAGTAAATTAAGATAATTATTTTATGTACTCTTCAAATGGAGATGCATGAAGTTTTGTTCTATAATCGGTTGTATCTTCTCTCCCCAAAGTTGTCTGTAACTGGCTTTTATACAGGGTTTGACTAAGTATTGCATGAGGAATAGTACAAACCTATGTAGTCAAAGTTTAATTGATCATTTTGCTATCATAGAGAAGTGGATATCTCTAGGCCTTTCGTTGATTTGGTGCTGACAACAAATGTTTGGCTAAGCTGACAATCAGTCTGAAAGGTCACCACAAGTCAGTATCGGGAAACATAATCTTGAATCATGATATTAACAGTTGATCCATGTCTCTAGTTCATAATAAGATATCATGAAGATCAAAAGAATTTGAAGTTATTAGTCTTAGGGCTTTTTTAGAGAATTGAACAAAATCATACGTTAGTTGGGTTTTTTTAGAGAAAATGTTAAGTTCGTTGGGTTTTCTTGAACAAACAAAACATAATCTGGGTTTTTTGAACGGTTTGGAAACTTCGTTGGATTTTTAAGTCATTTTCCATTAGTAATAGTTCAAATAATGTGTATATAGATTCTAGAATGAAGACATAAGAGAAACATAATATTAAGATAATCACGTATATAAGAAAAACAATTCATATATTGACTTATAAAGTAGTTGTGTAGTCTTTCTTTAGCCACCACAAGTGATATTTTCACATAAAAATTAGGAACACATAGTATATCATAAACATTAAAATTAAGAGAAGATATGGGAGATATAAAACTCTTAATACGACATCAGCCTTATAACACTATATCTAAGGATGGAACATATTTGACCCATACAACTCATCTCGTACGAATTACAACCCAACAAATCAATTAAAATTACAAAAATTGAACTGAAATTGAAAACAATCTACATTTACCAAAAAAAATTAATTCGTGTAACTTTAGCCTTTTCATTCAAACCTGCCATAAAACCGACAAAACAAATCGATGAAATAAAAAAGGATTTGAAAAATAAAAGTTTGATCCTATCATTATGGCCGTGTTCGGAAATGAGTGCTTAGGAGCTTTTGAGAGCTTCTAGCTTCTAGCATTTGACAAACCTTTACGTTTTGAACAATCAGTCTCGTTTGAAACTACAAGCTTCTAGCATTTAGTAGTAAACAAAACGCTCTAAATCCAAATCCTACTTCACGTAGCGTTTAACAAAACGCTACAAGCTATCCGCTCCTAGCTAGTTTTACCGTACACGCCCTATAAGAACCTAAATGAGATGGGGAAAAGGAACATGAAACCAAACTAAAAAATCACACACAGAAACACAAGGAATTTGAAAAATTAAAGCTTGCTTCGATAACACACATTTCCTGCATGAGGTTTCTATAATGCAGCAATAAGAAGATGAGCAATAAATACAAAATCCAATGCACAACCATAAACCGACACAGCCAGTGCTGATGAAAAAAGAAAAGAACAAGAAGTAACAGCATAGAAGCATAAAACAAGAATGGCGGGATGATGGTAGCCTTTTTAAGGTTTGTAAATAGCCGGCGGCGCAAAACAGTGCTATTTCTTGTACTTGGCCTTACAAGAAACAATTGTCAGCGACAAACATGTATTTCAAAATTACACTATAAATTAAAGTTTTTGATTCAATTGCAGACATCAGAATCATATATTGCACAGTTAGTCCGGGATACGGATACTTATTGTCTGTGATTCAGCCAAAGCACAACTCAAGTTCAAAAGGGAAATTGTAATGTTATATAGTAATACTGGATATTGTATTGTTAAGCGATAAGATAGTAACAAGAAACTATTATGCCTCACTGGTGGAGACAGCATCATCTTTATGCTTGATCATGCCAGAATCCACAAGAACTGGTATTTCCGCTGCAAGCCACGGTGCAAGCCCCAAACAAAGCGCATGTGCTATACCAAATCTAGGCCTGAAATATACAAACCTCACTTTATATAAAATAATGTTTAAAAGAAAAACATAATTGTAGACTTTTATTTGTTCACATAACCAGTCCTGGTAGAGGCTTGTTCATAAATACGATGAATCTACTAGGTAAGTTTCTTACGAGTTTTTAGCCCAGAGTGGCTTGAAATGCACCGTCAAGCAAATCTTCCCACCTCTATACATCTGTAGCCAGCCACAAAATGAACAAACATTTAATAAAAACATAAGGATAGACTGTATCACTTCTTTACAAACAAATCCATCCATCTGTAAGTAAGTTATTATAGCTACAAGGTTTTTCTCTGAATTTGCGGAAACCAAAGCTTTTCAAAGTTGGATAACAAACAAAAAGAATTTGTTTTTTTTTGCAAAAAGGATTATTGTCAAGCCCTTTTTGCAGACATTACATCTCACATGATGCTTTGGCGTGGGTGGTTGTGTGAGCCAGCTCAAAGGTTACTAGAAGAATAGCCCTTTTGTATAAATAGGATTCATTGATAATTTGATATGCCTCGCATTCTTTCTAACTAAATACTGTTTTTTTTTTTTCACCTGAATATGTATTACTTAATGCAAGATTCCTGAGCATGCATAAGTAGTTTGGAATTGAATTGCACTCCCCAATTATTTTTTTATATTGATTCTTAGACTAGTAACCCAACTCAGCAAGCAGAGTCCAGTAAAAGATTCAATTCAGCTACCCAAAGATGATACTGATTTTGATTCAAAAGAAATAACCAGAAACTAAGACATCTATAGCTTTCCTAATTTCTCTATTGTGTGGGTCCTTCATCACATCTCATAACAGGAGTTGCTACGGTATCTTCAATTTTTATATCAAAATTGTTAAGATCAAGGCGTTAAATTCACGCCAAATTAAAGTTGAAATGGATCCTATGAATTGATAATAAAGGTTTTCCTATTGAAATATAAACAGCCAAAATCGACTAACAATCATCGATGCTGTAAGATCTTACAATTGATTTAAAATATGCAAAACTGCATAAAAATGGGTTTCTTTACGAACCTTGTGAGTCTTTCCATCGAGTTGGGGAAGCTCAAGTTCAGGAGCTGTGGCAGGGTAGGTCACCGGAATATCAAATTGGAGATCAAATTCATATTTGAGCAAATTATGCACATACCAACACTTTCCTGTCCATCGTGTTCCTTCGGGATTAGCAGCGGAGATACGAAACCAATCGTTGTCTCTGGATTTGTTCATTGAAGTATAGGCGATCAAGGCTTTGTACTCCTCCTTCAGACGCTGAGTCCAAGTGGCGCCATCGCGAGGACCGGCTTTAACTGTTAGGAGAGGAATTTGTGTCAATGTTGACTTGGTGGTCGGATCCCATCCCTCCATTGCTGTCGTTGAGCTCTGAGCTCTAACCCTAGAGAAACCGGTGGACAATAATTTCTGTGCAGTGAGAACTTGAACTTGAAAGCCCTGTTTCGCCTAAAAAAACTTAACCCTCTAATCCTCTATTTCCCAACTTAATATATTTAAAACAAAAACAAAAATAAAAACAAAAAACAAGAAAAAAAATCCTTAGAAATAAGAATTTATGTTTCTTTTCGAATAAAATTATCAGTGATTTAAAGCAAATAAGCAAAATTATCAATGATTTAAAGCACATAAGCTAAATAGATCGAACAATAAAAAGAAATATCATTCTTAAATATTTACATTTGAATATTTTAGGGATGCAAATTCTTTTTCACAAAAATAAAAAGACTATTGTCACTGAAATAGGATAACAATACATACTCATAGGCTAAGCTTTTTTTCTCCTGTCATCTTCTTAAACCTACCGGTATACTCTCCACGAACCGGACCGTGGTTGAGATGACAACAAACAACGGTCGTGCACACAAAGAGCTCAGAGAAGGTACGGAGAAGGTATGGTATCGTTGGGTAGATACAAACTCTTGAATCCCAGTCTTAAGTATGCTCAAGTATCGCGACATCCAGGCGTGTTTCGAAGCAGAATACTTGGGATAGAAAAAAGCTCTCTCAGTAAACATCTAGGCGATCTCCATCACTAACTATGTCATCTTCCTCAACGACAGATACTCCTGAGCCAACCTCTCCCTCTCCACCAAGGAACATACTCTATGCAAAACATCTCCAAGAACTGCCCTAAGTTATAGCAATCCTCTACTCAGGGATATAAGAATCAATCATCAGCTTCCACCAGTCCTTCGCGCCAAGACAAAGAAGGTTTAGGGCGCACCTGACCTTCCAATCCTTCGGGAACAAGTGAAGAAGCAGGCCTCCACATCAAAAATCCACCTCATGGCCATGATCGGGTCCTTGACCCCATCAAACTTTTGGGTATTCATATTACTGAAGTCTGTGTTCTAGAATGGGATCCCTTGAACTCCTTCAGCAACAACAGCTGTGGTAGCTGCTGCAACAACATCCTCAGTCACGGCAATATGTCGCTTATCGAAAAACTCAAGCATCGTGATCTTAATGGATCCAAAAACCTTCGGGATAGCACCCTAAACACCTGCAGTCACCTCAGTAGAGATCAGCTTCCGAATCTCATCATCAGTCAATCATGGCTTCGTTGGGCCACCTACTCTTGATCCAAAACCCCTTGTGATCGACATAATGAAAACAAACCGGAATACATCAGAAAACCATAATTCATACTAAAACATCATACGAAATTTCACATCCACGGGGTTCGTGACTTCCTTGATACTTGTATGGGTCTTGTGCTTCCAATACTACAGGCCCATACTACCTACCCATATTTATCTCAAGGATCATCACGACCTGCAACCCAATAGACTCATCAACTAGTCATACGCATACATCCTCTACATAATCTCTTAGGAGTAGCTAATCCGATGTCACAACTATAAATTTTGAGCCATGTAATCTATGCATTCAAGTACATGTGAATCAAAAACTTCAATCAAATACAAGATACAAGTACTATAAGTAGTCATCAAACAATTGGAGACCCTAGAAGTTCTTGTTAAGTCCATTTAGGACTAGGACTTCCTTATTGGATCCAAATGGACCAATGAATTTCCAAATTGGACTATCATGGGTTTAGGACCCTAATTGGGTTCTAATTGGACCCACATTCGTTTATTGCAATATTTTGGGCTAGGTAGAACCTAGAATGAAATAAAACACAAGTTTTGATCCATAATTTAACCTAACCTAGCTTAATAAAGCATAAAAATCACAATTTTATTTTATAAGGCCAATAAATACCCTAAACTACCTCTAATGTTGGGCTTAGGGGCAAAGAGCCCAATTTTTCCTTCTTCTCTCCCCATTCTCGGCCCAATGCATGAGCCCAAGAGGAAAGGAAGCATGTTGACTTGTGAGTGACACCTCACTATTATCTAATGGATTTCTAGGCACATATCACATACCTCCATGCATGTATCACTTCAAATATCACTTCCTCTCTTCTCTCTTCCCACTCTCGGCCGAATCCCCTCTCACACACACCAAAAATATCTCAAATTCTCTCTAGAACACTCAAGAACTCTCCTTCCTCCCCTCTCCAAAAATCTCGAAAATTAGGGACTTTCCAAGAGAATTTTGCAAGTAAATCATCATCTAAGGTAAGATTATGCATAGATCTATGGTTTAAATTCTTTTGTTATCAAAATCCTTTCCTAATCTATGCAAAAATCGTGATCTTGCACCCTAGAACCATCTCAAAACTCGAGATCTTCATCAAAGGGAGCCAAGGCCAAAAACACTTCATTTTTCCTTCCATTTTCCTTGCAAAACCGAATCAACACCCCAAGGTGAGCTTCATACCCCCTATTTTCTGTTTTTATGAGTTTTGTGGGGGGGGGGGGGGGGGGGGGGAATACAAGTGAAAGTGTAGATCTATATGTGTTTGTATGCCTTGTATGATTTCCATGCTTATATGTATGCTTTTATGTGTTTTTATGTTGGATCTAGCCTCAAAACTCATCAAAACCGAGATATAACTTGTGCTACATGATTTTAACTTCAAATATATTTCTAAACACAAAGTGCTTCAAGAAAAATTGGCTAAGTAGTTTAGCAATAATTTCTTTGGGTTAAAAACACAAATTTTGGGCCTAAAATGTGAAAAATGCAAAAATAAGGGCCCAAATCGACATGTCACAGATTCTGATGGATGAAGTGTGCCAAAACAGTTTTCATAAATAAATTTCTGGAAATATACTCATTTAGGGGACTAAAAACATAAATTTTAAGCTTAATGGGTTAAAATGTAACTTTCGGCCCAATAAGGCCCATTATGCGAATTTTTCTGTTTTGGAGGGCCAAAACTGTAACTTTCTGTAAAACAGTGGACTATAAGTGTTCCAACTCCTTTTCAAAGGTTTAAAATGCTTTTTAAATTTAAAAAGGACCAAAGTTGCAAAAATTTTCCAAATTGGGCCAAAATTGTAAAAATTGCGAAAAGAAGGGGTTAAAACCGTGAAAACTGCATTTTCAAGGACTTAAACTGTTTTTATGAAAAATATGTTGAAAAATATTAATTTCAATAATTTTTGGTGTTAAAATGTCAAGAAAAATAGTTTAAGGACTAAACCGGGAAGTATTTAATATAAGGGGTTGAAAATGTAAATTTTACAAATGATGAGGGGCTGAAAACAGGAATATTTCAAGGCTAGTTCAATATACCCAATTTGATCAAATGATGGCACCACGACTATCAACGGAATACAATACATTACAATACCAAAAGTCGTTGTTAAACGAATTGGCTCGGTCTCGAGCCAATAGAAATCTACAACTACTAACACTACGACACTACAATTCATACAAGTAACGTTTGGTTATACATACACATGCGAGTGTGCACAGACGTCTATGCACCATCTTTGGGCCCCACAAGTGTAAAATCTTGTTCGTTGAGCCTAGCTAGCCCAATGACCTGATCTTAAGGCCCGAAGACATTTTTTTACGGAGTGTTGGGTTTTACCGATCCGACACAACGTAAATGGACTTTCAATGGCTTGTATACCACCGGTCCCCAAGGGTCCTTTGGTCTTGCTAGTAAGGTCTACATTTCATGCGAGGCGGGTCTGGGACCCCTCGTACATTTTATCCCCAACCGGCTAATGGAGTTACCGGGGTCTTCGTGATCTCTTTCTCTTCGGATGTGGGACTTCACCTAGTCAGGGCGATTGGATAACGCGATTAGTATTGACGACGCCTTCGGAGTCGTTAGTATAACTATAAACTGGGCGTTTGTGTAACGCGGGTTTGTAGTAAATAATCCTGCTCGAAAACCTTCCAACGTCGCCTGGGACTGACACTATATGCTATGCAATGGTTTCAATGTAACATCACGTAATTCAAGGAACTAGGAGAACATCGGGTTTTCCTAGGGTTTTCAATACTTACAAATTTGAAATGCATACATTCTAAACGAACATTTTTTTTTTACAAGTATAGAAACGAACAAGCATACCTATGGATCTTCACAAACGTTTTCGAAAACTTATCTTTTCAGAAAATATCGGATTTTCTGGTGGTTTATCAAACAATACAAACATTCGATTTCAAACACTACTTATGAACTCACCAACATTTCATATGTTGACGTTTTTCAAAATACTTGTATTCTCAGGGAGCCAGTGAATCAAGGGAAATCATATCCAGTGACGGTTGCGGTTTATTTTTGTATGAATTAAACAACTTAATTTTTGGGGAATGTAATGTTTAAACAATGTATGCTATGTAAACACTACCGGTTGTACTATGTTGATGAATGGTGACGAATGTTGTTATGTTTCATATATATTCAATGTTATGGTATTCAATTGAGTCACGACAGCCCCCGGACGTTTCCGCCGTCTGGTTCGGGGGTGTGACAGGTTGGTATCAGAGCTTTGTTTATAGTGAACTAGCATGTCGAACCATACATTGATATGCAACTATAAACCAAAAAGAGGGACTAACATAACTCTGAACAACACGAGTAAATAAAACACACTTGCTTGCATTAGGAATAAGGACCTAACGCTGAATCAAACACAATAATACTGGTATCTTGGTTAATTCGGGACTGTTCTTAGGGATACCAAGGAGTGAATGTAGCCTGATCAACTACGTTCTCTCCAAGGTAAAACTAACACACGTCTTGATGAGATCGGGATAGCCAGGGAACCAAAAACTATACCCTTATCACCCAAAAAGAGAATGTTGCTTAGTATGTATGATAGATATAGCATCCTAGGATAATGTAGTATATTTACGTACTCGCGCAGACAGCATGGCTGGTTTTCATCACCCGGGAGACCCCTACTTCCCTAATCAGGGAAACAACGGGTGGCTAGAGGAGTCCGAGGAGGAACCTGAGGAGGAGCCTGAGGAGGAACCTGAGGAAGAGCCTGAAGAGGAACACGAGGAGGACCCCGAGGAGGAACCTGACGGGGAACCGGAGGCAGAAGCCGAAGGCGAGCCTGTCGAACCCGAAGAAGACGAAGAGCATTTCGAAGAGGAGCTCGATGATAGCGACGGGGGTGATTCGGATGCGGAGTCCGAAGTCATCAACCCCCCTTACCCAATCCGGGTGCCTGCATATCGAGTGGGCCCCACTGGCCCTACACCTCCCTGGGGTATGGACCTCTGGAGATGGAGCAGACAGCAGGGACAGCGACCCCCGTATGGCATGTCACGCGAGTTCTTTGACCTGAGAGATGGAGGACCGGCCGACCGAGCCCTTCCAGTCATGGTAAAACGGTTACGGAATACGGGCGATCTTGCCCAGGACACTGCGGATCAGGTACACTAATTGAGGACTAGGGTCGAGCGTGCGGAGCAGGAGACGCGTGATGTCCTTCGAGAGTTTCACATGAGACAGGTTCGGTGGGAGTCTCGACTCCGGGACGCGGAACGCTTGGTTGCTCGTCTTCAGGGAGCATCCACATCTTCGGCACCACCTCCTGACGCAGCTCATCGCGGTTAGGAATAGACTTATTATAGTAGGTTATTAGGAACTATGTTACGTACTCCGGCTCTATGTTTAAGTGACTACACTACTCATGGAGCCGTTATGCTGTCGGATTAGCGTTACTTATGTATGCTCCTACGAGCAAATTTTCTTGTACTAAATGCGGATAATATTAATAAACTTTTGTGTGTTTTGCTATGATATTCTCAGTTGTTATGTGTTGAGACGTTATGATTGTATGCTTGATGATAGTAACGTTTAGGTTCGTACCATACACCTAGTTAGTAGAGTCGCCACCTCACGGAAACCACGTACACTCAACATCTTTCCGTTTCGTGACAGAAAGATGCCTCGCCCAGCTACTCGCGGAAATCCCGAACCAACCCCGCCGGAAGTTGACTCCACTGCTTTCCAGGCAGCCGTGTCTGCTGCAGTCACAGCAGCGATGGCACAACTTCACCGAGGAAACAACGGAGGAGGTAACGGGCAAGGATCTGGAAGTTCGAACAACGGGGCGAACCAAGGACTCACTAAAACGTGCACCTACAAGGATTTTGCGAACGCTAAACCCCGAACTTTCAACGGTACCGGAGGAGTGATCGCCCTAAAGCGATGGATCGAGAAGGTAGAGTCGGTATTCGAGATATGCGAGTGCCCCGAGCAGATGAAAGTGAAGTTCGCGGCCTGCACTTTGGTGGACCAAGCACTCACTTGGTGGAATGGTCATGTGGAAGCCATGACACTCCCGGTCGCCAACTCTATTCCCTGGGCAGAGATGAAAGAGATGTTGACGGCTGAGTACTGCCCCCGAGGCGAAATACAGAAGATGGAGCAGGAACTATGGAATCTCACGGTGCAGAATGGGAACATCGATGCTTACATATCGAGATTCAGCGAACTATCTCTGTTGTGCCCGGGTATGATCACTTCTGAGGGGAAGAAGATTGAACGATTCATTTGGGGACTGACATCCCCCATTCAAGGAAATGTGATAGCTGCGAACCCTGAAACTTTTGACAGTGCGAAGAGATTGGCAAAGAGGTTATATGATCATAACCACAAAAAGGGCGAGAAACCGGTAGAGGCTGAGAAGAAAAAGGAGGGTGATGGTAAGAAAGGATGGAACAACAAGAGAAAGGGGCGTCAGGGCCCCGAGGCCTCTAAAAAGCAGCAAACAGTGGCAGTTAACGCTGTCACTGCACCGGTTCCAGCCACACCACATGCTCCAGCCTCAGCTGCTTCAAACACTTCAAGACCCTATTCCGGTACTCATCCCAAATGCAACAAGTGCGGTTTCCATCACCAAGGAGAATGTAGGGAGTTCCATTGCACCAGTTGCAACCGAAGGGGACACACTGCAAAGTTCTGCAGGACTTATCCTTCTCAGAACCAGAATCAGGGAAACAACCAGAACAACAACAACCCTCGCAATAACAACAACACCAATGCCGGTGGCAACAATGCAGGGCTTAGTCACACCTGTTTCGGGTGTGGAAGGACGGGACACTTCCGTCGAGATTGCCCTAACAACAACAACTCAGGAAATAGAGGAGCAGGAAGAATGCTGACTATGGGTCAGAGTGATGCAGTTCAGGACCCCGCAGTTGTGACCGGTACGTTCCTCCTAAACCACACTTATGCATGCATCTTATTTGATACCGGAGCGGAGCGAAGTTTCGTAAGCGAGAAGTTTAAACACTTATTAAAACAACAACCCCAAAAGCTGAATGAAACCTATACGGTGGAAATGGCCAATGGGAAGACCGAATCCACTAGAGAAATCTACACTGGATGTACCCTAACCCTTAACCAACACGTCTTACGAATAGATCTGATGCCAGTGTCAATTAGGAGTTTCGATGTGATTATCGGCATGGATTGGTTAAGCCCCCACCATGCTGAGGTTTTGTGCCACGAGAAGGCCGTTCGCCTTCGTCTCCCGAATCACGAAACCCTAGTAATTTACGGAGACAAGCCTAGCACGAATCTTCGTCTTATCTCGTGCATCAAAGCACAAAAACATCTGCGAAAGAACAACTTAGCGTTCTTGGCCCACATAGTGGATAAGACCAAAGAAGAAGTTAACATCCAAGACATTCCGGTAGCGTGTGAATTCCCGGACGTGTTTCCTGAAGATCTCCCAGGAGTACCCCCAGAGAGACAGGTTGAGTTCCGAATCGACCTCGTCCCAGGAGCAACTCCTCTCGCTAAATCACCATATCGATTGGCACCTACTGAAATGCAGGAATTGTCCAGCCAACTCAGTGAGCTTCTGGACAAGGGATTTATCCGACCTAGCTACTCGCCATGGGGAGCTCCGGTGCTCTTTGTCAAGAAGAAGGACGGATCTTTCAGAATGTGCATCGATTACAGAGAGTTGAATAAACTCACTGTTAAAAACCGCTACCCACTCCCTCGGATCGATGATCTATTCGACCAGCTCCAAGGAGCTAGCTATTTTTCTAAAATTGATCTACGATCCGGATACCATCAACTCAAGGTCCGAGAAGAAGATATCCCTAAAACCGCTTTCCGAACCCGCTATGGACATTATGAATTCGTCGTAATGCCCTTCGGTCTAACAAATGCACCCGCCGCATTTATGGACCTAATGAACCGAATCTGTCGACCGTTCTTGGACAACTTCGTCATTGTGTTTATCGATGACATCCTCGTCTATTCTCGAAGCAAAGAGGAGCATGGCCAACATCTCCGACAAGTCCTAGAGACGCTGCGATCGGAAAGGCTTTATGCCAAACTCTCTAAGTGTGAGTTTTGGCTACGGAGCGTGAATTTTCTCGGTCACGTAGTTAGCCAAGATGGAATTCATGTGGATCCCTCTAAGGTCAAAGCTGTGGAAGGATGGGCAACTCCGACTACGCCCACAGAAATTCGTCAGTTCTTAGGCCTAGCAGGCTACTATAGGAGATTCATCCAAAACTTCTCTAAAATCGCCAAGCCACTTACCTTGCTTACGCAAAAGAGTGTGCCATTCAAGTGGACAGACCGACAAGAGATTGCGTTTCGAGCCTTGAAGCAAGCTCTTTGTAGCGCTCCTGTACTATCTCTACCCGAAGGAACGGAAGATTTTGTAGTTTACTGTGACGCGTCAAATCAAGGTTTAGGTTGCGTCCTCATGCAACGTGGAAGAGTGATAGCATATGCGTCCCGTCAACTAAAGACGCACGAAGTAAATTACACAACCCATGACCTAGAACTGGGAGCCGTGGTCTTCGCCCTAAAAATTTGGAGGCACTACCTGTACGGTACAAAGTGCACCATCTTCACAGACCACAAGAGCCTCCAGCACATCTTGAATCAGAAGGAGCTGAACATGAGACAACGAAGATGGGTGGAGTTGTTAAACGACTACGAATGCGAGATCAAGTACCACCCAGGCAAGGCCAACGTGGTAGCTGACGCATTAAGTCGGAAGGAGTACACAAATCGCCGTACGAAAACGCACTCGATAACCATTCAGTCTCATCTGACCACTCAAATTGCATCAGTCCAGGCAGAGGCTATGAAAACGGAAAATAGAACTAGCGAGGCATTACGCGGAATGGAGAAGAACCTGGAAGTCAAAGAGAATGGGGTATACTACTTCATGAACCGTATTTAGGTTCCAAAGATCGGAGGATTCAGGGAGATCGTTATGAAGGAAGCCCACAAGACACGATACTCCATTCATCCTGGTTCGGACAAGATGTATTTGGACATTAAGCAGCACTATTGGTGGCCTAACATGAAGGCGGAAATCGCAACTTATGTTAGTAAGTGCCTTACGTGTGCCAAGGTAAAAGTGGAATACCAGAAACCTTCCGGATTGTTACAGCAACCGGCAATCCCTGAGTGGAAATGGGAGGGGATTTCTATGGACTTCGTGACCAAGCTGCCCAAGACGCCGGACGGTTTGGACACCATATGGGTAATCATCGATCGACTGACGAAATCTGCCCATTTCCTGCCCATCAAAGAGTCCTACAAGATGGAGAGGCTGACGCGTTTGTACCTACGAGAGATTGTAAGACTTCATGGAGTGCCAAAATCTATCATCTCGGATAGGGACAGTAGGTTCACGTCACGCTTTTGGCAGTCGCTCCACAAGGCAATGGGAACTCATCTTGATATGAGCACAGCGTATCACCCACAAACGGACGGTCAAAGCGAACGAACCATTCAGACGCTTGAAGACATGCTTCGTGCATGTGTGATAGACTTCGGAAAGTCTTGGGATACCCACCTACCGTTGATCGAGTTTTCATATAACAATAGTTATCATTCGAGCATTAAGGTGGCCCCTTTCGAAGCACTGTACGGGCGTAAATGTAGATCACCGTTATGTTGGGCTGAAGTAGGTGACACCCAGCTAGCAAGAACACATACGTCAAACAGGGCATTAACGGGACCGGAAATCATTCGCGAGACCACAGAAAAGATTGTCCAGATCAAAGCTCGATTACAGGCATCGCGTGATCGGCAAAAGAGCTACGCTGATAAACGGCGAAAACCCTTAGAATTCCAGGTCGGTGATCGAGTAATGTTGAAGGTCTCACCCTGGAAAGGGGTTATACGTTTCGGAAAACGGGGAAAGCTGAACCCGCGATACGTTGGACCTTTCGAAATCGTCGCCCGAATAGGTCCAGTAGCATACAGACTACAACTACCCGCAGAGCTAAACGGTGTACACCCCGTGTTTCATGTTTCTAATCTGAAAAAGTGCCTATCAGATGAAACCCTTGTCATTCCTCTTGACGAAATCGAAATCAATGAGAATCTCCTGTTCGTCGAAGAACCAATCGAGATTATGGACAGGGAGGTGAAGCGTACTAAGCAGAGTCGCATCCCGATCATGAAGGTACGGTGGAACGCAAAGCGTGGGCCAGAATTCACGTGGGAACGCGAAGATCAAATGAAGCAAAAGTACCCTCACCTATTCTAGTTTTCTCAAATCTAGCTTTCAAACAGAATTTCGGGACGAAATTCCCTCTAACGGGGGGATGATGTCACAACTATAAATTTTGAGCCATGTAATCTATGCATTCAAGTACATGTGAATCAAAAACTTCAATCAAATACAAGATACAAGTACTATAAGTAGTCATCAAACAATTGGAGACCCTAGAAGTTCTTGTTAAGTCCATTTAGGACTAGGACTTCCTTATTGGATCCAAATGGACCAATGAATTTCCAAATTGGACTATCATGGGTTTAGGACCCTAATTGGGTTCTAATTGGACCCACATTCGTTTATTGCAATATTTTGGGCTAGGTAGAACCTAGAATGAAATAAAACACAAGTTTTGATCCATAATTTAACCTAACCTAGCTTAATAAAGCATAAAAATCACAATTTTATTTTATAAGGCCAATAAATACCCTAAACTACCTCTAATGTTGGGCTTAGGGGCAAAGAGCCCAATTTTTCCTTCTTCTCTCCCCATTCTCGGCCCAATGCATGAGCCCAAGAGGAAAGGAAGCATGTTGACTTGTGAGTGACACCTCACTATTATCTAATGGATTTCTAGGCACATATCACATACCTCCATGCATGTATCACTTCAAATATCACTTCCTCTCTTCTCTCTTCCCACTCTCGGCCGAATCCCCTCTCACACACACCAAAAATATCTCAAATTCTCTCTAGAACACTCAAGAACTCTCCTTCCTCCCCTCTCCAAAAATCTCGAAAATTAGGGACTTTCCAAGAGAATTTTGCAAGTAAATCATCATCTAAGGTAAGATTATGCATAGATCTATGGTTTAAATTCTTTTGTTATCAAAATCCTTTCCTAATCTATGCAAAAATCGTGATCTTGCACCCTAGAACCATCTCAAAACTCGAGATCTTCATCAAAGGGAGCCAAGGCCAAAAACACTTCATTTTTCCTTCCATTTTCCTTGCAAAACCGAATCAACACCCCAAGGTGAGCTTCATACCCCCTATTTTCTGTTTTTATGAGTTTTGTGGGGGGGGGGGGGGGGGGGGGGAATACAAGTGAAAGTGTAGATCTATATGTGTTTGTATGCCTTGTATGATTTCCATGCTTATATGTATGCTTTTATGTGTTTTTATGTTGGATCTAGCCTCAAAACTCATCAAAACCGAGATATAACTTGTGCTACATGATTTTAACTTCAAATATATTTCTAAACACAAAGTGCTTCAAGAAAAATTGGCTAAGTAGTTTAGCAATAATTTCTTTGGGTTAAAAACACAAATTTTGGGCCTAAAATGTGAAAAATGCAAAAATAAGGGCCCAAATCGACATGTCACAGATTCTGATGGATGAAGTGTGCCAAAACAGTTTTCATAAATAAATTTCTGGAAATATACTCATTTAGGGGACTAAAAACATAAATTTTAAGCTTAATGGGTTAAAATGTAACTTTCGGCCCAATAAGGCCCATTATGCGAATTTTTCTGTTTTGGAGGGCCAAAACTGTAACTTTCTGTAAAACAGTGGACTATAAGTGTTCCAACTCCTTTTCAAAGGTTTAAAATGCTTTTTAAATTTAAAAAGGACCAAAGTTGCAAAAATTTTCCAAATTGGGCCAAAATTGTAAAAATTGCGAAAAGAAGGGGTTAAAACCGTGAAAACTGCATTTTCAAGGACTTAAACTGTTTTTATGAAAAATATGTTGAAAAATATTAATTTCAATAATTTTTGGTGTTAAAATGTCAAGAAAAATAGTTTAAGGACTAAACCGAGAAGTATTTAATATAAGGGGTTGAAAATGTAAATTTTACAAATGATGAGGGGCTGAAAACAGGAATATTTCAAGGCTAGTTCAATATACCCAATTTGATCAAATGATGGCACCACGACTATCAACGGAATACAATACATTACAATACCAAAAGTCGTTGTTAAACGAATTGGCTCGGTCTCGAGCCAATAGAAATCTACAACTACTAACACTACGACACTACAATTCATACAAGTAACGTTTGGTTATACATACACATGCGAGTGTGCACAGACGTCTATGCACCATCTTTGGGCCCCACAAGTGTAAAATCTTGTTCGTTGAGCCTAGCTAGCCCAATGACCTGATCTTAAGGCCCGAAGACATTTTTTTACGGAGTGTTGGGTTTTACCGATCCGACACAACGTAAATGGACTTTCAATGGCTTGTATACCACCGGTCCCCAAGGGTCCTTTGGTCTTGCTAGTAAGGTCTACATTTCATGCGAGGCGGGTCTGGGACCCCTCGTACATTTTATCCCCAACCGGCTAATGGAGTTACCGGGGTCTTCGTGATCTCTTTCTCTTCGGATGTGGGACTTCACCTAGTCAGGGCGATTGGATAACGCGATTAGTATTGACGACGCCTTCGGAGTCGTTAGTATAACTATAAACTGGGCGTTTGTGTAACGCGGGTTTGTAGTAAATAATCCTGCTCGAAAACCTTCCAACGTCGCCTGGGACTGACACTATATGCTATGCAATGGTTTCAATGTAACATCACGTAATTCAAGGAACTAGGAGAACATCGGGTTTTCCTAGGGTTTTCAATACTTACAAATTTGAAATGCATACATTCTAAACGAAAATTTTTTTTTACAAGTATAGAAACGAACAAGCATACCTATGGATCTTCACAAACGTTTTCGAAAACTTATCTTTTCAGAAAATATCGGATTTTCTGGTGGTTTATCAAACAATACAAACATTCGATTTCAAACACTACTTATGAACTCACCAACATTTCATATGTTGACGTTTTTCAAAATACTTGTATTCTCAGGGAGCCAGTGAATCAAGGGAAATCATATCCAGTGACGGTTGCGGTTTATTTTTGTATGAATTAAACAACTTAATTTTTGGGGAATGTAATGTTTAAACAATGTATGTTATGTAAACACTACCGGTTGTACTATGTTGATGAATGGTGACGAATGTTGTTATGTTTCATATATATTCAATGTTATGGTATTCAATTGAGTCACGACAGCCCCCGGACGTTTCCGACGTCTGGTTCGGGGGTGTGACAGGTTGAAGGTGGGTTGCACCTGATCCTACATCGGTTGGGAAGGAGAACGAAACATCTACTTATAAGGGGTGTGGATACCTTCCTTGTCACAACGCGTTTTAAAGCCGTGAGGGCAGCAGATCACATAAGAACTCTGCAGTTAAGCGTGCTCGGGCGGGAGTAGTACCGGGATGGTTGACCCCCTGGGAAGTCCTCGTGCCGAGTGGCCCAAAGCGGACAATATTGTGATACGTGCAAGAGGGGGTGTTACAAATGGTATCAGAGCTAGGGCACGGGTCGATGTGTTCGACAGGGACGTCGAACCCTATAATGGGGGGTGAAGGTGGGTTGCACCTGATCCTACATCGGCTTGGAAGGAGAACGAAACATCTACTTATAAGGGGTGTGGATACCTTCCTTGTCACAACGCGTTTTAAAGCCGTGAGGGCAGCAGATCACATAAGAACTCTGCAGTTAAGCGTGCTCGGGCGGGAGTAGTACCGGGATGGGTGACCCCCTGGGAAGTCCTCGTGCCGAGTGGCCCAAAGCGGACAATATTGTGATACGTGCAAGAGGGGGTGTTACATCCGAACTCATGTTGGCATGCTAAACTCGCTCATGAAACTTCTACTAACAATACAACTGTTCATGTATGCTAGTCATATATAACACTGGATTCGATAGACAGTCGAATACCTGATTCTACGCTAAGCCCACAACCAAACAAGGAACATAAAATGAGGCTAAACCAAACATTCTCATGCTATGTAATCTTAGTTATGCACAACTATCATACATACACTAAGCAAACACGGTCATAATGTAAGTTCCATATAGCATAATAAGATATTCTCTTAGGCTATGAAGCATCATGCATCAAACAATTCTATCATGCAATTCTTATAGATCCCTAGCCTACAACTATCATGTGATTCTATCATGATCATCATAAGCAATTAATAGTGTAGGTATCTTAGGGAATACTTTCTTGCTCCAGATGATCATACACATTGCATCTTTCTATAGTTACTTTTGAAAATAAGTACAAAAATAATTTCAAAAGTTTTGTAGATCCTTATTTTGAGTTTGGATTCACACGAATGTTCATCTAATTCTCTCAAACCGGGGCTCTGATACCAACTTGTAGCATCCCAAAATCAAGGCAAATTTTTTATTTTTCAAAACCATTTCAAATCCGTAAGGTTTAAAAAAACAAAGTTTCCAAAAGTCACAATCATATATCAAAGTATCATAAAATCATAAATCATATAAAAGTCTAGGATAATGTGCATGATCAAGCCTTCGAATTGCCCTTATACTCTGAAGTACTTGAGACCATAAAATAAAACTTTAACCCAAAGCTTAGTGAGTTCCTGTCACAACCCCAAACCGGAAACGGCAGAAACGTTCAGAAGTGGAGGACGTCATGTGTAGTATCACAACAATTGCATCACAGTAATCAAAGTAAACACAACCATTACAATATAATATGAATATTTACATCTGTTGGTTCCATAGTTTATATACATCAAACGCAGCAAAAATATAAAGGTGAGACTCCAAATGCTCCGTCTTGCCAAAAGTCAGCGAGAGTACCTGTCTACTGATACTCTGAGAATACAAGCGATTTTGAAAATGTATAAGCATAAAGCTGGTGAGTTCATAAGAATGATTTGTAGTGAAAACCATGGCATCGAGTTCTGAAAAATGTATGCATGCTTCCCAAGAAAATCCAATATTTTCTAACATGTTTATTCGTTACTATATGTATAGTATGTTTTGTTTGGAAAACCTTGGCTACCACCAGTATGTAGTGTTTGTCCCACCCCGAAACCGACGGCGAAAATGTTCCGGGGCGGAGGACGTCATGCGTAGTATCACAATCATTGTACATAGTAAGCATAGTAAACACAACCATTACATTACATAAGAATATTTACATTTGTTTAATAGCATCGAAAACATAGTTTAAATACATCAACATATAATCAAAAGTAAAGACGAGATACCTGTCTAACGTGAACCTGAGAATACAAGCAGCTTTAAAAATATCAGCATAAAGCTGGTGAGTTCATAAGTGGTTGATTATGGTGAAAGAAAACGTTCCTTTGATTTTATGAAAAGTTGTTTTCCAAGAAAATCCCATATTTTCTTATAAAGAAGTTTCATTATCCATTTGTTATATAGCATGTTTATGAAAAAGTTAAGTTATCCCAGGAAAAACCCTTATTTTCCTTAAAAAAAAGTTGATGATTGATTATCCATACACGAGTATCTACCATTCTCAGACAACAGTTTCTTTTCGAAACTCTGGTTACACCCAGAGGAGTATATTGGCCGTGTTTTCGAAGCTCTGGTTACACCTAGAGGAGTATATTAGACGTATTTTCGAAGCTCTGGTTACACCTAGAGGAACATATTAGTCGTAGTTTAATAAGTAGTTTTAATACACATATAAAATTATTAAGTAGGTAGTGAACTAATTCCTAAGGATATTGTTGATACCCTCTAGTAATCAAAACAGTTATTACTTTGAGGTTAGTTCACTAGGTTCATTATTACTAAAAGTAAATCTCCATTATCTAAGTTTACGGGTTCTATAACCATACAATAAACTAGATATGGCTCGTAACGGGGGCCCGTATCATTTTATGAGTTTATCACCCGTAGACCTGTTGGTCCCACTGTAGCTAGCAACAAGGAGCGGGGTAGTCAGTCCCGTATAGATCTATACACAAAAGTCACGTTCTCCCTCCAAGAGATTCTGGTTACAGGGTCGGTCCTCCACTCGCGTATCTCTGTGGAGTGTTACCGAGGACATGTCTCCAATTCTAAGATTAACGAATTTACAAGTAATAATATAGAAAATCCCGTTTTATGATTGGTATGAATCCTTTGTAAATTATAAATTATAACATAAAATATAACATTTTAGGATGAGATTCACAAGTTCCTTGTTTTAGTTTTGAAAGCTAGCTCTACAAGTTAATTTCTTAATCATTTGGTAAAACGGTTTCCTGTGTTAAAAGCATACTGGACATGTAAACATTTCATACGAAATAATTGGTTTTGAGTACAAGTTCCCTTGTACTTTTGCTTGTATCCCCCCCTAAAAACATGAAAAACTCGAAAAAGGCATAGGGGTATGAACTCACCTGCAGTGAATGGATGGAAGTGTCGGGTAGGAATGTTAGGTGTTAAGTGATGACTTGAACACACGCGAGGATCTTATGTAACATGAAGTGATACAAAATTGTATCTAATTAGTTATTTAATCACTAATTAAGTAAGTAAATACACTCTAATGCGTGAAAACACTTTATTTCAAGTGTTAGGGGTGATACGAGTTGCATCTAAGGAGTGTATGGCCTCATTATGGAGGTTACTCTTCAAGTGGGGGCCCTTAGGGGTGTTTACGGTTCTAGGACCATATCCCCATGAGTTTACGGCCGTAAACTCATGGTAGTGGTGTCATGGGGTGTTTAAAGGTCTTATCTTACTCAAGGAAGGGTCCTAGGGTTGAATCAAAGGCTATGAAAGTGATTGGGGCTTGGAAAGGACCTTAATAGGAGTTTACGATTTTTGAAGGCTCCATTGGTGAGTTTACGGTCATAAACACATGAGTTTATGGCCACAAACTCATGTTTGTCACTTTCTTGCATGTTTTGGTGCTTCTAGAGTAAGCATACAAGGTTCTAGTCACTTATTCAAGCTATAGAAGGTGTTTAAGGGCACTTTAACACCCTAAAAAGGTGTTTGCGGTTTTGAGACATTACCAAACCGTAAACTCATGTTTACTCCTATTATTTCATGTTTTTGGGTTCTTAGATCATTCATGCAAGTTTCTAGGTCTTAAGCCAAGCATTGGAAGGGTTTTGGGGCATCAAACCCCCCTTTTAGCGTGTTTACGGTTTTGGGATGCTCCCAAACCGTAAACACATGTTCTTGGGGGGTTTTTGGATGATTAAATCATGACTTTTCAAGTATGTTAGGCTAAACAACAAGCTAGGAAGGTTAACTTACAATTGTGAAGCTTGAACGGGCGTTTCTAGATCGAATCCCGAGTTGTAGAGAGAGAGTAGAGAGAGAGAAAGCTCTAAGGGTGTGAAAAAGGTTGAAATGAAGGCTACTCAACCTTTATATATGGTTGGGTTCACGGCCAGGGTGGGGGTCCACCAAACACTAACCGCAAACGGGGTATTTCGCGTGATTTATCTATTTCCATCACGTATAAAATTACGACAATAACCCAAATGAATTTACTTAACTTAACTTAAAGGTTAACGGAAAACTTAATAATAATAAAAATAAATTTTATTAATGGAAGTGGGTTACATTGACAGAATAAATTTCGGGTTGTCACATCATCCCCCCGTTAGAGGAAATTTCGTCCCGAAATTTAGAATTATGATACAAATCATGGATTTGGAAAGAGATGCGACTATTTCTGTTTCATTGAATCTTCGCGCTCCCAAGTGAATTCGGGTTCCCACTTGGCTTTCCAGTGAACCTTCACCATCGGGATGCGGCTTTGTTTTGTTCGTTTGATCTCTCAGTCCATGATTTTGATTGGTTCTTCCACGAAGTTGAGGTTCTCGTTGATTTCAATCTCGTCGAGGGGGATCACAAGAGTTTCATCGGATAGACACTTCTTAAGATTAGAGACGTGGAATACAGGGTGGATGTTGCTAAGCTCTTGAGGTAATCGAAGTTTGTAGGCTATGGGACCGATCCTAGCAAGGATCTCGAAAGGTCCTATGTACCTTGGGTTCAATTTCCCACGCTTTCCAAAGCGTATCATGCCTTTCTAGGGTGAGACCTTCAACAGGACTCGATCTCTAACCTGGAATTTCAAGGGTTTTCGTCGTTTATCTGTGTAGCTCTTTTGTCTGTCTCTGGAGGCTTTCAATCGATTTCGGATTTGGATGATCTTTTCGATAGTTTCGCGGATGATTTCAGGACCAGTGAGAGTGTTGTTAGGGACTTGCCCCTTGGCTAGCTGCATGTTTCCCACCTTAGCTCAGCACAGAGGGGATCCGCACCTATGGTCATAGGGAGATCCAAACAGTGCAACCTTGATGCTGGATAGGTCGTCGTTTGTTGGGAGGAGGTTCAACTAAGAGTAATTGAGTGTCCTATGATGTATTTCCAATTGTCCGGATAACCCTCTTACTTTGTCTATGTCCTTATGGGTGGCACCCTTTGTATAAATACTTTCGGGTTCTTCGAAAAGTGATAAAATTTTGAAGTTCGCACCTAATTTTTTGTTACGAGTTACGAGAGTTTTGCGATAATATGATTTAAGACGATAGGGTTTGGTATAATGTAGACTCAGTCGGACCAACAGGATGTCATCGAAGAATTGCACATTAAGTTGGTTTGGAAGGATCGCTTTGCTAGAACATTGATGTCCCTGGGTGAATGTCTATGGGGTACGCAAGCCGTGTATAATTACAACTGACCCTAGTGTATTCACTAAGTTATCATAATTTGCTTATTAGGGCCTTAAACCTTATAAAGATTTTGTGATTTAATCCAGACGAGAAAATAATCCAATTATGAACAATTATCAGGGTTTTTGAAAACGTACCAAAACGTGGCAGGGTCTTTCGATGCTTCCTTACTCTCGGAGGTTAGGCTCCTCCGGTTTCCTCCTTGTTCTTCTCTATTGGGCAATATCTTTTGAGATGTCCCATTTCACCACATAAGCAACACACTTGGACTATGCTAGCATCAGTAGTGGAAGTGATGTGTTGGGTTGGGGTCTTTACGGAGCAAGTTTCCCGGCCATCCATAATCCTTGGACAATTTCTTTTGAAATGTCCGGGTTCACCACAATTGTAGCAAAATTGATTCATCCTTACACCAGTAATCGAGGTGTTTGGCTGAGCAGATACCCTGCAGTATCGCGTGGTGTGTCCTTGCCTGTTGCAGTTCTTACATCGAAGTTCACAACACTTTCCTACGTGGTTGAAGTTGCATTTCTCACAACTTGGAAGTTTTCCAGCATATTGCCGCACTGGCGTTGGCACTGGTTGGGCGGATATGGCGGTTGTAGAAGTTATCTCGAGTTGTCGTTTCTTTGCAAGTTTCTGAGATGACTTGTTCTTCTTCTCGGACCAAAATTTTTGTTTGGCGCTCTTAGGTTTGGGACCTGGAATATTCTCTAGGACAGGCCCTTGTTGATTTCCTGGTGTGTTGTTACAGCTTGAGGTGTGGAAGTCGTTCCCATTCCCATTTAGGTCGTTAGCATTAAGAACAGCTAAAGCGGCTGCTATGGCTGTTGTGACAGTAGCTTGGAACGTAGTTGAGTCCATCTAGAGGATTGGTGCCTTACTGGTGGATTGGTTCTATTTCTTCGGAGGCATGATCTGCTATATGTCAAGAAAAGAGTTTGTGAGAAACAATGGTTGTCTCTCGATGTATCTTAAATATTTGTCTATGCATTGATATTTCCCATTTTGCTACTGACTCTCTTTGATTCGACCCACATCCCCAAGACGTGGTCTTAGCAGAGATAGAAAAGATTTGAGGACACAAATTTCACATAAAATAGTATTAAGAACTCTTGTTTGCTCAGCCCATTGGGCTGGCGGAGCAACTCTCCCATTTCTTCGGCTCCAGATGAGGCGAAGGGTTAGCTATAAGAGTAGCTACAGATATCAAGTTGATATAAGATTCAACTTGATGTTCAGGAGAAATCCCTGGAATGTCTTTAGGGAAGACATCTAGAATGTTTTGGGCTTCGAAAATGCTCTCGAGGTCTTTAACTTTTTGCATCCTATTGACAACATGAGTCAGGAATACATAACATTCCTTTCGTAGATGCTCCTAGGCTTTGATGCAGGAAATGATATGAAGTTGCGAACGATCTTATCACCGAAACCGGTGAGGACTCCTTCAGAGGGACGACTGAGATGAATCTCTTTCTCGACGTAAGGACATTGGCACCATGTGAGGCTCATTCGTCCTATGCCAATTAGGCCATTGAAGCTTTTCATGGGTATTGATATGAAATCAATTGGGGGAAAGGAATAATCGTCTAAGGTAAGAGCACATCCTATGATACATGCTTTTAACTGAAATATGATTGTTGTCATCGTTATTGAAACTACGATTACATATTTCAGAATTCAGGACCTACCAATAGGCCTAAGTCCTAATATCAAATAGAAAATTTTGGCAATATTGAAGATAGAGGTGTTTACGGGAAAATGTTACTCATAACATAAATATGAAGGCTATTCCTTAGAACAGAAAGGAAGGACGAGTAAAGTGATCATCTATTGATGATGGGTACTCCGCAAGTGAAATCCCATTTCGGTCAGCTGTCGCTCTACATCAAGCAGACGTCCTTCATACCCTAAATGGCCGGTTCAGAGCTCTATGAACTCGACTTAGGTTGTAGCTAACTCTCGCTGTAGAGCTTCGTTGTCTCTCATAGTTCTACCATGAAAACTTCAAGATTACGAATGTGGTTTGTGTTGGCATCTGAGTCTGCTTCAAGTTCCATAGTTCGTCGAAGGGTTGCCAAACCTAGCTTCACATTGTGAGCCACTCGGTGTATTAGGGTTGGAAGGGCCTTGTCTACAGGACCTCCTCCGTAACACCGTAAAATTTAAAACAATTTTTCACATTTTTCAACACATTTTACCAAACACATTTAAAAACAAAATCCCATTGTATCAATACTTTGGTTCACAAAAGTGTTTCCCAAGATCAAAAACATAGAAATCCATGTGTGTGTACGAGTCACGCCGGCGCCTTCCCGCAATCATCACTGGTACCTGAAACACATAACATTGTAAGTGTATAGCTTAGTGAGTTCCCCAAAATACCATGCATAACACTGCTAGCCACTCGAGGCTATAACTCTGTGGGCCCGTAGGCCCTAACTCTGTGGACCCTCTGGTCCTAACTCTGTGAACCTTTCAGTTCTAACTCTAATATACTCTGATATACACATGATATAAACCACATAAAACAATGCAGTATAACACATCACATAATAGCATACGATAACTCTGACACATAACTCTAATTACCACTCTAGGTAAAGTATAGTGAGAAGACTCACCTCAGATGTCCCGGTAAATCACTGACTCGGTAGAATACGATCTAGCCTTCGCCTAAACACATAAAGTAATACTCTCATAAATATAACTCTCAGAACTAGACTCTACTCTCTCTAAGCACCCTCAGAAGGGTAAAAGACCATTTTACCCCTCCTTTGGCTCAAAGGCCCTCATTGTTAACCAAAGTCAACGGTCAAACTTTGACCCAACTCGGCGAGTGCACTTGGGTAACTCGACGAGTCCACCTGTGTTCACTTAACTCTTTAGTCCCATTTAACACGTCGAGTCCCTCCCTTTACTCGACGATTCCTCAGGTAAGAATCGCGGGGCTATCCCGACTCAACTCGTCGAGTCTCAAGAACAACTCGACGAGTACATGCCATGCACAAACTCCATTGACCTCCTTAGGTCAGATCTGTTCCTCTAATCCATAGATCTGTCCTTCCCAAGCATAATAATCACGTAAAGTCCAGACCTTGATACCCATATATCATCTAGATGGTATCATTTGGTGATTTAGCCCTAAAAATGGCATCCTGAGCTCATAACTCCCAAGATAACTCATAAAGCTCCAAGGGTTAAGGTCTTTGGACCTCTTTGAGTCCAGATCCAAAGCATAAACTTGATAAGGGACCAATTGCTCCACATAATCATCCTCAAAAGAGGTTAGAAAACCCTAACTCTAAGAATCAATACCAAAATTGAAGAAGGTCCGAATAAATACTGTGACAACCCGATATTTTTCCAAAAACAGTGTAACGCTCAAAAGTCAAAATACAACGAAAACTATTTGGAATCAATTAAATTAACCTCAAAAATAAAGTGTTCAAATATCTAAGTTGAGATACATCAAATGTTAGATATCGTGCCAAGGTTTTCAAAAACATAAAGAGCGTTCAAAACCGGGTTATATTGAAGAAATTATAACCACTCGTATATTTACGACACACCGTTAAAATGCTATTTAACGTAAAAAGTGAAATTTCAATAAAATGCATTTTAGCCTTAAGTATCTAAACTAAAGATGTAGAGTTCGTTAGACTGTAAACATACATAAAAAGATCGCCCAAATTGGACCTCGTATGAAGAAGTTACGAATTTCCTAAGTTTCGTAACAGTAGTAGAGGGCTAAAAACTCAAATTGAAGATTGAGTGTTATTTAGCTATCGCCACCTAAACGGAAGTTGAAGATCTCCACAATAGTAATAAAATGATAAATAGACAAACAAAAACCGACGTCGAATAAAGAAACTATGAATTTTTAACGGACTTTAGTAGTCTCGGCCTATTAACAATATATCATTAAAAATAAAGTCAAAACTAGCCGACAGAGTCTAAATGAAAGTTGTACAACATAATCTCACCTAAGCGTGGATATAAAGAAAGCGAAAAATGGAGCCCGTACGCGAAAGTTACGGAATTTAGAAGATGGAAGACCGGATTACGCCCTGCGAAATCCAAGAGTACGCCCCGCGTACTAGGCCCAGTGTCAAGTCCCATCGGATCGAGTACTCTACGCTAGCTAGACCGGAGTCGTAAGCCATGATGCAATTTTTACGCCCCGCGTAACCGAAGTACACCCCGCGTACCGAGTACGCCCAGCGTACTCCGGTAGTACGCCCCGCGTACGAGGATCCTCCAGCCTATAAATAAAGAGGTTGAGCTTCGGGTTTTTGCACACAATTCTCAGATCCTCTCTCACTTTTACACACCCTAGAGCTCCAGAGACCATCCCAACACCTCGGTTTCCGTACCCGAGCCCCCGACGAAAGATCTACTCTACCGAGATCCCCGAAGAGCCCGAAGACGCAGCTTTCCGCGGTCGAAGTTCTGCTCAATTCTAGCCTCTCTCTCTTCGAACCAAACGAGTGAGTTCATACCCCTACCTTTCAGTTCTTTTCATGTTTTAGGGGGTGGGGAATACAAGTACATTACACATTAAAGTATCATTTTATAAACATAAATGTAATGTCTATCTTTGAATATCGATACAAACATCTTTATGTATAAAAGGGCTATTATATCACCAAGTTATTTTCACCAAAGGGAACATACTTTCTGAAAAACTATAATGGGTATAGTTAATGAGCCAATCGTACATTTTACATATACATCTTGAAAAACGAAACACTTTCAAAAGAAGTAAAGTCATTCTTATTGTAAATCTATTTATACTAAGCAATGTGAGGTATTCAAACTTCAACGTACACTTATGTATGCATTTCAAGTCCTGTATTATATACCATAATCTCTTGGAGGGAGAGCGTGATACTTGTGTATATATCTATACGGGATTGACAATCCCACACCTAAACTATTAGCTATAGTTAGACCGGCAGGTATGGGGTGACAAATGTCATAACACTACAACACCTGAAGAATGTTGTTACAGGCATTCAGTGTCAATAGTATGGCTATAAAACTCACATAAAAAGTATAAAAAAAAGTTTGATTTACGAGATTCATATATGCATTACAGTTTTCTACATTATTCATCATACAAAGTTATCTTTATCATTCAAGTACGAAAAATACTAACGCATTCCGACTCTGGAAACCTTTCGAATCATTTATAGAAAATATTGGAGTTTCTGAAAACCTCATTTACCGATTTGCTGCCAAAAAGGATATACTTTTCAACTCAAAACACTCATGGACTCACCAACTTAATTGTTGACACTTTTTCAAAACCACTTGTATTTCTCAGGGAACCAGTAATACAGGTAACCATCAACTTTTGGAAGAAGGAACACTAAGAACGTTTATCATTAAACATTTATATCATCATATTATAACATTCTTTTGGAAATATGTATAACGCAACAATGTACGTTTTTATTATATATATGATGGTTGTGTATTTTCTTTACGATATTCAATTGTTATGGTACTACGTGAAGTCATCCACCCCCGAATGTTTCCGCCATTTTGGTTTAGGGGTGTGACAAATACCTCAAGTTGAAGTCTCTGGACTCTGAAACCACTAGAATCACACCTCCTTCAGTCTCCTCTTTCTCTTGATCACCTTCTTCTTGCTAAACCAAAGATAGAAATATCAAATATGGTTTCTCCTTCCTCCCAAACGATCTAGCTCACTTAGGGTGCTCTCAAGGGACTGGTAGCCGCAATGGAAGGCTAAGAGTGCCCTTAAATAGGCTCCAACCCCGGAGGATTAGGGTTTCATTAAACAGCATAGACTCGCCGAGTCCATTAATGGACTTGCCGAGTCCAACGCGAACCCGGATGATAAACCGCGACCCTACTCGGCGACTCTAAGCATCAACTCGCCGAGTTCCTTCACAAATTCCAAAAATAAATATTAGAATAATATACCTGGGATTCCAGATGTTACAATTCTCCCCTACTAGAATCAGACTTCGCCCTTGAAGTCTCATTCTGCATGCTCACGCATCTCGTGCTCCGGCTCCCAAGTCAGCTCTGACCCTTTCCTATGCTACCACTACACCTGCACCAGAGGCACTTCCTTGTTCCTTAGAACCTTGACCTTCCGATCCCTAATTGCCACTGGTCTCTCAACATAGTTCAGGCCTACATCCACCTGAATATCCTCTAATGGTACCACTGCCGACTCGTTGGCTATACACTTTCTCAACTGCGACACATGAAAAGTGTCGTGAATCTGACCTAACTCCGCAGGTAGCTCCAAACGGTAGGCTACCCTGCCTACCCTCGCGATTACCCTGAAAGGTCCAATATATCGAGGCCCCAACTTGCCCCTCTTCCTGAATCGGATCACTCCTTTCCAAGGAGAGACCTTCAAGAGTACGAAGTCACCGACCTGAAACTCGAGCTCGGACCGATGCCTGTCCGCATAACTCTTCTGACGACTCTGAGCGGTTAACAACCTCTGCCTGACCTGTTGTATCTGCTCAGTTGTCCGAAGCACGATCTCCGTACTACCCATTACACGTTACCCCACCTCTCCCCAGCAAATGGAGGTCCGACACCTCCTCCCATACAACAGCTCAAAGGGTGGCATACCAATGCTTGAATGATGGATGTTGTTGTATGAAAACTCTACCAAGGGAAAATATGTGTCCCAACTCCTGCCAAAATGCAATACACATGCTCGGAGCATGTCCTCGAGCGTCTGAATTGTCCACTCGCTCTACCCGTCAGTCTGTGGGTGATATGCGGTACTAAAATGCAACCTCGTACCCAACTCCTCATGAACTTTCTTCCAGAACTTGGAAGTTAAACACACATCTCAATCCGAGATAATCGAGATCAGAACTCCATGCCGCGAGACCACCTCTCTCACATACAACTTTGCCAGTTTCTCTGCAGAAGAGCTCTCGCTAATGGCAAGGAAGTGATTGTTCTTCGTCAACCGGTCTATAATCACCCAGATTGCATCGACACCCCTCGCAATCCTTGGTAATTTGGTGATAAAGTCCAAAGCAATCTGTTCCCACTTCCACTCGGGAACCTCTAAGGGCTGCAACTTACCATGCAGTCTCTGGTGCTCGGCCTTAACCCGACGACAGGTTAGGCACCTCTCAACGAACCATGCAACATCCATTTTCATACAGGGCCACCAATACTCCTTCTTTAGGTCCAAATACATCTTAGTGGCCCCGGGATGGATCGAGAACTTCGATCGATGTGCCTCTTCCATCAAAATGGTACACGTCCCGCCCATAAACGGTACCCAAATCCGACCCTGAAATGTCATAAGTCCCCGACTATTGGTAACAAACTCCGTTACCTGTCCGATAACTCGCTCCCTCTTTTGGTTTTCTGGTCTCACACCCTCTGCCTGGGCCCCTCGAATGGTGTCCAACACTGGATTCATCACCGTCAATATCATACAAACGTCTCGCATTGGGATGCTCTCCATCCTACGACTCAGGGCATCAGCTACCACGTTAGCCTTACCTGGGTGGTACATGATCTCAGAATCATAATCTTTTACCACATCTAACCATCTCCTCTGCCGCATGTTTAGGCTGGGATGATCCATCAAGTACTTTAGGCTCTTATGATCCGTGTGTATGGTACACCGGACCCCATACAAATAGTGATGCCAGATCTTGAGGGCAAACACCACTACCCCCAACTCTAAATCGTGGGTGGGATACTTTGCCTCATGAGGCTTCAGCTGCCTCGATGCATATGCTATCACGTGCCCCCTCTACATAAGCACCGCTCCCAACCCTGATATCGACGCATCACAATATACCACGAAGTCCTCCATACCCTCCGGAAGGGCTAACACCGGGGCTTCACATAACTTCTGACGAAGTGTCTCAAAGGAGGCCTGTTGCTCTGGGCCCCATGAGAAAGCAACACCCTTCCGAGTCAACTTGGTGAGTGGCACGGCGATCTTGGAGAAGTCCCTGATAAATCTCCGATAAGAGCCTGCCAATCCTAGGAAACTCCTGGTCTCTGTAGGTGACCTTGGCACCTCCCAACTCATCACTGCCTCAATCTTGGCCGGATCGACCAATATCCCTTTCTGGTTAACAAGATGCCCTAGGAACTGGACCTCTCGCAACCAAAAATCACACTTGGAGAACTTGGCGTAAAGCATCGCCGATCTCAAAACTCCGAGGATCTCTCTCAGATGCTCCTCATGCTATTCCTTGGATCTCGAATACACCAATATGTCGTCAATAAACACGATCACCGAGCGATCCAACATCGGCCTACATACTCTGTTCATGAGGTCCATGAACACCGCCGGTGCGTTGGTGAGCCCGAAAGGCATCACCACGAACTCGTAATGCCCGTAACGAGTCCTGAATGCTGTCTTATGGATGTACTCATCTCACACCCTCACCTGATGATAACCCGACCTCAAATTAATCATGGAGAACCAAGATGCTCCCTGTAACTGATTGAACAAACCATCGATCCTCGGCAACGGGTAACGGTTCTTGACCGTCAGCTTGTTCAATTCGCTGTAATGAATGCACATTCGATGTGAGCCATCCTTCTTCTTAACAAAAAGGATAGGCGCTCCCCATGGAAAACTGCTCGACCGGATAAATCCCTTCTCCAGCAGCTCCTGAAGCTGTGAGGATAACTCCTGCATCTCTGGAGGCACAAGGCGATAAGGTGCCTTGGTGATAGGTGCAGCTCCCATAACCAAATCGATATTGAACTCAACCTGCCTCTCGGGAGGCACACCCGGTAACTCTTCCGGAAATACATTCGGGAACTCACGCACTATCGAAACCTCATCAATTGGCTTCGGTCTCTCTGAATCAACCCTTGTATCCATCACATATGCTACAAACCCCTTACAACCCTGCTGTAGACTCTGTCTCGCTCTAGCGGCTGAACAAAATGCCAACCCAGAACGCGTACCCTCGCTGTACACAGTAAGAACTCCCCCACTAGGATCTCGTATGGTCACCAGCTGTCTCTCGTAGTCGATAACTGCTCCAAGTTTACTCAATCAGTCCATGCCCACGATGACACGGACATCTCCCATCGCAATAGGAACTAGATCAATCGATAACTTGACGCCGAAAATCTCGAGTACACATCCTCGAATCACCTCGGTGGCGTACACCTCTTTCTCATCAGCTATGGAAACTCTCAGAGGCCGACTCATCACCTCTCGACTAATACTGATGTGCCGACTAAAAGTCAAAGATAAAAAAGACCGACTCGCACCCGAGTCAAATAACACCAAGGCAGGTACAGAATTCACAAGAAAAGTACCTACGCACATCATAATATAAGCACAATATCTCAACATAAAAGTAAATATATGAAAGAATACATACCAGCCATGACATCGGGCGTTGCGTGGACCTCCTCCGCAGTCAACTGAAAGGCTCTCCCTCGTGCCTTCGGTACCTCGGCCTTCACTGGCCGGCTCTCAGTAGCTCTGATAGTAGCAGGGCCAGATCCCTGAGGTGCTCCCTGGGTAGTCCCTCGTAACTGTGGACACTCTGCCTTGCGGTGTCCGGTCTGGTTGCAGTCAAAAATATCAGCATAGTTTAATCAAAAGTAAAGACGAGACTTCTATATGCTCCGTCTTCTCCCAAAAGTAAGCGAGATACCTGTCTAACGTGAACCTGAGAATACAAGCAGTTTTAAAAAAATCAGCATAAAGCTGGTGAGTTCATAAGCGGTTGGTTTTGGTGAAAGAAAACGTTCCTTTGATTTTATGAAAAGTTGTTTTCCAAGAAAATCCCATATTTTCTTATAAAGAAGTTTCATTATCCATTTGTTATATAGCATGTTTATGAAAAAGTTAAGTTATCCCAGGAAAAAACCCTTATTTTCCTTAAAAAAGTTGATGATTGATTATCCATACATGAGTATCTACAATTCTCAGACAATAGTTTTCTTTTCGAAACTCTGGTTACACCCAGAGGAGTATATTGGCCATATTTTCGAAGCTCTTGGTTACACCCAGAGGAGTATATTGGCCGTGTTTTCGAAGCTTTGGTTACACCCAGAGGTGTATATTAGACGTATTTTCGAAGCTCTAGTTACACCCAGAGGAACATATTAGTCGTAGTTTAATAAGTAGTTTTAATACACGTATAAAATTAATAAGTACGTAGTGAACTAATTCCTAAGGGTATTGTTGATACCCTCTAGTAATGAAACCAGTTATTACTTTGATGTTAGTTCACTAGGTTCATTATTACTAAAAGTAAATCTCCATTATCTAAGTTTGCGATTTCTATAACCATACAATAAACTAGATATGGCTCATAACGGGGGCCAGTATCATTTTATGACTTTGTCACTCGTAGACCTGTCGGTCCCACTGTAGCTAGCAGCAAGGTGCGTGGTAGTCAGTCCCGTATAGATCTATACACAAAAGTCACATTTTCCCTCTAAGAGATTCTGGTTACAGGGTCGGTCCTCCACTTGCGTATCTCTGCGGAATGTTACCGAGGACGTGTCTCCAATTGTAAGATTAACGGATTTATAAGTAATAATATGGAAAATCCCGTTTTATGATTGGTATGAATCCTTTGTAAATTATAAAGTATAACATAAAATATAACATTTTATGATGAGATTCACAAGTTCCTTGTTTTAGTTTTGAAAGCTAGCTCTACAAGTTAATTTCTTAATCGTTTTGTAAAAATAGTTTTATGTGTTAAAAGCATACTGGACATGTAAACATTTCATACGAAATAATTGGTTTTGAGTACAAGTTCCCTTTTACTTTTGCTTATATCCCCCCTGAAAACATGAAAAACTCTAAAAAGGCGTAGGGTATGAACTCGCCTTGAGTGAATGGATGGAAGTGTCGGGTAGGAATGTTAGGTGTTAAGTGATGACTTTTAACACACGTGAGGATCCTATGTAACATGAAGTGATACAAAATTGTATCTAATTAGTTATTTGATCACTAATTAAGTAAGTAAATACACTCTAATACGTGAAAACACTTTACTTCAAGTGTTAGGGGTGATACGGGTTGCATCTAAGGAGTATATGGCCTCATTATGGAGTTTACTCTTCAAGTGGGGGCCCTTAGGGGTGTTTACGGTTCTGGGACCATATCCCCATGAGTTTATGGACGTAAAATCATGGTAGTGGTGTCGTGGGGTGTTTAAAGGTCTTATCTCACTCAAGGAGGGGTCCTAGGGTTGAATTAAAGGCTATGGAAGTTATTGGAGCTTGGAAAGGACCTTAATAGGAGTTTATGGTTTTTGAAGGCTGCATTGGTGAGTTTATGGTCATAAACACATGAGTTTACAGCCATAAACTCATGTTTGTCACTTTCTTGCATGTTTTGGTGCATCTAGGGTAAGCATACCGGGTTCTAGTCACTTATTCAAGCTATAGAAGGTGTTTAAGGGCACTTTAACACCCTAAAAAGATGTTTACATTTTTGGGACATTCCTAAACCGTAAACTCATGTTTTCTCCTATTATTTCATGTTTTGGGGTTCTTAGATCATTCATGCAAGTTTCTAGGTCATAACCCATGTATTAGAAGGGTTTTGGGGCATCAAAACCCCCTTTTAGGGTGCTTACGGTTTTGGGATGCTCCCAAACCGTAAACACACATTCTTGGGGTTTTTGGATGATTAAATCACGAATTTGAAAGTATGTTAGGCTAAACAACAAGCTAAGAAGGTTAACTTACAATTGTAAAGCTTGAAGGGGCGTTTCTAGATCAAATCCCGAGTTGTAGAGAGAGAAAGCTCTAAGGGTGTGAAAAAGGTTGAAATGAAGGCTACTTGTCACACCCCGAAAACCAAGGCGGAAACATTTCCGGGGCGGACTCTACGTTGAGTATCAAATGCAATGCACATAGTAAGCAAAGTAAACAACCATTACATTACATATGGAAATTTACATTTGTTCAAAAGTAAAGTTGTACAAGTGATGATACATATGTTTGTATATATATATATATATATATATATATATATATACACACACACACACACACAAAAGTAAGACGTGTCTTCTATGCACTCCATGTTCACCAAAAGGATCATCGGGTACCTGTCTAATGCGGACCTGAGAATACAAGCATTTTAAAAATCAGCATAAAGCTGGTGAGTTCATAAGCGGTTTTGTTTTCTGAAAACAATTTTCCTTCTAGTTTTCTGAGAAAGTTACAAACCCAAGAAAATCCCATATTTTCTTAAAAGTAAAGTTTAGTTACCCGTTTGTCACCCAGTTTGATTTAGAACAGTTTTTTATCTGATTTTTACACACTCTGATTAAGAACAAGTTCGGTTATCCCAGGAAAAACCCTTATTTTCCTAAAATGTTTGTGAAGTGTTATCGAATCTGAAAGTAACGTACAAGTATCTACCATACTTAAAGGGTGTGTGTGAAGTTTCCTGAAAGTTTGGTTACCTTTAAATGTACATTAGTTTTAACACGTATATAAAACTAATAAATAAGTATAAAGTTTTCATAATCTTGATTGCGAGTTCCATAACCATACTACGGACTAGATATGACTCGGAACAGGGCCAATATCTTTTATGAATTTTGTCACCCTTGAACCTTTCGGTTCGGCTGTAGCTAGCAGCCAGATGCAGGATAGTCAATCCCATATAGATCTATACACTCAAGTCAGGCTCTCCCTTTCCGGAGATTCTGGTTACAGGGATAGTCCTCCACTCTCGTATCTAGGGGAAGTGTTGCAAAGGACGTGTCTCCAATCTTAAGATTCATGAATTTAAAACTGAAATTATTAATACAGAAATCCTGTTTTATTGGTTCTTTACTCTCATATCTAGGGGGAGTATTAACTAGGACCTGACTAAGTTCCAATGATAGCTGTCATTCACACTCGTATCTAGGGGGTGTTTTATTAAGGACAATACAAAATTTATATGATTTCAAACAGTAAATGTGTGAACAATCAATTGTGAAGTATAAAATATAACACTATATAATAAGAATTGAAATCGGTTTAAAATACATCTCTACAAGTCAAACAGTTTGTTAATATGTTTTCAATTCTTAAAAGTTTACGGATTATGAAACCATTCAAACGAAATAATGAATTTAAGTACAAGATATTCTTGTACTTTTGCTTGTATCCCCCCCCCCTAAAAACATTGAAAATCATTGAAAAAGAGTAGGGGTATGAACTCACCAGATGAGAAAACGTGTCGGTTTGGATGCTATGTGTAGGTTCGGGGCTTGATAATGCGCGAGGTTCCTATGTAATATGAAGTGGTATACAAATGTATCTAATTAGATTTTTAAATCACTAATTAGATATGATTATACACTCCAATATGAGAAAACACTTCAAATCAAGTGTTTGGAGTGACCTGGGTGACATCTACGGACGTGTAGGGCTTTGGAAAATGAGTTTGCTCTTCAAGAGTAAACTCCTTAGGGAGTTTATGGCCCTAAGACCATGTCCACATGAGTTCACGACCTTGAACTCATGGATGATGGGTTTTACGGTGCTAAATGGTCAAATATCACTTGGGGAAATTAGCTAGGATCAAATCTAAGGCATAGGAATGGATTTAACCCACATATGGACCATTTAATGGAGTTTACGCTAGTAAACTAGGATTTTACAACCGTAAACACCCCCACACTCAATCCCTTGATGTTTTTGTGGTCATAGGTCTTTACAAGTGTTTCTAGCCAAATCTACAAGCCATTGAATGAGTTTAAGGTCCCATTTGACCATGATTAAGGAGTTTACGGCTTAAGAACCCATTCTTGGGGGGTTTACGGCCGTGAACTCCTAAAGGGAGGGTTTTCATCATGTTTAAGGCCCTTAAACTCGATTGTGGTTCTTTCTAGACTTTAATCCAAGGCTATTGGTGTGTCTAAATGGCATTTTAACACTTTAAAATGAGTTTACTCCCCATGATATGGAGTTTACGGCCCAAGCATGTTCTTGGGCAGTGAACTCATGCTTACTCCCCAAAATTTAAGTTTAAGGTGTTCTAAGTTCAATCCAATAAGCCATTTAGCCATATCTAAGCTCCAAAGGTCGATTGGAAGGGTTTTAAGGCTCAAAAATCCATTTTTTATGTGTTCACGGCCTAGGACTGTTCTAGGGCTGTAAACTCATGATAATGGTCCTATTCCATAGTTTGACCACGAATTTGAATGTCTAAGATGTTATACTAGGAGTTAGGGTAGTTACCTTGGTGATTTGGAGCTCAAATTTGATGATTTTGGACCTAAGACTTGGGTTTGAGGAGAGAGGTTAGAGAGAGGAAAGGCTTCAAATGAAGTCTTTTGAACTTTATATATGGGTTAAGTTTGAGACACGGTGGAATTCTACCCGATATTGACGTTATACGATGCTTTTGGTCGCACCCGATTAAGCTGTCGTAACCCGATATGGTCGAAACTAAAAATTTTCTAAGTAATAGTTTGGGATGTTTTCATGAGTTTCTAACATGTTTGGATACCAATTAAGTCATAATAGAAGTTTCAAAAATAATGGCTTAAGTTAAAACTTAAACGAAAACAATTCGAAAGAGACGAATTTTATGGACGGAAACGGGTTACAGCGATGGAGCAAATTACGGGTTGTCACATTATCCCCCCATTAGAGGGAATTTCGTCCCAAAATTCAAACATTAAATACAACTCAAGGAATTTGAAAGAGATACAGATACTTCAGTTTCATCGGATCTTTACGCTCCCAATGAACTCGTGTCTTCGTATGGCATTCCAGCGAACCTTCGTTATCGGGATACGATTTTGTTTCGTATATTTAATCTCTCGATCTATGGTTTCGATTGATTCCTCCATGAGGTTCAGACTTTCGTTGGTTTCGGTCACATCGAAGGGATTACTAGGGTTTCATCAGGTAGGCACTTCTTATGAATAAAGACGTGGAATCCCGGATGGATACTGCTAAGTTCTGAAGGTAGTCGGAGTTTGAAGGTTATGGAATTGATCCAAACGAGGATCTCGAAGGGTCTAATGTACCACGGGTTAAGTTTTTCGCGCTTTCCAAGGTGTACCGTGTCTTTCCAGAGTAAGACCTCCAACAAGAGGGTACACCTTTCGGTGTCGGAATGGTTAGGGTTTTGGCGATTCAGGAAAAATTTCTGGATGAACCTGCAATAGTAGCCAGCGAGACCCAAGAATTTGACGGGTTTCTGTGGGTACCTTCAGTGCCGACTAATTCTCTATTTCTTTGATCTTAGGAGGATCCCACATGTATGTCTTCATCGTCTACTACATGACCAAGGAAATGGTTCGACCGATGGACATTACTACGAACTTATAGCGATCATATCGAGTCCGACATACTATCTACAGAACATCACTCTCATGGATTTGTAGCTGACGGTACCTTGACCTAAATTTTATCTTTGAGAAGTGGTTGGTTCTCTGAAGTGGATCGAAAAGGTCATCTACTCAAGGAAAGAGGATATTGGTTTTGACGGTCAACTCATCAAGTTGACTGGATAACTCCTGCATTTTTGCTGGAGCTAAGGGATACAGAGATTTGGCTACTGAGGTAGTTCCAGGAATTCGGTTGATGCAAAATTCAACTTGCTATTCTGAAAGAATTCTTGGAATCTATATAGGAAATACATCAGGTCAGTCACAGACTTCGGGGACGTTCTCGAGGTTTCTAACTTCCTTTTTCTCGCGTATCACATGGGATAGGAATGCATGACACTCCTTTTGGGGAAAACTCTTGAGTTTTGATGCACGAAATGATACGAAGGTTGGAACCGAATTTATCGCCGTAGATCATGAGGGTCTGACCAGAGAGGAGATTGGGACGGATGGCTTTTTCAATACAAGGGTATCAGCACGATTGGGACTCAACCAGTCCATGCCACAGATAACATCAAAACCATTTATGGAAACTAGCATATGATCAATGGATGAAGAATGGTCGTTCAGAGTAAAGGTACAATCTATGGATGTATCGATAAAGTTCTCTTTCCCACTGTTAGTCGCCTTGATGGTGAAGGGTTCATTTACTAGTGAAGGGCTAAGATTAAGAAGATGTCTGAATGAATAGTTAACAGAATTTTCTTTTAGCATTAGAATCGAAAAGGATTGCAGGCGTAGGAGTTGTTAAGGAGGAATATACTTGAGGCGACGGTGGGATCAGCGGCTGCCTCCTCTCGTCCTATTGCTAGAACTCTTTCAGTGTTTCCAGCCGTTGCTTCCTTAGGGCAACTTCACTTAAAATGCCCGACTTCTCCGCAACCATAGCAGGCCTGACCAATGCCCGCTACGGAAGCTTGATTAGTTGGTTGAGTTGGTGTCTTGCAGTTTTTCGCAATGTGACCCTTTTTGCCACAACTGTTGCAAAACACCTCTCGACATGGGTTGGAAGTGAGGTGATGATAGTTGCAATTGTCACAACTAGGGAGGGTTCCAGCATACCTATTGGTAGGTGTTTGAGCTGAGGATCCAACAACAATAACAGCTGCAGGGGTAGTAGCAGCGTGAACTGCCACAGTTTGCTGCCTCTTCGAAGACTCCTACGATGTTTGACTTTTCTTCTTCTTCCCAATTTTTCTGTTCTCATCCTCTCTATCAGTTCAGGAGTGGTAGCTGCTTCTTCAAGGTCACCACTATGGTCGATTAAGATTTGTGCTAAGCATTTGGCGCTGTCGTATGCATCTGGCCTCGCAGCTATGACGTTTCCTTTTGTTGGCTGGGTCAGCCCCCAGATGAATCTCTCTATCTTCTCACTCTCCGGGGTAACCATTCCCGGGTAGAGTAGCGCCAAGTCATCGAACCTGGAAGTGTAAGCGGCAATATCAGAACCTTTCATCTTCAAGTTCCAGAGCTCGTGCTCTAATTTTTGCATTTCGCCCCGAGGGCAGTACTCAGCCAGTAGAAGTTCCTTCATGGCTTCTTAACCCATGGCATTGGCTACAGGTAACGTTAGGGATTTGACTCGGCCGTTCCACCAATTCAGGGCTTTATCGATGAAGGTGCAGGCGACGAACTTCACCTTATTAGATTCTGAGCAGGCACAAATTTCAAAGATAGATTCATTTATCTCGAACCATCGGGTGAGGAAAATGACACCTCCAGTGCCATCAAAGGATGTGGGTTTCGCGTTCATGAAATCTTTATAAGAACCCTCCTTTCGGTGTCCTTGGCTACCATCCTGCTTTTAAGGCTAGGGACCACCTCCTGAACTTTGGGGTTCCTTTGTGACATGGCGGCTATCACTGCGATAGTAACAGCTGCCTGAAGCGTTACAAGATCAATTTGAGGAGAAGATGGTGGAAGAGGGTTGTTGTTGTTCTTTGAACTGGGTCTTTTTCTTGGAGGCATCTTGATCTATAAAGATCAGGAAAGAGAGGATGGTAAGTCCTCTGAATTGAATCAAGAGATATGACAGATTACATTCCGAATAAGCGATAAAGCAGGAAAGAGTTATCAAAGCAGTCAATTTATTGCTAGAGAAAGGTTCAAGGAGCAATACATGAATGAGGATTTCTACAAAGGATTGGCTCAAGAAATACTCCCATAGTATTTCATGATTCGCTACGACCATGGTTCGATGTTTGGGGTATTAGGGTAAGTTTTAGGCATGCTGAACACCACAGTCAGTCCCAAGCACATGTTGGTCATGTCTCGAATGAATATAGTTGGCCAGGCTATATTGATCCTAGACACGACTACATAACTGCCCAGATTTAACCTCAGCACACAACACCCATTTACTTATGTTTTGTTCTACTTGTAGTTACGGATCTTGACGGTTAGGTATACTTGTATACTTTTGAAAATACTTATACTTTGAAGTATACTTTTAGTTCAGAGCACTTAGGCCCCTTAGTGTTTATAGTTTTATACCATGTAAGGATTGGTATACTTTATTCACTATAAACAAGGTCTCTGATACCAATCTGTCACACCCCGAAAACCAAGGCGGAAACATTTCCGGGGCGGACTCCACGTTGAGTATCAAATCCAATGCACATAGTAAGCAAAGTAAACAACCATTACATTACATATGGAAATTTACATTTGTTCAAAAGTAAAGTTGTACAAGTGATGATATATATATATATATATATATATATATACATACATACAAAAGTAAGACGTGTCTTTTATGTACTCCGTCTTCGCCAAAAGGATCATCGGGTACCTGTCTAATGCCGACCCGAGAATACAAGCATTTTAAAAATCAGCATAAAGTTGGTGAGTTCATAAGCGGTTTTGTTTTATGAAAATGAACAAGTTTCCTTCCGGTTTTCTGAAAAAGTTACAAACCCAAGAAAATCCCATATTTTCTTAAAAGTAAAGTTTACTTACCCGTTTGTTACCCAGTTTGATTCAGAACAGTTTGTTATCTGATTTTTACACACTTTGATTTAGAACAAGTTCAGTTATCCTAGGAAAACCCTTTATTTTCCTAAAATGTTTGTGAAGTATTATCGAATCTGAAAGAAACATACAAGTATCTACCATACTTAAAGTGTGTGTGTGAAGTTTCCTGAAAGTTTGGTTACCTTTAAGTGTACATTAGTTTTAACACGTATATAAAGCTAATAAGTAAGTATAAAGTTTTCATAATCTTGATTGCAAGTTCCATAACCATACTACGGACTAGATATGACTCGGAACGGGGCCAATATATTTTATGACTTTTGTCACCCTTGAACCTTTCGGTTTGACTGTAGCTAGCAGCCAGGTGCGGGATAGTCAATCCCATATAGATCTAAACACTAAAGTCACGTTCTCCCTTTCCGAAGATTCTGGTTACAGGGATAGTCCTCCACTCTCGTATCTAGGGGAAGTGTTGCAAAGGACGTGTCTCAAATCTTAAGATTCATGAATTTAAAACTGAAATTATTAGACTGCAAACACTTTTCTCCTTAAAATATCATATTATCTCTTTTGAATCTTCTTAAGATATTGCTAAGGATCTTCAAGTGTTCTTCATTCTTCAAGATCCTTGTGTCGTGAACCCTTGAATCATCATCATTTGTGAAGAGCATCTACCTGTGAACTCAAGATCATCAAGATCTTTAGGCCGTGAAAACTTGCATCATCATCATTTCACCAAGAACACACACTGAGTACCAGCCGTAAACATTTGAATCTTCAAGGGCCGAAAACCCTTTGCGGCTGTGAACACCGAAGGCTGGCCGTAAACACCAAGCAACATCTTGATTTCAGTTCTGTCACTTCTTTTGTAAGTGCTCCTTACATCATAGGTTGTTTCCTTTACACCTTAGAGGTTATATTCACTAAGCGTATGCCTATATAATATGTGAAATGCATTTTAGGACTTGTTTTGTCTCTGGATCTAACTCCGGGAACTTATCATCCTATATCAAACATTCAATCGAATCACTCTCATAAGTTAAGTTCATAACGCTACAAATTATACTTTTAAATGCTTTTAAATGCTTTTTAGGGGGGAGAATACAAGTAGAACACAATATAACTGTGTTAACCACTGCCATGTGAAAACATCAAAAAAAGGATTTCTTATACTCAAACACTTGTTAAAACCATTTTAAAACTATTCTTAGATTTCTATTCTTTATCAAAATCATACTCGTGTATCTATTTATGTATAAGTACACTTTAACGGACTTAGAACTATTGCTAAATACCGTAACTCCTGTTCCTTCTTTGGTTGTAGGCTTAGGGTATGATCACTAGTCCGACTGTCGGCTACATCATAGTTATACTTATTTAATACATATATGAATATTAAAGACCCATTTTTAAGGAACATACTTAACTCAGTTGCTTATGTTGAACAATTGAGTCTTTTCAATAAATCAGTAACAGTTAAAACAAACATACTAGTAAACTATAATAGGTATAGTTTAGAGGATCACTACATACTACTTCTAAAATAGAGAAACATACATGAGTCAATACATACATACTATTTGTAACACCCAATTCCTGGTACGCAGTTAGTTCAAGCATTCTTGTGTTTTTCTCTGGGACTCGATGAGTTGGATGCCCAACTCATCGAGTAGAGTCGAGATCCGCAGATAGTTTAAGTGACCTACTTGACGAGTCAGAAGACTGACTCAGCGAATAGGTGTTGTTTGGGCAAAACCCTAAATTGAGGGTTTGCACCCTAACACCTTATCTCAGCTTCCATCGTCCCATATACTCCCAGAAGACATTATATCGAAACCCTATCCGTTTTTTTTGTGTTCTAAGTCCATTTTGGTGCTTTTTGGTGGATTGTGAAGCTTGAGAAGAGGAAAGGAGGTTGTGAGACCAAGGGGAAACAAGAAGATCCAGAGTTTGGAGCTCATTTTCAGCTTATTGGAGGTATGAAGCTGAACCTTTGTTTATAGATCTTGATTTTTAGGCCTTTTCCATCATCTTTCTAAACCCTAGAGAGGTTTTATTCGGAATTTAGTGTTGGAAGTCAGTGTATGCTTTAGATCCAGTTCTATTAGGGGGTTTTATGGCACAAAGGTGCCAATTTTGTTTCCATGAATACCCCATGCACCTTAGAGGCCATCTTTTATGGCTTTTTGGGTGAAAGACCCCTGACATGCTTACCAAGTTTGGAACTTTACGTGTAAAATGGAAATTAGGAGGCCAAATCAATGGTTTTGGTGTGTTAAGTCCCACTAAAATCGACTGTATAATATTGGAAAAAGAGGGACTAGGCGAGTCACTTGGGTGACTTGGTGAGTCGAGATGCTTTTCCCTAAAAAATGTCTTCTTGAATGGTTTCGGTTGAGTGAAAGGAATGCTCAGCCTTCTAGAGGTTTGTCTTGGACCTGGAAATCATGGGGTTCGACGAGTGTTAGAACAGACTCAGCGAGTCCAAGGCAATCTCCCAATCTTTGAAGATGGACTCGACGAGTTGTTCATACAACTCGACGAGTCAGATGAAGATGGTCCCGATGGTTTGAATGAAGGAGAAACCGTTGGTAGAACAACTCAGCGAGTGAATTTGGGGTTGGATCGGGTTAATGGAGTATGGACTCAACGAGTTGGTAGAGCAACTCGACGATTTAGGTCAACTGGGTGTTGACTTTGACAGATGTTGACTTTTCTTGGTTTTGGCATTGACCCGGGCTAGAGTTGTGTATTCTGTTTAATGACTTGAGGGTTTTCGTATAGGGATTGAGGAGTCGAGGAGAGCCGAACTTCACGCCGAGGATAGTTCACACACTACACGACATCGTGGTGAGTTACCTTCAAGTAGAAGTGGGTCTAAGGCACCAAGGCTAGCCCACTAGTAATTGTTAGTTGGGACGATTATCTTTGTGATAACTGTCTGGTCTGTTGTTGTGGGATATGTGAGTATGCTATATTGCTAGATATATGAGTATGCTAGTTTGCTAGTTGCTATGTTACGTGAGATAGTATCAGTAGAAGGGGGACTAGTCCTTGATTCCATCACTAAGACCAATGGGTAGGTTGGACACCCAAGATATGTCTGATAGCATGATCATGATAAGATATTATGTGTTAGTAGTAGGGGTGAAATAGTCCCCGTGTACGGTTGAGATAGACCGGAGGGTAGGTCAGCACCTCATAATGGCTTGACATGGGTAGATCAGCACCCAGAATGGCTTGACATGGGTAGGTCAGCACCCTAGAATGGCTTGACATGGATAGGTCAGCAACCCAGAATGGCTTGACATGGGTAGGACGGGTGCCCCAGAATTGTCCGACAGTATGTATGATATGTGATTGTATGGTATGTGGTATGATGGGGGAACTCACTAAGCTTCGTGCTTACAATTTTAGTTTCTGGTTTCAGGTACTTTTTCATCTAAGGGGAAGGAGTCGGTGGTGTATCAGCACATCACACACACATGATTTTCGTTTAGAGTTTTCTTTGTTACTTCAAGATGATTTGGTTTGAAACATGATATTATGGTTTTATGTATTGTTATGATCTTGGCAATGTTTTGATAAACAAATTTATAAATCACTTAAATAAAGAAACAAAATTTTGGCCTCAAATTTTTGGATGTTACACTATTAATATTCATTACAAAGTATACTATTCATTTACAAGAACAAGAAGGAACATACATACAATAACAAGAACAAGAAGGAACATACATACTATGACAAGAACAGAATAACTAAAATGTGAGATACTATTTCATGGCATAGCAATATTTTTGGTGTGTCACGTTTTGTAACCAGAGTCTCCTGGAGGGGGAGTGTGATTTTGTGTATAGATCTATATGGGATTGACCATCCTACTCCTTGCTGCTAGCTGCAGTGGGACTTGTAGGTCTACGGGTGACAAATGTCATACCATTTTCAACGCCTGAAGAACGATGTGTTTTATACTATTCGACTAAGCATGGTTATAACCTAATCACATTTTTAACCTTAATTAATAGTTTGGTTTTAAGGTAGTTAATGCATGAGTAGTGTATTTTATACAACACTACTGTAAATCTTCATTTTCCATTACATTCATACAGTGATATTCTCACATGAGAAATGCATACTATTTTTCGAGTAAAGATAGCTACCTATATGGAAAAACATTCATTTATACTATTTCATGTACAAACATACATTTTACACTTTATTCAAGAGAACATAACATACAAACAGTTGAGTCTTTGTAGAAGACTACTTTTCATTTAAGGAAGAAAATATTGGATTTTCTGGGAAAGATATGAACATTTTCACTAGACAAATACAAACATTTTCAAGAAACAAATGCAAACACTTGACACCAAAATACTTATGAACTCACCAACTTAAATGTTGATACTCTCTTTCAAAATAACTTGTATTCTCAGGTCACCAGTAGACAGGTACACTGGACCAGGTTTTGAGAAGATAGAGCATGTTCAAAAATCATCTTTTATTTTGTTATATATATATATATATGTATACACACACACATATATATATATATATACATATATATATATATATACATATATATATATATATATATATATATATATATATATATATATATATATTTGGTGTCTTACAACTATACACAAAACACACATGTATTAACAATTCTATTAATGCAATGGATGTTGTTGCTTGTTTTACTATTGTGCATTGTTATGATATTGTACATGATGTCCTCCGCCCCCGAATGTTTCCGCCATCTCGGTTTGGGAGTGTGACAGGTTGGTATCAGAGCTTTGTTTATAGTGAACTGAGTATATCAACCCATAAAAGATATACAACTATAAACACATGGGATTAGAACACTCTGACCCAGAGTTATACTTTAAAGTTTTGATAAACAAAATAGTTGGTGAGTACTCACAGATAAACAAAATAATATTGGTTCCATGAATTGAAATCAAAGTTTTGATAAGCGTTTCCAATAATAAATGTATATTGCTAAAATGAGTAAATAATTTTGTAAAAATAAAATTCTTTATCATCATGAGTGATAAAGTATGTTGCCCAAATGAGATGCAACGTTCATATTCTCATAGAAGATAAAGTTCGTTACTCAAACGAGTAAACAAGTTTCATTGCTAAAATGAGCAATCAATTTCGTTGCTACAAGGAGCAAACAATTTCATTGCTACATGGAGCAAACAATTTCATTGCTAAAACATGTATATAAGTTTCCTATAATAAAAGTTCATTGTTATGATGAAATACACATTTTATTACTATAATGAGAAACAAAGTTCATCGTTATAACGAGAAACAAAGTTGATTGCTATAATTGATAAACGAGTTTATTGCCATAATAAATAACAAGTTTGTATGTGTATGAGCAAACAATGAGTTCCCAACCAAGCCTATGACTTATGCCCTATCAAGATCTATGCTTATCGGTCCATAAATTATATGGTATCATGTACTCCAGTGATGAGATAAAAACCTTTAAGATCGAATAGATCTTTGAAACAGGTATATAAAGAATGTAAAGCAATACTCAAGAATGGATTTGAATATGTCGAATGATTAAACTTTCAATCATCAGCAGAACTCGATGAAGAACTTCCACTGTAGAGGATTCTGGGGTTACAAAAAGTTAACTTCTATAATTACACCGTAAAACCCTAATCAATTGGTTACGCAAAAGATGCATGCAAGCATCTATAAATACACAAACCCTAGAAAATAAGATACGGATGGACAGGCCCATACCGCACAAAGAATGGACTTCGAAGCGAGCCCAAGATGCAACACCAATAACCCAACAATCTCCCCCTTTGCGTCAATTGAGGCGAGACTTCACTCCAGCTTGCTTGCCCCCGCAACACTGGCATTCTTGACTGTCTTGAACAGGCTGGGGATGATGGCAAGAAGTGTTTGACGGAAGTGAATGTACCAGTTTATCATATCATTGAAGTACTTTTTGTCACTATCCGTGTTCTGCTTGCAACGATTGATTATACCCAGAACATGCTCTAGACAAGTGGTCGTGTAAAGATGTTTGTCAGCCAAAGCAAACAGGCATTTCTGGCCTTCTGCTCTAGTGAACATGACTGAGTTCTGTTTCGGGTCAATCTTTCCCATCCTCATTCGGTTTATGTCGCTAGTAGAACCCACTGGAGTGATGATGGGCTTCTTCCTCAGGATATTAGCAATCTCTTGATCAAGCTTAGCCACCTCCAAAATATAGCAAACCAACATTCTCTTGAAATGGTCTATGACCGGACCATATTCAGCTTCATTGACAAGAAGAATGTTGTGCAGAACGATCCAATCGTGAGGGTTGAGGTTGGGAAGATCAGCCAGAGACATAGAGTGCTCAGATTTTTCAGATCCCCTCAAGACCTTGAATCTGACATTAACAAAGTTACCTTCACGAACAGGCTTGAGTACCCGAACGTTGGTTATCTTTTGTGTGCTCCAAGTTTGGTACTGAGGTTGAGCAGTCCTCAGGTAATAGTCTATAAGCTCCCTATCCACCTTCGGGTGAGGATGGGGAACTTCAGCTATATGAGCGAACGCATGGAAGATGAAGGCCTTTCGGGTCAGGGGCATGTCGAACTGGGAATCAATTGAGTTGACACGGTCTAGTGAGATGACCGGTTCTAGCCAAAGAGTGCAAGGAGACTCAATGGCTTCTTTGATGAGCACCTCGAGGGTCCACGGAGGAAACAAAGTTTTCTTACTTTCAAGGAGATCATGAGCCTCCTTCATCTTCCTCTCCTTGGCCTCAGCTTCCCTGACTATTCGAGCATTTTCATCCAGCTCTCTCTCTCTGGACTGCTTCCTGACCAAGCTGACAATTGGCTCTTGATCATCACTCTCATCACTGTCGTGAGCAATTTGTTTAGCTTTGGCTTGAGCACTCAAACCTGATGAAGGACCAGATGTTGGTTTGGGTGCTTTTGGAGGGACAAGTGATGAAAGTGCAATTGATTGAGGTAGAGAACTTGGAGGGGGTTTCTGTTGAGCTGTGGACTTCTTCTTTTCTCCCCCTTGTTTCGGATGGTCCTCCTGCTCAGGAATTCCTTCAATACGGCTAAGAAGGGAAAGAGCAGGAGCAAGCTTCTTTGCAAGACTTCGCCTCACCGAATAGTTGAGAATCGGATCATGGGCTTCAAGGATATTGGACAAAGCTCCGTGGACATCTGAAACACAACTCCTGACCACAGCTTTCTCGGACCGAAGAGAATCGATTTCCTTCTCGGCCTGGGAGAGCTGATGAGTTGCCAAGGTAAGCTCGGAAGACTTTTGGGCAAGCTCTTCCTTTGTGGTAGATTCGGCGGCTAGAGTGGCTTGGAATGAGAGAAGACGATCCGCAACCGAAGACACAAATGATTGGTTGTCTTCTTTGAGTTTTTGGCAGAAGCTGGCAAATTGATCTTTTTCTGTCTCAAAGGAGTGGACCAGCTTCTCCACAACGGTGCGGATCTTCTTAGTGTTTAACTCTGAAGCCGCTTGTAAAGACTCCAGCCAGATCTGGGCGTCCTGAAATAGTTTTTCGACTTTTTCGGTCGCTACCGCACTGGCCTGCGTGGATTTATCAATGGCAGCAGCAACTGTGCTGATAGAGGCTTCATGAGCTTTTGTAAGTGACTCCACCATACTCTGAAGAGCAGCCTCTAAAAAGTGAGATGTTGAGGAGGAGGAAGAAGCCACAAGATTGTCAATCTTCTCGTGGAGCTCGTTGATGTGCTTTTTGGTGACCGGAGCATCATCATCATCATCACTCTGAAGTTGATAAGGGCTGTAGTAGATGGAGTCAAAAACGGTATCCTCCCCTCCCAAAAAGGTTTCAGTTTCAGCAGAGGGAGTGGGAGATAAGGGTGCAGTGGGGGGTTCGGTAGTTATAGTGGGTTCGGGTGCAGATGTAGGTTCGGGTTGTGAAGTAGTAACCCCCGTATCAGATACGTTGGTTAGAACCTCACGGGTGGTAGTGGTGGTGGCTTCTGTAAAAAGTGGTGGGGGAAGGGTGGTTGATGTGGTTTGAAGAGGAGTAGTTATGGGAGGAATGGAAATAGGGTCAGATATGGAGGGAATGGAAATGGAGGAGGTTATGATGGGAATGGAAGAGGTGGGTATAGGAGAAGGTGAAGGAGGTTTTGATGAAAGATGTACCTCATGATCAGGGGAGTGAGGTGGGGTTTCGCCTCGAGCTGACTCATCGGAGTCAGAGTGGTTCTCTTCCGAGTCGCTGGAAGAAGAGGAGAGAATGAGTTTTCTCTTAGGTTGGACTCTCTTCTTCTTTGCTGGTGGGGAAAGATCTGGTTTTGAGGGTTTTCGCTTCTTAGGAGAAGGACCCTTTGCCCCCTTTGCTGCTTTCTTTATCTTCCCTTGCTCGGGTTTCTTTCCGCGAGCAGCAGGTTTATCTGCATCATTAATGGACTGAACCATTTCAGCAAAAAGCTCTCTTGGGCCCGAAGGACGAAAGTCCTTGTAGGCTTTCATGATGATGCTCTCCTTTGACACCCCGACGGACATAGAGTCCGGAATGGATCCGACGAAGGAAAATTTTGTCGGATCGGTGACAATAATTTTGGTGGTGTGGAAGATGCTGATGTTGGAGAGAAGGGAACTTGCAACAGTAGGAACATGGAGTTTATCCATGGCCCACTTGGTGATGAGCGTCCAAAACCTGGCATAGGATACCTCAGTGTGGCGAGAGGAGGAGGCAAGGCTCTGAATGAGTTGCTGCCATAGAACCGAGCCATAGTCTAGGTTAAGGCCGTGATAAAGACCATAGAGAATGGTCATAAACATTTTGCTGGCCCCATCAGAACCAGAACTACGCTCGGAGAGCCCTTTGAAGAGAATGGTGAAGAAACCATTCCATGGGGGAGGGAGACACGATTTCTTGAATTTTGTAACTGTTGTGAGAATCTCCGTGTACCCCATATTGTAGAACATCGAAAATAATTGGCCGACGGTAATGGTGTCGGGATTAACCCTAGATTCATCGGCTTCAAAGCCTAGGAGCCAACATAATCGTTGCTTAGAGATGGAGGTCTTGTGAGAAAGACGATCAAAGTAGATGCGATCCACTGATCTGTCATAATGGGCTGTTGAGAAGACCTGGGAGAGGCATTCCATTGGTACAAGCTCGACTTTAGAAAGAGCGAGCACCAACGGAGAGTATTTGAGGCACTCCACCATGGGATACATGTAATTTTCGTACGCCTTAGGGTTGAGATCAATCACCAGACTTTGTTTGGCACAGATTGGAAGAATGTTTGTGCGGGAAGAGGTTTCCTGTACTGATGAAGAATCCGCCATGGTTGAAGGAAGAAGATGATCAACAGTAGATGAGAAATCGTCCGATTTTGCTCTTTTGAGTTTTGAATGTTGTAAATTGGGAATGAAGCAGATGAATTCCTTTTATACCGTGGGTAGAGGAGAGAGAAAGATCATCCCCAAATCTTCTTGATACAATAAAACGGTTTCGGATTTGACTGAAGCATGACGGTTGGCACCCCCGATGATTACGCAGGAGAGAGAAGAACTGTTCCGTTTTGCACACATGCCCATCACCTCACTATTGAGGCCGTTACTCTGTCGGCTGAGTCAGCATCTTATCTGTTTAATAGCTGTCATCCAAACATAAGATTATAAAGTAACCGAACGAGAAGTTTGGAAAATCAAAGATTTTCGTACATAGAGTGTAAAAGATAAGGAAATAAAGCGAGATATATAGGGGAAGAGTGATGTCAAAGTAGACACAAAACTGATGATCCCGGGCACGAATCACTTTCTTCAAGGTCAAGAGAGACCTTAAAGTATTTGTATGGATTCCCATTGAATTACGATCAAGCACTTTCTAAGAAGTGTTAAAAGGCATCTTTTTGTTAGGCATACTAGGGTGGCTTTCGCTTCAATTTAGAAACCCAGACCTTGACATAAGACCGAGACTAAATGAAGTACTTGTGAGACCGATGTGGTCTGTTGAACAAGTAGGCTGGACAACAGATATAGTGACTTGTAAAAATATATGATGATGAAATCTCAAAAAAAAAAAATTAAACTGGATTCTAGGGGAAGAAATGTTATGGTAAATAACAAATTCATAAGAATCTCACAAACAAAGAGAGATTTCATGTTAACCGTCAATTCATGATAGGTATTGAATGTTGGGTTTCACTGAGCACGTAGTGACACGTGGCTTAGATCATAAACACAGATATTGTGCAACCATAAACCTCAGTGGTTAATTCTGAGAGTCTCAAGGGTTACGATATGGGACCGAAATATGATGGAGAAGATAAGGTGGTGACAAAAAGCGATAGTACCTCTACTGAAAATAGTGACCAAGCAGAAAACTCTCAACTCATATGAGAAAAGAGTAAGATAGCTCAGGATTAGAATAAATGAAGCAACCTTATTGGGAAGACAAGGTTTGTATATACCTAGTCATTAAGGCTTTTATTCAAAATCAGTTGAGGCTTTTGGACAACATGCAGCAGCATGCTTCTAGAGACACTTAACTAGGTAAAATAAAGAATGAGACAAAAATTTAGACAAACCAAACAGAATAAAAATTAAACCGAACCCGAAATGGACCGAATGTTCGGTTCATTTCGGTTCGAGAAAAAAAAAATTTGGATTTTTGGAAAACAGTTTTACAAAAGGGAAAAACTAATACAGAATAAGAAAGAATGATGCAAAATAAATAATAAAAAAAAAATTTAACCGAACCCAAAATAGACAGAACGCTCGGTTCATTTCGGTTCCAAATATATATATATATATATATATATATATATATATATATATATATATATATATATATATATATATATATATTTTGGATTTTTAGAAAAACAGCTTTACAAAAAGTGTACAACCATAGACAACACCTTTTTGAGATTTGAGCGAAAATATGTGTTATGGGACTGAACCCGAAATAGACCGAACGCTCGGTTCATTTCGGTTCCCATGTGAACCGATCCCGAAATGGACCGAACGCTCGGTTCATTTCGGTTCATTTCGCTCCTTACTTTTTAACTTTGGGATGAAGTCTTTGGTACTGATTCAGATTCCATCATTCCTAGACCATGAAGGATTTTATTGAAACTGGCTTCAGGTAGAGCTTTGGTGAAGATATCTGCCAGTTGATCGGTGGTGCGAACAAAGTGAATTTCGACATTACCATCCTCCACATGATCCTTAATGAAGTGATACCTTAGTGCTATATGCTTGGTCTTAGAGTGTTGCACTAGGTTGTGACAGATCCTAATTGCACTTTCTGAGTCGCAATATAGTGGGATCTTTTTCATGTTAAGCCCATAATTCCGGAGCTGGCTTTGGATCCATATTACTTGAGATGTGCAGGAGGCGGCTGCAATGTACTCTGCTTCGGCTGTAGAAAGGGAAACGCATGTTTGCTTCTTTGACTGCCAGCTGACCAATTTCCCATCAAGAAATTGGCAACCCCCTGTGGTGCTTTTCCTGTCTAAACCACATCCTCCAAGGTCAACATCAGAGAAGGCTTGAACGAAGAAGCCTGAGTTGGATGGATACCAAAGACCGAGAGAGGTAGTTCACTTCAGATACCTAAGTATGTTCTTCACTGCAAGCATATGAGGTTCTCGTGGGTTTTCCTGAAACCTAGCACAATAACATACGGAAAACATGATGTCATGCCTGCTAGCAGTAAGATACATCAAAGGCCTAATAATCTGGCGGTATAGCGTAATGTCAACTGCTGGTTTCTCCAGTGAAGGGGTAAGTTTGGTTCTGAAAGCCATTGGAACTTTGACCTTTGAATCTCCCTTCATACCAAATTTGGCAAGAAGAGTTTTGGTGTCTGCTTCCTGGTTGATAAAGATGCCTTCGGGTCCCTGTCTAATATTTAAGCCAAGAAAAAAATTAATCGGACCCATGGAGCTCATTTCAAATTTAGTCTCCATCAGCTTTCCGAATTCAGCTGTTAAGCTAGGATTCGTTGAGCCAAAGATGATATCATCGACGTAAATTTGTACAATCATAAGGTGGTTACCTTCCTTTTTACAAAAGAAGGTTGGGTCAACCGAACCTTGTTTGAATTTAGACATTTTTAAAAACTTTGTTAGCGTTTCATACCAGGCCCTAGGAGCTTGTTTCAGACCATAAACCGCCTTGTCCAGAATATAGCAGTGATTTGGGAACTTCTCATTGACGAAGCCGGGAGGTTGCTCCATGTAGACTGTTTCTTCGAGTTCTCCATTCAGAAAGGCACATTTGACATCCATTTGGTATACCTCGAAGTTTTTGTGTGCTGCATAGGCCAGAAAAATGCGAACAGATTCTAGCCTTGCAACTCGAGCGAAAGTCTCTTCATAGTCAATCCCTTCCTCCTGACAGTATCCTTTCACGACCAGACGTGCTTTGTTTCGAATCACATTCCCTTCCTTGTCCATTTTGTTCCTGAAAACCCATTTGAGACCTACAACTGATGCATTTTGAGGAGTTGGAATGAGGCGCCAAACTTTGTTCCTTTCGAATTCGTTCAGTTCGTCTTGCATAGCTTGAACCCAATCGGAGTGATCAAGAGCAGTGTTAACTATCTTGGGTTCAACTTTTGAAACGAAAGAATTAAACATACAGAATTCTACTTTGGAGAATAGGGAAGTTTGTTTTTCTTTAAGTTGCGATCTGGTCAGAACCTTTTCAGAAACATCACCTACAACTTGAGAGACTGGATGATTTCTGGTCCATTTGATGAGAGGAGGATAATTTGGATCATAGGAAGGATCCAATTCAGTGTTTACCATCTCTTCTGGTTCGGATTGACTTTCATCGTCAAAGAGCATATTGGCATTCTCCCCCTCGAATGAAGAGCTTTCTGAAACAGTTGGACTTTCGGGTATATTGAAGAGTTTGGGTGCTCCTGTGCCTTCAGATGCTGTGGAGTGATCAGATGCTACAGTACCTTCGGGTGATGCATTACCTTCAGGAGCTATTGTGCCTTCTGGTGTTGAGGAGCGTTCGGGTGCTACAGTACCTTCGGGTGCTGTTGTGTCTTCTGGTGTTGTGGAGCGTTCAGGTGCTACAGTACCTTCGGGTGCTACGATACCATCGGGTGCTGCAGTATCAGCGTGCTCCCCCTCGCCTGATGCTCCGGAACTCATTCGCCTCGTGGAACTGGGCATTTCTTCATTCATTCGCCTTGTAGCATCTTCTACTAGTTGCTTCAAATGATCCACCTTGTTTTCTACTGCGCTGGCTTCCGAATTAATGGCCTTCTCTGGTTCATCAAATAACTCAACAAACTTCTCAAAGAGATTTGCAATTGATGCTGTGACTTGACCTGTTTGAGGAAAGATTTCACCGGTTGAGTTTATGATTGCTGTTGACTTTTTGACATAGCTATCATCAAAGGTCACGTAATACGTCTCTTCTATTTTCCTTGAACGTTTGTTTAATACCCTGTATGCTTTAGAAGTGAGAGAATAGCCCAGAAAAATCCCTTCATCGGCTTTGACATCAAATTTGTTGCGATGCTCTTTAGAATTGAAGATGAAGCATCGGGAACCGAACACATGGAAGAATTTGACATTCGACTTCCTATTGTTTATTATCTCATAAGGAGTGAGCGTGAATCGCTTATTGAGATATGACCTGTTCTGTGTAAAGCAAGCTGCAGATATAGCATCAGCCCAGAAATATAAAGGTAAAGAAGCAAAACTTAGCATGGTTCGAGCTTCTTCACACAAGGATCGGTTCCGCCTCTCAACTATACCGTTTTGTTGAGGTGTGTAGGGAGCTGTGAAGTTGTGGCTAGTTCCTCTTTCCGCCAGGAATTCTTCGAATTCTTTATTTTTGAACTCCAGGCCATTGTCACTCCTGATGTTTCGAACTACTTTCTTCAGTTGTACTTCCACCTGCTTGATGAACATCTTTAGTTTGTGAGTCGCTTCAGATTTAAGCTTTAGAAAGAACACCCATGTAAAACGTGAAATGTCATCAACAATAACAAGAATGTAATTGCTACCACCGATACTTTCAATTGATGAGGGACCACACAAGTCAATGTGAAGTAACTCTAGTGGTTCAACAACTTTTGTGTTTATAATTGATGGATGACTTTGACGACTCTGCTTCCCCATTTCACATGCCGCACACAAATGTTCTCTATCGTACTTGAGCAATGGAAGACCACGAACATGACCTCAGGCGACAAGTTTCTTGATGCCCTTGAAGTTGAGATGAGAAAGCCTTCGGTGCCACAACCAGATTTCATCAGATTGTGCTTTTGATAACAAGCAGATTGCTGGATTCCCTTTGATTGGTTTGAGATTTAGGGGAAACATTTCACCTTTGCGCTCTGATTTGAGAATAACTTTGTTCGTCTTCTTCTCAATAATTTCCGAACCCTCATCATCGAACGAGACCTTGAGACCAGTACCTCCAACAAGTTGAGATACACTGATGAGATTATGTTGTAGTCCCTCTACATATGCAACTTTCCTGATTGAGAAATCACCGTTTGTAATCATCCCGTAGCCTTTTATGGTTCCGAAGGAGTTGTTCCCGAACTTGACATTTCCACTGTTTGAAAGAGATCTGAATTCCCTAAGCTCTTCCTTCCTCCCTGTCATGTGACGTGAGCAGCCACTGTCAATATACCATTCTTCATCGAACTGCTCGTCACTGATAACCTGCACAAATTAAACAGATTTAGGAACCCAATTTTCTTGGGTCCACGTGAGCCTTTGACAGGAACAGGAGCAGAAAAAGAGATGTCAACAAAAAATGTTCTTTTTATCAAAGTTGTTTCATTTTTCTTTTTGATGGTGTAAACCTTAATCTTTGTGGGATCTAGAGCTTTTGGTTTAGTCTCTGATTTAACTGACAAAACCTTTGATTTTCCTTTCAGGTCAGTTGGAGAATTAGAATGAGATTGAGAAGAAGAATGATTGGAAGAATTAGAATGAGAGAATTTAGACTCAGATGATTTCTTGATTTGATATTCTAGGTAACTCTTTCGGTTTTGATTATCAGTGGAACCGAACCTAGACTTTTGGTCTCTTTTGCTCTCAGAACCGAACTCCTGCTTTCGGTTGTTATTGTGCTCTGAACCGAACTTCTGCTTTCGGTTGTTATTTTTCTCTTGAAATCCAACAGTATTTTTCTCTGACTTTAAATTTTTGTCACGATATGAGAAATAGGCATTTTGAGATTGCCAAAACTGTTTTCTTTCAGAAAGATTCTTCTTGTATCTCTGATTCCTTTGTCGTTTTTGATTTCTCATCTGTTTCGGCTGATGATGGATGTTCACCTTTTGATTTTGACTGGTGTCAACAGGTCCACTTTGAACCGATGTTGATTCTCTTGAATCTGCCTTATCCTTAGGAACATCTTTTGTACCACTGGAACTCGGCACGTCAAAGTTATCAGGTTTGTTGAGTGGCTCAAGAATGTATCTTCCTTTTGCTTTCCAGGAAGTTTGCTCTGATAGAACAACAGTTTCATCAGCATTGTCAATAGGAGCCGACCAGAAGAATTCATCACAACCATCGACATTGTCTTCGTTTACAATGGCTGTGAGTTCGGTTGTCTGATGTTCGGTAACACCTGTGACCTTATACACCTGATTTGGTGTTGTCCTTACCTTTTGGTAAACAACAGCTTTTTCTTTAAGTTTCGGGGACTTTTGTTGGGACAAGCGAGCGAACTCCACAGAATTTTCTGAGATGAGATTTTTGTGGATTTCAGGTTCACTTTTGACAAATTCAGAGCATTCAACTTCGTCCTCTACAGAAATTTCACTCATGTCATTATCCTCATTGAGCCTAGATGCATTTTCAACATAAATTTTATTTTCTGAGCTCAAATTGGCATTCAATGAGTCAAATTTTTGTATGGTTTCGGTCCTTAGATTCAGTTTGTCATTTTCATCCAAAAGGTTTTTCAGCATGTCCTTATGGTCTTTGGACTTAATTCAGTTTGTCATTTTCATCCAAAAGGTTTTTTAGCATGTCCTTATGGTCTTTGGACTTAATGAAGGATTCAATTTTGTCTAGACCATACATATACGTTGGATTAACATCCTCAGACGAAACCACACTTTCACAATTGTATGCTTCAGCATCGATTTCATCCTCCTTAAACTCGAGAAAAGGCAAGATCATTCGATGAATTTTCTGCCCTATTTCACAGTTCAAATGAAGTTGAGTGATATTATTGTAAAGACGCTTAACAATCAAACAAAAAACATTTCGCTGTTTCAAAAGTTTTAAATTGTCTCTTTGCAAATAAATGTTTTCGTCCCTGGTTTTGACTAACTCCGACTCTTTCAGTTCGATCCACATCCTCTGTTCCTCACTCTTCGATGACACCCTGCTTATTTGGTCAGTTAGGTTAGAATTGGTGACCCGAGTTTGAGTTAAGCTACTGTCTAGATGAGAAATTCTTGAATTAACATTTTTTTAATTTTTTTTCATATGAGCATTGTGGGACTTTAAATGAAACAAACACGGATTGTACCTTCTTGATTAATTCATCAAGCTCGTTGAATTGCACGCTGAGCGGTTTTGCTGTAAAGCACATGTCCTGTTGCTCCTTCGAGTCTTTGTTCCCACCATCTGTGTTATATCCCCTCATCTGAGATATATCAGACACCATCAAGCATCTTCCACTGCTGTCCTTCTCTTTCGCCACATAAGCCTTTCCATGTGAAGGCTTCCTCACTTCATCATCTTCGGAGTCGGTTGACCAGACCTCCACGCCCCCGAACTCATCATCAGCTACCGAACCCTGCACAATTAAAGCATTCATAGGAGGGTTAGCAGCAGATTTCTTCTTCCTTAATTCATCAAGTTGTTTTAGCAACGCGGCTTCTTCATCATTTTCCTCATCCTTTTCTGCCATCTTTTTGAGGACGCAATCTTCTGCATAGTGGTTCTTTCCTCCACAATAATAGCAGCTTACTCCAGAATCTCCTTCAGCCTTCGGTTCCTTCTTTGACTCTTCAGCTTTCGGTTCATCTTTGACCTTTTCAGAGCTATAACTCCCTTGCCAGTTTCGGTTCCTGTTAGTGGGGAATCTCTTCTTGATGAATCTCTTGGGGTTTGACACCATCATAGCATAGTCCTCAGACGTGAGATCATAATCATCCAAGTTGAGATCTTCGTCCTCTATCACCGCTTTGCTTTTCGACAGGAGGGCCAATGAACCAAGACCTGAAACCACGTTTTTCTCCTGTAATATGATCTTCTCTTGAGACTTCAGTATACCCACCAGTTTCGCTAGAGAATAAGATTTGAATTGCTCATGCGCTTTAACTGTGGACACAATAGCTCTCCACTCAGATCTGAGGCCGTTAAGAAACGTGACTTTCTGCTCAATCAACTTCCTTTCAATATCATGTTTAATCATCTTGCTAAGAAGATGATTGAAGTGATCGAACGTTTGAGTCACAGTTTCTTCGACTTTCTGCTTGAATTCACCAAACTCGGATAAGAGTAAGGTTTGAATGGAGTGTTCAAAATCTTCGTCCGTAGAATACAATTCGCGAAGCCTGTCCCATATTTCTTTGGCAGTAGTGCACGAACTCACCAGCCTGAAAGTGTCAGATTGAAGAGCGAATCTGATTAATCTCAATGCTTTAATATTGCACTGAAATTTATCTTTTTCGTCTTGGGCAACATCTTTAACATCTTTCAAAAGATCATTATACTCCTTTTGAGTTTTAATAATCCTTGAAGTTGCAGAATGAGCAAAGGGTCCCGAAACGATTGCTTCCCAGATGAGGTATCCATTGTCCTCAGATCCTATAACATAGTCTTCAAAGTGATTTGCCCAGACTTCATAATCTTGGGTGTAAAGGATGGGAATCTTCGTTGTTGATCCGATGCTGTTCGAAATATTAATGGGATTAGATGGCGACTCGTCCATGCTTGATCGAATAACCTGTTTGAAAGATCAGACTTGTAATGTATAATATTAGGGCAAAAAGAACAAGTAATGAGATACGTCAATTATGGGGTGACGGCTCAATAAATATTAGTTAATGCGGAACAAACCCTAATAGCTTCTTTCACAGAAGAGATGTGTATGAATTACACAGCCTCCCGCTCTGATACCAATTGATGAGATAAAAACCTTTAAGATCGAATAGATCTTTGAAACAGGTATATAAAGAATGTAAAGCAATACTCAAGAAAGGATTTGAATATGTCGAATGATTAAACTTTCAATCCTCAGCAGAGCTCGATGAAGAACTTCCACTGTAGAGGATTCTGGGGTTACAAAAAGATAACTTCTATAATTACACCGTAAAACCCTAATCAATCGGTTACGTAAAAGATGCATGCAAGCATCTATAAATACACAAACCCTAGAAAATAAGATACGGATGGACAGGCCCATACCGCACAAAGAATGGACTTGGAAGCGAGCCCAAGATGCAACACCAATAACCCAACATCCAACAATCGGGCAAGTGAGAAGTTGTCAATTCCTAATGGCGCTATCCATAATGACCATTGGCCCAAATAGTTAATGGTTGGAGAAAAGTGTAAGGGAAGGGACTTAAGACGATAAGTTCTCATGTTCCGTGTTGCATAGACATATATAGAGAGATATAGCAATAAAATAACAATCAAGTTTGATACAAATCAATTTAAATACAATGAAAAAATAATAATTTTTCGGACATGCTTTTCCACCCCAAAACATAAAAACCGAAAATAGGGGAGTGCGTGAATACTCACAATACATTGAGATGATGCAAATGGTGCCATGAACTATATTCCACTTGTACCACTACCGATTCCTACAATAATGGTACACATTAATGAGTCTCTAATCGAATTCTAGCACTAGTATACTTACTACTACAATAGAATTATGCCAATATTGTGTCAAACTTTAATATTGATAGGTTACAAACATATTTCTGTAAAAATTAAATTTCAAAGAATCAATTGTTATATAACAATTTAAGTGGAAAATTCTCATTGTTGAAATGTTAATGTTTAATATTTTAAGAGGTGTTCCAATGATTAAATATTCAAAAACTAAATTAATTTAGTTCTAAACTTTCCCAAACTTTGCATTTCAGTTTTAATTAAAGCCAAAGACCTTAAGATAAATTTTCTTGAATTTTTGATTTGTCTAACTATTTTTCACAATTTAATTCCTTGAATAATCATAAAATCATGGAAAAATAGTAAATTATAATGAAAAATTCTTATAATTTTTGTGTAACTGTTTTACAGTGTACATAATTTGGGAAAATTATTAATATGTGTTTTCAAAAAGTTTAACACAATGTTTCTGATTTTTGTGTATTTATTCTATAAAAATAGAAATAAATAGATAACAGTTTCAAAAATTCACCAAATTTTTTTTACAAGTGTTATTACACATACTTAAGCTGAGAAAAATATAAAAATATATTTCTAAACTGTTTAACCCTATTTTATGATTTTTGTGCATTTAAGTGTATTAAATCTTGGGAAAATAGAATAAAAATAGCATACAGAAGAGGAAAATCATCAGAGTTTTTATGTAGTATCCTAATACATTATAAGAGTTTATGGTAAATGCTCATGAATTTTGGATTAGTGAAACTATTTTTCATGTTTTTAATCCATTATAAACACAAAAATCATGGAAAAATAGAAATACATTTTGAAAAATTCCCAAAATATTTTTCTGAGTTTTAAATATAAGGTACAAGCTGCGAAAGATAAGAAACAATATTCTTACATTCCCTAAAGTGGTTTTATGATTTATTTTAACTAAATAAAAAGAAAATTAAAATCCATACTGAACAGTAACACAAATCGATGAAACTTCATGAAAGATGTTTATTAACTTAGAGGGTCATCCACAAATATTTCCAGAATTTATTTACAAATTTAAATACTTTATATGCTTTAACACTATTTTTTCTTATTATTTTCATGTAAAAATAAAGAAAATATATATTGAGCTGAAATTTTCCAGAATGCATCTTCAAACAATTTAATAACAATGAAAAAAAATCTTATTTTTGATGTCGAAAAACATGCTTAAAGGCTCAAACAATTATAGAGAAAACTTGATTCTTGTGATTTTGGTAAAGATTATTGATGTTACTATGAGAATTTTTGCAACATGTTCCAAAGACTTTTGAATCAAGATATTTATACCTCTTAATACATGATGTTAAGTGCTCAAATAAAATTTTGAATGATTTTTAGTGATGAATAAGTCCTTTGAACATGCAACACAAAACAAATGTGCATAAGGAAAGTGCTGTTCGAGCAATAGTTTTGTAAAAATTGTTAAAAATCAAAATATTAGAATTTTCTAGTACGGTCAAATGAGTTTGAAAGCTAACTCAAAATAGTATATTTCAGGAAAATAATCACGAATTTTGGTTAAGAAATTAGTGAGATATGGCAGTTTAAAGTCAGGTAAAGAAATCTGGCAGATTGCATGCATGATGATTGGTTAGAAAATTGAGTTTTCATCATTTCCTTGATTAAATCTTTTGAAATAATTTAAATATATCATGATAAACTCATATTTTAGTCATGTTTCCAGAGATCAAAATATTAAAAGTTATCAAAATGTATACATGCATTTATGAACAAAATTTTGTTTCTCAAAAACTCTTAACTTGAGTTTGATGTTTTAATCCTTAAAATCGATTTTTGCACTAAGATCATGAACATGCAACCTTTTTTGTCATACATGCATGGTGTTAAAACACATCCATGATGTTCTAAAACCCATTTTAACAAAAAAGAAAACAAGTTTGAAGAAGATGAAGAAGTAGAAAGTGTAAGAAAAATAGCAAAACTCGAAGGAAAAGTGAAGTAGAAATCGATTTAACCTTCAAGAACACCACAAGATGATGAAGATTTCGAGTTTGACGAGTGTTATTGGGTTTGTTTTATGGAAAATTTCGTGGTTCTTAGAGGGAGGAAGAGAGAATGGAGTGGTGTTTAGAGAAAAAAAATTAGAGAGAATGTAGAGAGAGTTTTCTAGAGAGAGAAAGAAAAGAGATGTGTGTGTGTGTTGGAGAATGAGAGTGTGCAAGAGATATGGGGAGAGAGGGATCCGAATTTTTGACTATAATACCCCTTTCTCATTCATTTTCTTTTATAAAATTTAAGTTCTTTTATAAAATATCACAATTTTTATATAAAATGTGTACTAAAATCAAGTTCTTATTCATATAACCTTAATTTTTGATTTATAAATTAAGGATAAATGTTAATGAGTTAAATTTTATTTTCGTTGAATACATTTTTATAATTTTAATTATTATAAGATCATATTATGAGGTTCAGAACTATTTTTATAAAATTCTTGATGTTAAACTTTATAAAATTTAGGTTTTAGGGCTTTTAGGGTTTTGGAGTTTAATAAACTCTGAATATCAAAATAAATTGAATATTTTAGACTTTAAATTATATTATGGTATCATAACTCTTTTATAGTTATAAATAATGTTTGTAATTTATTTTTATCAGTTTATTGGCATTCTATGTAGTGATTCTGAGATTCAAGCGAAAATGAGGAATCAAGTATACTATCCCTAGTCTTCAACTTTGACTTAAGTTTCTATGAGACTTTGACCTAATTTCTACCACTAGGTCAAGTGCATGATGTGTGTATATGATTAATGAAATGATGTTCGAGTCAAAGAGTGACCTGAATATGGATAGCCCTTACAGTTAAGTAGTTGTAGAATTCACATATCAATGTGAAATCTAAGTACATTATCCATTGTTTCTAATTGCTTCCAAGTTCCTAGTAGGTTATAACTTAGCATCTAGTTACTAAGTCTAGTATGTGTTGTGCCTATACATGCAACTAAGTTTAGTCAAATCTTGAACAAACTCGAATTTTAACGGTTGTCCCAGAAGACATGCTGAGAGCTTGTCTAATCGACGTTGGTAAAGCATGGGATATCCATTTGCCATTGGTCGAGTTTTGAAACAACAAAAGCTACCATTCTAGTATCAAGGTTGCTTCATTTAAAGCCCTCTATGGCCGGAAGTGCAGATCCCCTCTATGCTGGGCTGAGGTGGGTAACACGCAACTAGCTAAAGGAAAAGTTCCTGACAGCACTCTCACAGATCCAGAAATCATTTGGGAAATGATAGAGAAGATCGTTCAGATTCATGAATGATTGAAAGCCTCTAGAGACCGACAGAAAAGCTACGCTAACAAAAGACGGAAACCTTTAGAATTTCAGCTTGGTGACCTTGTTCTATGAAGGTCTCACCCTTGAAGGGCTTGATACGCTGCAGAAAGCATGGTAAGCTAAATCCAGGTACATTGGGCCTTTCAAGATTCTTGCAAGAATCGGCCTAGTAGCTTACAAACTCAAACTACCTCAAGAACTTAGTAACATACACCTTACCTTCCATGTTTTGAACCTAAAGAAGTGCCTATCTAATGAGACTCTTGTTATTCCACTCGATGAAACTGATATCAATGAGAGCCTCAACTTCGTGGAAGAACCCGTAGAAATCATGGATAGGGAAGTCAAACAAACCAAACAAAGTTGTATTCTGATAGTGAAGGCTCGCTGGAATGCAAAGCGGGGACCCGAATTCACTTGGGAGCAGGAGGATGAAATGGAACATAAGTATTATCATCTTTTCCCGTAGTCATGTGTATTTCTTAATCCTAATTTCAGAACAAAATTCCCTTTAACGAGGGGATGATGTGACAACTCATAATTTCTATCTTGTAAAAGTCAAACTTGGTCAACTAAAGTCAAACATGTCAATCAAAGGTTAAACTTATTTCTTTTATTATCTTAATAAAGTTAGGGTAATTAATATATACATTTATAAACCTATCATTCTTAGGTGTTGTGTGTTTTGGAGGGAAATCATTTAGGACCGCAAACAAGCCTTCGCAACCGTAAACGTCCCTTGTTCTCGGACCTGAACTCCTTCGGGCCGTGAACTCCTCCCGACCACAAACCCTCCTATATATATATATGTGGGTGTGTGTGTGTGTGTGTGTTTGACCGAAAACTTCTTCATTTCTTCACTTCTGACCGTAAAATCAAGACTTTTGCTCTCAAGATCTCAACTGCAAACACTTTTGTCCCTCAAATATCATCCTATCCCTTTTAAATCTTCTTACGATATTGCTAAGGATCTTCAAGTGTTCTTCATTCTTCAAGATCCTTGGGACGTGAACCCTTGAATCATCATCATTTGTCAAGAACATCAAGCCATGAACTCAAAAGCATCAAGATTTTCGGGTCATGAACACTTGAATCATCATCATTTCACCAAGAACACCAAGGACACACACTGAGTACCAGCCGTAAACACGTGAATCTTCCAGGGCCGAAAACCCTTTACAGCCGTGAACACGAAGGCTGGCCGTAAGCACCAAGCAGCTTCTTGATTCGGTTCTAACACTTCTTTTGTAAGTGCTCCTCACATCATATGTAGTTTCCTTTACACCTTAGATGTTATATTCACTAATTGTATGCCTATATACTATGTGAAATGCATTTTAGGACTCGTTTTGTCTCGGGATCTAACTCGGGGTACTTATCATACTATATCGAACATTCAATCGAATCACTCTCATAAGGTGAGTTCATACCCCACAAATTAAAGTTTTAAATGCTTTTAAATTCTTTTTAGGGGGGAGAATACAAGTAGAATGCAATATAATTGTGTTCACCACTTACATGTGAGAACATCAAACAAACGGATTTCTTATACTAAAAAACTTGTTAAAACCATTTTAAAACTATTCTTAGATTTCTATTTTTTTTATCAAAATCATATTTGTGTATCTATATATGTATAAGTATGATTTAACGGACTTAGGACTATTGGTAAATACTATAACTCCTGTCCCTTCTTTAGTTGTGGGCTTAGGGTAGGATCACTAGTTCGACTGTTGGCTAAATCATAGTTATACTTATTTAATACATATATGAATATTAAACCCCCATTTTTAAGGAACATACTTAACTCAGTTGCTTATGTTGAATAATTGAGTCATTTCTACAAATCAGTAACAGCTCAAAGAAACATACTAGTAAACTATAACAGGTATAGTTTAGAGGATCACTACATACTATTTCTAGAACAAAGAAACATACATGAGTCAATACATACATACTATTACTATTCATTACAAAGTATACTATTCATTTACAAGTACAAGAATGAACATGCATACTATAACAAGAACAAGAAGGAACATACATGCTATGACAAGAACAAAATAACTACAATGTGACATACTATTTCAAGGCATTGCAATATTTTAGGTGTGTCATGTTTTGTAACCAGAGTCTCCTGGAGGGAGAGCATGAATTTGTGTATAGATCTATACGGGATTGACCATCTTACACCTTGCTACTAGGTACAGTGGGACCTGCAGGTCTACGGGTGATAAATGACATACCATTTTCGACGCCTGAAGAACGTAGTGTTTTATACTAGTCAAGCAAGCATGGTTATAACCTAATCACATTTTTAACCTTAATTAATAGCTTGGTTTTAAGGTAGTTAATGCATCCATAGTGTATTTTATTCAACACTACTATAATTATTCATTTTCCATTACATTCATATAGTGATATTCTCACATTATAAATGCATACTATTTTTCGAGTAAAGATAGTTACCTATATGGAAAAAAAATACATTTATACTATTTCAAGTACAAACATACATTTTACACTTTATTTAAGGGAACAGAACATACAAACAGTTGAGTCTTGGTAGAAGACTACTTTTCATTTATGGAAGAAAATATAGGATTTTCTAGGAAAGATACGAACATTTTTGCTAGACAAATACAAACATTTTCAAGAAACAAATGCAAACACTTGACACCAAAATACTTTTGAACTCACCAACTTAAATGTTAATACTCTCTTTCAAAATAACTTGTATTCTCAGGTTACCAGTAGACATGTACATTTTGAGAAGACAAAGCATGTTCAAGATTCGTCTTTTATTTTGTTATATATACATTTTTGGTGTCATACAACTATAAACACAACACACATGTATTAACTATTCTATTAATGCAATGGATGTTGTTGCTTGTTTTACTATTGTGCATTGTTATGATACTTTACATGATGTCCTCTACCCCTGAATGTTTCCATCATCTTAGTTTGGGGTGTGACACGGCATACTTGGTTCATCAGATCCATGAATACTGTGGGTGCAGTGCTTAGACCAAAGGGCATCACTACAAACTGGTAGTGACCATATCGAGTCCTAAATGTTGTCTTAGGAACATCACCCACATGGACTCGTAATTGATGGTAGAATGATCTTAGGTCTATCTTTGAGAAGTAGCTGGATCCTTTGAGTTGATCGAAGAGGTCATCGATTCGGGGTAGAGGATAACAATTTTTAATGGTGGGTTTATTTAGTTCGCGATAATCTATGCACATCCAGAAGGACCATCCTTCTCTTTCACAAATAAGATCAGGGCTCCCTAGGGTAAGCAGCTTGGTTTGATGAATCCCTTATTGAGCAGCTCATTCAGCTGGCTGGATAATTCCTGCATTTCTGTCGGTGCTAGATGGTAGGGGGATTTGGCTATGGGGGTAGCTTCGGAGATTAAGTTGTTTTGGAACTCGACTTGGTGTTCGAGATGAACTCCTGGAAGATCTTCAGGAAGATAGCAGGAAAGTTGCAGACTTCGGGGATGCTCTCGAGGTCTTTAACTTCCTCCTTTTTGTTTACGACATGGGCTAGGAATACATAAAACTCCTTTCACATATATTTTTGGGCTTTTATGCACGATATGATACGAAGGTTTGTGCTGACTTTATCGCCATAGATGATGAGGGCTTCGCCATTTGGCCGATTGAGGCGAATCGCTTTTTCGAAACAAAGAATATATGCATGATGAAGGCTTAATCAGTCCATGTTGATGATGAAATTGAAGCTCTTAATGGAGACCGACATAAGATCAATAGGAAAGGAATAATCGTTAAGGGTAAGGGCACATCCTATGAATACGTTGTTAGTGCTCTCTTTCTTTCCATTAGCCATCTCGACGGTGAAAGCTTTGGTTAGAGGTTGGGATTTGTGTTTGAGAAGGTGTTTAAATGTATGACTGACAAAACTACTCTCCGCACCACTATAAAAAGGAATGCTTGCATAAGAGTTGTCGAGGAGGAACGTACCCATAACTACGGTGGGATCAACGACTGCCTCCTCCTGGCCCACAACTAGCACTCTCCCTGTGTTGCCAATAGTCGTTGCTTTAGGGAAATTCCTCTTGAAGTGCCAGGTTTCACCACAACCATAGCAGGCTTGGCTTACTCCAAATCTAGGATCCTGATTGGTTGGTTGGACTTTGCTTTGTAAAAATGGGTTGTATGCTCCTTTTTTCCACAGTTGTTGCATTGCATGTCACGACAGGGTCCATGATGATGGAAGTTACACTTATCGCACCTTGGTAGGGTTCCAACATATCTATTGGCAGGTGCTTGAGTTGTGGAAACAACAACAGGATTGGTAGCAGCGTGAACTGCCACTATCTGCTGTTTCTTAGAGGGCTCTTGTAAACGCTAGCCCTTGCGCGTATTCCTAAAGTTTTTCTTTCCACCACTCTCTTTAGGTGGTTTGGGAGTGGTTGCTACAGGTCCATCGTTATCCCCATGATCTATCAAAGTCTGTGTCAGACGCTTGGCGCTATCGAACGTGAGAGGTTTAGCAGCCAAGACGTTCCCCTGAGTTGGGGGTGTTAATCCCCATGTGTATCTCTCAACTTTCTTGCTCTCTGGGGTGACCATCCCGGGACACATAAGAGCCAAGTCGCTAAACCTAGCGGTGTATGCAGCTATGTCGGAACCTTTCATGTTCACATTCCACACCTCTTGCTCCAGCTTTTTCACCTCACCCCGAGGGCACTATTCAGCCAACATCAACTCCTTCAAATCGTCCCAACTCATGGAATTATCCACTAGAAGAGTTAGGGACTTGACTTGGCCGTTCTACCAAGTTAGCACTCAGTTGATGAGGGTGCAGGCTGCAAACATCATTTTGCATGATTCGGATCAAACACATATCTCGAAAATTGATTCGGTCTTCTCGAACCAACGAGTTAGGGAAATGACACTTCCAGTGCCATCGAAAGACTGAGGTTTGGCGTTGGTAAAGTCCTTGTTTGAACACTCCTTTGTGTGTCACTGAGGTTAGAGGTTAGAGGGGTTGGCACTACTTCTTAGATAAGGTGTCTAAGTCCATAACTATTTATGGTATGTACTTACCCGGTTTGGCATAGTCCATTTGGGTTGCATGGCATCATGCATTTGGATAGACTAAATGAGAGAAATAACACTTATGGTTTATTAATATATTATAAATTCTAATATATTAATAATATTATTTAATTAGTATTGATCAATAATTAATTTAGAATTAATCAAGTGATAAAAAAGGTGACTAATTAAATATATGGGTTGATTGTGTAAATCATCCATACTTGTATTGTAGGCGAAATGCTCCATGGATATTCAAGTTGGGCTAAGACCCATAGGATGATCCATGGAGGTGTAAACCCATGGACCATGGAAATGAAGAGTCAGGTCATATTAGGGTTTACATGGTGTAACGCTAGTTGTAACACACTATATAAGCTACATAAAGCTCACCAAAATCAGCCACGAGAAAGAATAGAGAGGGCAAGTCGTTTTCAGAAGTGTTCTACATTTCTCTCAAGTCATTCCAATAGCATTTGGTGTTGTGTGAGACATTTGAGGCATCACACTTGGGGTGCTAGGCTCACAAGGTTTTCAAGGAATCCAAACTACTACAAGGTATGTTTTTCTAGCTTACTTTTATATTTAAAAGTTCCCCATGTATGCTAGATAGGATTATGAACCTTGGAAAATCAATTTGCATGTATCTTAGTCAAACATAGATCCAAGGTTTCTAGGGTTACATGAACACCTTAGGAGTGTTAGAATGCTCAAAACCCTTCAGTGTTTTCAGAGCCTAGGCTTGTTTATTTGATACTTGATGCAAAGTAGCTGAAAAAGTCAAAATTCTTGCTATCTGCACATCGGACGCGCCGAGTCCATGCGGGGACTCGATGAGTCCAAGCATATCTTCAACCAACTCAGCAAGTCAGTTCTTGCACTCGACGTGTTGGACAGGCAGAGTGCCGATTTTCAATTTTTGCTGCTGGAAATGGCCTAGAAACATTACCCTAAACTGCTTTGGTGTTATAAAACTTGTTTTAGGTGGTGTAATGGTTTTTCTAATCCATTTACAATGGCTAATATCAAAATTCTATGTTTATATGTGTTCATATGTTCTTGAAATTTTCGTATGAATATTCATGTTCTTATGAGTTCTTGCAAGATCATAGGAATTTTGTTCTATTGATTGGTAGTTAATTCATGATCATGATGTGTTTTAATGGAGTCTATAACTTGTCCTCAAGTTATGGATAACCATCGGTCGCTTTGTAATAAATCCATTAAAAGAACACATAAGTTAAAAAAATGAAGTGTCTTCATTTTTAATAAACAATAACTCATAAGTTATGAATTGAGAAGTTTTGTAAAGTTACAAAACTTGCCCTCAAGTTTTGGAACATGTAAAGTCATCTAGTAAACTTTAGTTCCAACACCTAGAATTTTAAAAGTTAAAATTCAATCCTTATACTCTATAATGTTATAAGTTAATAATATATATATATGTATGTATGTATGTATGTATGTATGTATGTATGTATGTATAAGATCAAATCGTTTTACTGTTAGTAGGCCTCATTCACGAAGCCAGTCTATAAGGGGGGTATAAGGTTGTTGCCTATGAAATGGCAGCTTAATGGGTGTCCACTATCACCCACCACTTCCTTGATTGGTGGAGGGTTGTTAGCCGAACGGGTAGGACATTAACGTAAAAATTCTCATTAAAATTATACTGATTATTATAAAGTAACTAAATGTTTTTATAAATTTCCAATCTTAGTTACTTTAGGAAAATATGAATAAGGTGCTAACCCATGAGATTACACTTTGCACTTTGATTATGTCATTAGTGGAGCGTATGTGGTTAACCGACACACTAACTTGGACTTAACAAGGTAGGGAAAGGGTGACTTAACTTTTTTCATAGGTTGATGGAGCATGTGTGGATAACCGGCACATAGATTGAGTGAAAAACATTAAGGGTACCAAGTAATTTGCATGGTTACTTCACACCTTGTTTTGTGATCCTCGGCATCCTAGTCACAAAACCTGAAGGGCATACTCAAGATTGAAACATATCATTGAAAAGTTCAATGAATCTCAAAAGAATCTAGGAGTTTCTAAAAACCAATTAAAACCTAATAATTCATATTTCGTTTTTCATGGTGGAAATTCGTGAATCGTTATTCACCTACCTTTCATATATGTTACAGCTTAGATTACGTCATCCCTCTTCTAACTTATGATATATTGTGATTGGATCCTAGCCTTAAAATTACATTTCGGTGTTTTATTAAGGACTATCTATATATCTAATCTAAACTTGTCTTTCTTCTTTTCAGTTGTCTTCTAACAACTCTGATTATGGCTTAAACCCTAACGGATCCTTCTCTTTCATGAACCTTTGTGTGTCACACCCCGAAACCAATGGCGGAAACGTTCCGGGGCGGAGGACGTCATGTAAAGTATCACAACCAATGTACATAGTAAGCATAGTAAACACAACCATTACATTACATAGAAGTATTTACATTTGTTTGAAAGTAAAGAAATACATGATTTATCTATACATTAGTTTGAACAAAAGTAAAGATGTGACTGCTAAAAATGCTTCGTCTTCTCCAAAAGATTGTGGGGTACCTGTCTAATGTGGACCTGAGAATACAAGCAGTTTTGAAAATATCAGCATAAAGTTGGTGAGTACATAAGCGGGTTGTTTCTGAAAATGAACAAGTTTCCTTTGGTTTTCTGAAAAATTGTTATCCAAGAAAATCCCATATTTTCTTACAAGTAAAGTTTAGTTATCCATTTGTTATACAATCTGGTTATGAATAGTTCAATTATCCCAGGAAAAACCCTTATTTTCCTTAGAAGTTTGTAGTTGGTTATCGGTTATGAATGTAATGTACAAGTATCTACCATACTTACAGTGTTTGTGTTAAGTTTCCTGAAAGCCTGGTTGTCCTTGAAATGTATGTTAGTTTTAACACGTATATAAAACTATTGCGTGAGAAGTAAACTAATTCTTAAGGTTATTAGTTTACTAGATCCATTATTACTAACAAGTAAATCTCTGTTATCTAAATTGCGAGTTCCATAACCATACGATACACTAGATATGGAAATAAGAAGTCCAGTATCATTTTATGACTTTCGTCACCCGTAGACCTGCCGGTCCCACTGTAGCTAGCAGCGAGGTGCGGGGTAGTCAGCCCCGTATAGATCTATATACTCAAGTCACGCTCTCTGTCCAGGATATTCTGGTTACGGGGGTGGTCCTCCACTCACGTATCTCTTTGGAGTGTTTCAGAGGATGTGTCTCCAATTATTAAGATTAACAAATTTACAAGTAATAATGCGGAAATTCCTGTTTGTGATTCTGGTTACAAAGGGGGTCCTCCACTCGCGTATCTCTGTGGAGTGTTACCGAGGACGTATCTAAAGTTCTAATTTTATTGACTTTTAACAATAATGAAGTGGAAAATCATTTGTGAAATATACATTATAACACAATATAATAAGATTTGCAATCAGTTTGGAAAACTAACTCTGCAAATCAAACAGTTGGTTAATACATTTTCGATTGTTAAAAGTATACAAAATATGAAACATTTCAAAAGAAATATTAGGTTGAGTACAAGATATTCTTGTACTTTTGCTTGTATTTCCCCTGAAAACATTGAAAACACAGAAAAAGGTGTAGGGGTATGAACTCACCGGACGAGAAATGTGTCGTTTGGATGCTAATTGTCAGTTCTGGGCTTGAGTACACGTGAGGTTCCTATGTAATACAAAGAGATACATAATTGTATCCAATTAGACTTTGAATTACTAATTAGATAAGACGGTACACTCCGAGGCGCGAAAACACTTCGTTTCAAGTGTTAGGAGTGACCCGGGTAGCATCTAAGGGTGTGTAGGGCCTAGATAAGGATTTTACTCTTCAAGAGTAAGCCCTTAGGGATGTTGATGGTCCAAAGACCATATCCCCATGAGTTTAAGGCCGTAAACTCATGGGTGGTGTGCTTTTGGATGCTTGAAGGTCTTACAATGCACAAAGGAAGGTTATAGGGTTGATTCCATGGCTTAGGAAGTGATCGAGACTTGAATTGACCTTGGAAAAGGAGTTTGCAGTTCTTGAATGGCACTTGGGGAGTTTAATACCGTAAAATCATGTTTGTCCATGAATTCTGTGTTTTGGTGGTTGTAGGTTAAGCATACAAGGTTCTAGACCCAAATTTAAGCCATACAAGGTGTTAAGGGCACTTAAACACCCCATTGAAGGTGTTTACAGTTTTGGGAGACCTTCCTAACCATAAACTCAAGTGTGACACATTTTCAAATGTTTTGGTGAATCTCATGAAGGAATATAAGGTTCTAGGCACTCATGGAAGCTTTTGGAGGGGTTTAAGGGGCAATTTAACACTTTAAAAGGTGTTTATGGTCCTTGAAGATGTGTTTACGGTCCAAGAATGTTCTTGGGCTATAAACTCATGTTTACTACCCAAATGATGTGATTTTCATGCTCAAATCTCATACATGCAAGTCCATAAGCCATATCTAAGCACTAGAAGGGACTTGGAAGGGTTTTGGGGCTTCAAAACCCCTTTAAGGGAGTTTATGGTTTTGGGAGGTGTTCCTAAACCGTAAAAACTCGTTATTGAGTGTTTTGGGTGATTTAAACATAGATTTGCAAGCTAAACAAGTTAAACAACAAGGTAGGGTACATTACTTACGATTTTGGAAGCTTGAAGAGGTGTTTTTGGATCAAACTCGAGTTTTAGAGAGAGAGAGTAGAAAGAGAAAGTTATGAGGGTGGATAAAACTCTTCAAAAGATTACCACTCAACCTTTATATAGGGGTTGGGTTTGAGACCTGGTGGAAATCTACTCGATACCGACGTTAAACGGGGTTTAAAAATTTTTACCCGATTAAATTGCCGTAATTCGACTTAGTCGTAATTAAAAAAAAATCCCAAATAAATATTGGGATATTTTTGCGCGTTTCTAATGGGTTTGGACACTCATGAGTTCATAATAAAAAGTACCAATTTAGTGAATTTAAACCAAGAGTTAACGGAAAAATTGGAATACGAACGGTTTTATTAACGAAAACGGGTTACAGTGACGGAATAAATTACGGGTTGTCACATTATCCCCCTGTGAGAGAAAATTTCATCCCGGAATTTAAAATTAAGATACAAATCATGGATTTTGAAAGAGATGCGGATATTTCTGGTTCATCTAGTCTTCGCGCTCCCAAGTGAATTCGGGTCCCCACTTGGCATTCTAGCGAACCTTCACTATCGGGACGCGACTTTGTTTCGTACGTTTAATCTCTCGATCTATGATTTCGATGGGTTCTTCCATGAAGTTCAGGTTTTCGTTGACCTCGATCTCTTCAAGAGGGATCATGAGGGTTTCATCGGATAGACACTTTTAAAGATTAGAGACATGGAAGACAGGATGGATGTTGCTAAGTTCTTGAGGTAGTCGGAGTTTATAGGCTATAGGACCGATCCTAGCGAGGATCTCGAAAGGTCTTATGTACCTCGGGTTATGTTTTCCGTGCTTTCCAAAGCGTATCATGCCTTTCCAGGGCGAGACCTTCAACGGGACATGATCTCCAACCTGGAATTCCAGAGGTTTCCGTCGTTTATCAGCGTAACTCTTCTGTCTGTCTCGTGAAGCTTTCAGTCGTTCTTGGATTTGGATGATCTTCTCGGTGGTTTCACGGATGATTTCAGGACCAGTAAGAGCACTATCGGGGACTCGACTCTTGCCTAGCTGCGTGTCCGCTACCTCGGCCCAGCACAGAGGGGATCTACTCTTACGACCGTATAAGGCTTCGAACGGGGCAACCTTGATGTTGGTGTGGTAGCTGTTGTTATACGAGAACTCGATCAAAGGTAAATGGATGTCCCACGACTTTCCGAAATCGATGACACATGCCCTCAGCATGTATTCCAGGGTCTGGATAGTTCTCTCACTCTGTCCGTCTGTCTGAGGATGATAAGTTGTACTCATATCCATCTTAGTTCCAAGAGCTTTCTGAAGGAACTGCCAGAACCTTGAGGTAAACCTGCTATCTCGATCGGAGATAATGGACACAGGCACACCGTGTAGTCGGACTATCTCTTGGATGTAGACTCGCTTGAGTCTTTCCATCTTGAATGATTCTGTAATCGGAAGGAAGTGAGCGGATTTTGTCAGACGATCGATAATTACCCAAATGGTATCTTACCCACTCGGAGATCTGGGTAACTTGGTGATGAAATGCATGGTAATCATCTCCCATTTCCACTCAGGTATCTCGGGCTGTTGGAGCAGACCCGAGGGCTTATGATACTCGACCTTTACTTTGGCGCAAGTCAAACACTTTCCCACGAAGGTAGCGATTTCAGCCTTCATGTTTGGCCACAAGTATTGTTTCTTGAGATCCAAGTATATCTTGTCCGAACCTGGGTGAATAGAGTATCTGGTCTTGTGAGCTTCGTTCATAACAACTTCTCTGAAACCTCCGAAACAATAGACTCCGTCACCTCTGACCTCAAGTTTCTTATCCATTCCCCTCAAGGCTTCATTCAACACGTTCTCTGGTTTTAGGGCTTCCAACTAGGCTTCTCAGATCTGTACAGATAAGTGGGAATGGATGGTCATTGTCAATGTCTTCGCCTTGTGGCTTGAACTCTCCTTTTGGCTAAGAGCATCTGCTACCACATTGGCCTTGCCGGGATGGTAGGGGATTTCGCACTCATAGTCACTGAGCAGCTCTACCCATCATCGTTGCCTCATGTTTAAGTCTTTCTGATTGAAGATGTGTTGCAGGCTTTTACGGTCAGTGAAGATTGTGCACTTAGTTCCGTAGAGATAATGTCTCCAAATCTTCAGTGCGAAGACCACTGCTCCTAGCTCCAGGTCATGAGTCGTATAGTTAACTTCGTGTGCCTTCAGCTATCTTGAGGCATAAGCAATAACTTTTCCTCTCTGCATAAGCACACAGCCTAAGCCCAGATTAGATGCATCGCAATAAACAACGAAATCCTCTATTCCTTCGGGCAGGGATAGGATAAGTACGCTGCACAAGGCTCGATTCAACGTTTGGAATGTTGTGTGTTGTTTCTCACTCCAACAGAAGGGTACACCATTCTATGTCAGAGTGGTTAAGGGTTTGGCGATTATGGAAAAAATTTTGGATGAACCTGCGATAATAGCCAGCGAGACCCAAGAATTGATGGATTTCTATGGGTGTCTTCAGTGTCGACGAATTCTCTATCGCCTTGATTTTGGACGGGTCCACGTGTATACCCTCCTCGCTTACCACGTGACCAAGGAAAGCTACCTTCCAAATCCAGAATTCGCACTTTGAGAATTTTGCATAAGCTTCTCCGTTCTAAGAGTTTACAACACTAACCTTAAGTGTTGTTTGTGATCTTCTTCACTTCGGGAATAGACAAGTATGTCGTCAATGAACACGATGACGAACTTGTCTAGAAAGGGGCGACACACCCGGTTCATTAGGTCCATGAACACAGCCGGTGCATTGGTTAGACCGAAGGGCATCACTACAAACTCATAGTGTCCATATCGAGTCCTGAATGATGCCTCGGAAAAATCATTCTCGTGTACTCGAAGCTAATGGGTACCCTGATTTGAGGTCTATCTTCGAGAAGTAACTGGCTCCCTAAAGTAGATCGAAAAGGTTGTCTATTCGATGAAGAGGATATCAGTTTTTGACTCTCAGCTTGTTCAACTCGCGGTAGTATATACACATCCAAAAGGATCCATCTTTATTCTTCACAAATAATATTGGGGCTCCCCAAGGTGAGGAAATCGGTCTGATGAACCCTTTGTCGAGTAGCTCATTAAGCTGACTGGATAACTCCTACATTTCTGCTGGAGCTAAGCGATACGGAGAATTGGCTACAAGATTAGCCCTAGGATTTAGGTCAATGCGAAACTCGACTTGACGTTCGGGAGGAATTCCCGGGAGCTCTTCGGGAAAGACATCAGAAAAGTTGCAGACTTCGGGGATGCTCTCGAGGTCTTTAACTTCCTGTTTCTCTTTAATTACATGATTTAGGAATGCGTAACACTCCTTTCGAAGAAGCTTTTGAGCTTTGATGCATGAAATGATGCAAATATTGGAGCTAAGTTTATCGCCGTAGATCATGAGAGTCTGGCCAGATGGGAGATTAAGACGGATGGCTTTTTCATAACAAAGGATATCAGCATGATTGGGACTCAACCAATCCATGCCAATGATAACATCAAAGCTCTTTATGGAAACTGGAATTAGGTCAATGGGAAAAGAATGATCGTTCAGGGTAAGGGTACAACCTATAAATATATCGTTAGCGCTTTCTTTCTCACCGTTAGCCATCTCTACGGTAAATGTTTCGGTTAATGGTTGAGGATTAGGTTTAAGAAGATGTTTGAATGAATGGCTAACAAAACTTCGTTCAACACCAGAATCGAAAAGGATACTAGCATAAGAGTTGTCGAGAAGGAACATACACGAGACAACGGTGGGATCGATGACTGCCTCCTCTCGTCCCATAGCTAGGACTCTTCCAGTGTTACCAACTGTCGCAACCTTGGGGCAGTTCCTCTTAAAATGCCCGACTTCACCACATCTGTAGTAGGCCTATCCGACACCTGCTCCAGAAGGTTGATTTGTTGATTGGGTTGGTGTTTTGCAGAATCGAATCGTATGCCCCTTTTTACCACAGCTAGAGCGTGACAGATCACAGCAGGGACCGGGGTTATGGTGAAAGTTACACTTGTCGCATCAGGGAAAGGTACCAGCATACCTACTAGTAGGTGCTTGGGCTGTGGATCCGACAGCAGAAACAGCAGCTGGGGTAGTAGCAGCGTGGACTGCCACAGTTTGCTGCTTCTTCGAGGACTACTGCGAAGACTTACTCTTGTTCTTTTTCCAAAATTTACTTTTCTCACCACTCCTCTTTGTCGATTCAGGAGTGGTGGTCGCTTCCTCAAGGTCATCATTATGGTTAATGAGAGTCTGCGCCAGGCATTTGGCACTGTCATAGGTGTCTGGCTTTACAGCCAAAACATTTCCCTTGGCTGGTTGGGTCTGCCCCCAGATAAATCTCTCAATCTTTTTACTCTCCGAGGTAACCATTCCCAGGCAGAGAAGTGCCAAGTCATCAAATCTTGAAGTGTAAGCGGCGATATCGGAACGCTTCATCTTTAGGTTCCAGAGTTCATGCTCTAACTTCTGCATTTCGCCCAGAGGGCAGTACTCTGCAAGCAGAAGCTCCTTCATGACCTCCCAACCCATAGAATTGGCTATAGGTAAGGTTAAGGATTTGACTCGGCCGTTCCACCAAGTCAGGACTTTATCGGTGAAAGTACAGGCGGCAAACTTCACCTTGTTGGATTCTGAACAGGCACAGATTTCAAAGATAGAATCGATTTTCTCGAACCATCGGGTTAGGGTAATGACACCTCCAGTGCCCCTGAAGGGCATGCATTCCGCATTCATAAAGTCCTTGTAGGAACACTCCTTCCAGTGTCCCTGGCTACTTTCCTGGTTTTGAGGCTGAGTTCCACCTCCTGGCCCGCCTAAACCACCGAGGTTCATTTGTGATATGGTCGCAGCCACAGCAGCATTAATAGCTGCCTGAAACACGGCGGGATCAAATGTAGAGGGAGGTGGTGGTGGTGGAGGATTGTTGGTCTTTGAGCTAGGTCTCTTCCTCGGAGGCATCTTGATCTAAAATGATTAGGAAAGAGAGGATTGTAAGTCCTCTGAATTGAATCAAGAGATATGGAACAATAGATATCTCATTATGACAGATATAGAGTTCTATTAAGCGATAAAACAGGAAAAAGCTATCAAAGCAGGTAAACTATCACTAACGAAGGAATGAGTATCAACACTCGAAATGAATTTCTACAACGTACTTAGCTTTGGCTAAAATACTCCCATAGTATTTTATGTCTCGTTGCGATGATGACTCATTGTTTGGATATCAGGTAAGTTTTAGGCATGTTGCATACCACAGTCACTCCCAAGCACATGTTAACCGTGTCTCGAATGAATATAGTTGATCAGGATATATTAACCCTAGACACAACTACACAACTGCCCAGGTTTAACCGCAGCGTACAGCACCCAATTACTTATGTTTTGTTCTACTCATAGTTACGGTCTCTGACGTTTAGGTATTCTTGTATACTTTTGAAAAATACTTATATTTTAAAGTATACTTTTAGTTCAGAGCACTTCGGCCCCTTATTGTTTATAGTCTTATACCATGTAAGGTTCGGTATACTTAGTTCACTATAAACAAGGGCTCTGATACCAATGTACATAGTAAGCATAGTAAACACAACCATTACATTACATAGAAGTATTTACATTTGTTTGAAAGTAAAGAAATACATGATTTATCTATACATTAGTTTGAACAAAAGTAAAGACGTGACTGCTAAATATGCTCCGTCTTCTCCAAAAGATCGTGGGGTACCTGTCTAATGTGGGCCTGAGAATACAAGCAGTTTTGAAAATATCAGCATAAAGCTGGTGAGTTCATAAGCAGTGTGTTTCTGAAAATGAACAAGTTTCCTTTGGTTTTCTGAAAAATTGTTATCCAAGAAAATCCCATATTTTCTTACAAGTAAAGTTTAGTTATCCGTTTGTTATACAATCTGGTTATGAATAGTTCAATTATCCCAGGAAAAACCCTTATTTTCCTTAGAAGTTTGTAGTTGGTTATCGGTTATGAATGTAATGTACAAGTATCTACCATACTTAAAGTGTTTGTGTGAAGTTTCCTGAAAGCCTGGTTGTCCTTGAAATGTATGTTAGTTTTAACACGTATATAAAACTATTGCGTGAGAAGTAAACTAATTCTTAAGGTTATTAGTTTACTAGATCCATTATTACTAACAAGTAAATCTCTGTTATCTAAATTGCGAGTTCCATAACCATACGATACACTAGATATGGCACTAAGAAGTCCAGTATCATTTTATGACTTTCGTCACCCGTAGACCTGCCGGTCCCACTGTAGCTAGCAGCGAGGTGCGGGGTAGTCAGCCCCGTATAGATCTATATACTCAAGTCACGCTCTCTGTCCAGGATATTCTGGTTACAGGGGTGGTCCTCCACTCACGTATCTCTTTGGAGTGTTTCAGAGGATGTGTCTCCAATTATTAAGATTAACAAATTTACAAGTAATAATGCGGAAATTCCTGTTTGTGATTCTGGTTACAAAGGGGGTCCTCCACTCGCGTATCTCTGTGGAGTGTTACGAGGACGTATCTAAAGTTCTAATTTTATTGACTTTTAACAATAATGAAGTGGAAAATCATTTGTGAAATATACATTATAACACAATATAATAAGATTTGCAATCAGTTTGGAAAACTAACTCTGCAAATCAAACAGTTGGTTAATACATTTTCGATTGTTAAAAGTATACGAAATATGAAACATTTCAAAAGAAATATTAGGTTGAGTACAAGATATTCTTGTACTTTTGCTTGTATTTCCCCTGAAAACATTGAAAACACAGAAAAAGGTGTAGGGGTATGAACTCACCGGACGAGAAATGTGTCGTTTGGATGCTAATTGTCAGTTCGGGGCTTGAGTACACGTGAGGTTCCTATGTAATACAAAGAGATACATAATTGTATCCAATTAGACTTTGAATTACTAATTAGATAAGACGGTACACTCCGAGGCGCGAAAACACTTCGTTTCAAGTGTTAGGAGTGACCCGGGTAGCATCTAAGGGTGTGTAGGGCCTAGATAAGGAGTTTACTCTTCAAGAGTAAGCCCTTAGGGATGTTGATGGTCCAAAGACCATATCCCCATGAGTTTAAGGCCGTAAACTCATGGGTGGTGTGCTTTTGGATGCTTGAAGGTCTTACAATGCACAAAGGAAGGTTATAGGGTTGATTTCAGGGCTTAGGAAGTGATCGAGACTTGAATTGACCTTGGAAAAGGAGTTTGCAGTTCTTGAATGGCACTTGGGGAGTTTAATACCGTAAAATCATGTTTGTCCATGAATTCTGTGTTTTGGTGGTTGTAGGTTAAGCATACAATGTTCTAGACCCAAATTTAAGCCATACAAGGTGTTAAGGGCACTTAAACACCCCATTGAACGTGTTTACAGTTTTGGGAGACCTTCCTAACCATAAACTCAAGTGTGACACATTTTCATATGTTTTGGTGAATCTCATGAAGGAATATAAGGTTCTAGGCACTCATGGAAGCTTTTGGAGGGGTTTAAGGGGCAATTTAACACTTTAAAAGGTGTTTATGGTCCTTGAAGATGTGTTTACGGTCCAAGAATGTTCTTGGGCTATAAACTCATGTTTACTACCCAAATGATTTGATTTTCATGCTCAAATCTCATACATGCAAGTCCTTAAGCCATATCTAAACACTAGAAGGGACTTGGAAGGGTTTTGGGGCTTCAAAACCCCTTTAAGGGAGTTTCTGGTTTTGGGAGGTGTTCCTAAACCGTAAACACTTGTTATTGAGTGTTTTGGGTGATTTAAACATAGATTTGCAAGCTAAACAAGTTAAACAACAAGGTAGGGTACATTACTTACGATTTTGGAAGCTTGAAGAGGTGTTTTTGGATCAAACTCGAGTTTTAGTGAGAGAGAGAGTAGAAAGAGAAAGTTATGAGGGTGGGTAAAAGTCTTCAAAAGATTACCACTCAACCTTTATATAGGGGTTGGGTTTGAGACCCGGTGGAAATCTACCCGATACCGACGTTAAACGGGGTTAATATGGTTTTGATTGTTAAAAGTATACGAAATATGAAACATTTCAAAGGAAATATTAGGTTGAGTACAAGATATTCTTGTACTTTTGCTTGTATTCCCCCTGAAAACATTGAAAACACAGAAAAAGGTGTAGGGGTATCAACTCACCGGATGAGAAATGTGTCGTTTGCGTGCTAATTGTCAGTTCGGGGCTTGAGTACACGCGAGGTTCCTATGTAATATGAAGAGATACATAATTGTATCTAATTAGACTTTAAATTACTAATTAGATAAGACAGTACACTCCAAGGCGCGAAAACACTTCGTTTCAAGTGTTAGGAGTGACCCGGGTAGCATCTAAGGATGTATAGGGCCTAGATAAGGAGTTTACTCTTCAAGAGTAATCCCTTAGGGGTGTTGACGGTCCAAAGACTATATCCCCATGAGTTTAAGGCCGTAAACTCATGGGTGGTGTGCTTTTGGATGCTTAAAGGTCTTACAATGCAGAAAGGAAGGTTATATGGTTGATTTCATGGCTTAGGAAGTGATCGGGACTTGAATTGACCTTGGAAAAGGAGTTTGCGGTTCTTGAATCGCACTTGGGGAGTTTACTACCGTAAACACATGATTTTATGGCCATAAACTCATGTTTGTCCATGAATCCTGTGTTTTGGTGGTTGTAGGTTAAGCATACAAGCTTCTAGACCTAAATTTAAGACATACAAGGTGTTAAGGGCACTTAAACATCCCATTGAAGGTGTTTACGGTTTTAGGAGACCTTCCCTAACCGTAAACTCAAGTGTGACACATTTGCATTTGTTTTGGTGCATCTCATGAAGGAATATAAGGTTATAGGCAGTCATGGAAGCTTTTGGAGGGGTTTAAGGGGCAATTTATCACTTTAAAAGGTGTTTATAGTCCTTGAAGATGTGTTTACAGTCCAAGAATGTTCTTGGGCCGTAAAATCATGTTTACTACCCAAATGATGTGATTTTGGTGCTCAAATCTCGTACATGCAAGTCGATAAGCCATATCTAAACACTAGAAGGGACTTGGAAGGGTTTTGGGGCTTCAAAACCCCTTTAAGGGAGTTTACGGTTTTGGGAGGTGTTCCCAAACCATAAACAATTATTCTTGAGTGTTTTGGGTGATTTAAACATAGATTTTCAAGCTAAACAAGGTATGGTAGATTACTTACGATTTTGGAAGCTTAAAGAGGTGTTTTTGGATCAAACTCGAGTTTTAGAGAGAGAGTAGAGAGAGAAAGTTATGAGGGTGGATAAAAGTCTTCAAAAGATTACCACTCAACCTTTATATAGGGGTTGGGTTTTAGACCCGGTGGAAATCTACCCGATACCGACGTTAAACGGGGTTTAAAAATTGTTACCCGATTAAATTGTCGTAATCCGACTTAGTCATAATTAAAAAATTTCCCAAATAAATATTGGGGTATTTTTACGCGTTTCTAATGGGTTTGGACATTCATGAGTTCATAATAAAAAGTCCCACTTTAGTTAATTTAAACCAAGAGTTAACGGAAAAAGTGGAATACGAACGGTTTTATTAACGGAAACGTGTTACAGTGACGGAATAAATTACGGGTTGTCACATTGTGGGAGAGTCATCTTTGATGGATCCAACTTTATGGATTGGATTAGGAACATCATGATGGTCGCTTGGTATGTGGACAATGAATATGTCCTCGACAAGGAGCTTAAGGTACCTGAGACGTTTTTTTCTCCTGAGGAGGTCACTGAATATGAGGCACATGAAAGAGATGCTACCAAAGTGGCATGCATCATGTTGGCCACTGTGACATCCAAGCTCCAAAATTCCTATGAGGACTACTATCCTTTTTAGATGCGCCATGATTTGATGGACCGCTACCATCAGAGTGCTCATCAAGAGCAATATGAAATCATCTCCTCTATGATAACAACTCGGATGAATGATGGTGAACACATCACAGGCCACATGTAGAAAAATGCAACGATATGTGGACCGTTTGCTGAAGCTAAATGTGAACTTCCACGAGGAGTTAGCAATGGATATCATTTTGCACTCTTTACCATCGTGTTATGATCAATTCTGCATGACATACCACATGAATGAGGAGGAAGTTACACTCAGCAGACTTCAAGGACTTTTGAAGACCACAGGAAGTGGTCTTAAAGGTAAAGAGGTTGTTACAACTCCTACTCCAAAATCTGCCCCTGTCCTAGCAATCGGGAAAGGTAGAGGGAAAAAGAGGAAGAACCCTTCGAAGGATACCAAGGGTAAGACCCTTAATGGCTCCTCTTTAAGTGGAGCCCAGAAAGGTTTTGCCACTCCTTCTTCTATCCCAAAAGAGGCTGAATTCTTCTATTTCCATGAAAAGTCGCATTGGAAGCAGAATTGCTTAAAGTACTAGCAAGATATGAAGGATGGGAAAGTGAAACCCACCCATGCAGGTATTTACACAATATTGTCTAATAACTCACCCTATTCTAACTCTTAGGTCCTTGATACAGGATGTGGAATTCACATATGTTCTGATTTGTAGGGACTAAGAAGAAGTGAGAATGTGGAGCATGGAAAGATAAACTTGATCATGTTGAATATGAAAGCTTCACCTGTCACCAAGATTGAAGTTTATTATTTGTTTCTAAGTAGTGGGTTTACATTAGATTTGAATAAATGTTGTTACTCGCTTGAAATGGCATGAAACATTATTTTCTTTCATGCTTTGTACAAACAAGGGTTTACCTTTTCTTTTGATAATGAAGTTGGTGGAATAAATGCTTTCTTTATTAATGTTCTTTATTTTAAAGCATTACCTTGTGATGGTGTGTATGAAGTTGTGTCTATTGTAGATAACCTAGGAAATAATGTTTTGTGTATTGATTCTTCTAATAATAATAACTTGGATAAAGCATCACTATGGCATTGTCGTCTTAGACATGTATGTAAGAAATTCATAGGCCAACTCTAAAAGGATGGAGTTTTGGAATCATTTGACCTAAAGTCAGATGATAGTTGTGAATCATGCTTACTTTGAAAAATAACAAAGTCACCCTTTATTGGTTCTTGTGCAAGGGGTGAAGGTTTGTTGGATCTAGTGCACTCAGATGTGTGTGGACCCTTCAAAACTGCCACAAGGGATGTTAATCGTTATTATGTGACTTTTACAGATGATTATACTAGATATGGATATGTCTCCTTAATCAAACATAAGTTAGATACTTTTGAAAGGTTTAAAGAGTTTAAACAAGAAGTCGAGAATCAATTGGGCAGGAACATTAAGATGCTTCAATCCGATCATGGTGGTGAGTATCCTAGTACAGAGTTCCTCGACTATCTTAAGGAATGTGGGATTTTCTCACAATTGACACCTCCCAGGACACTACATTTGAATGGTGTGGCTAAGAGGGATAATCGAACCTTCTTGGATATGGTTCGTTCCATGATGAGTCATACTTCTCTACCAATCTCATTTTAGGGGTATGCCTTAAAGACTGCCGCCCATATGCTTAATTTAGTCCCTACAAATAAAGTTGCCAAAACTCCTCATGAGATGTGGACTGGAAAAGTTCCTAATCTAGACCACGTCAAGATTTGGGTTGCGAGGCTTTCGTGAGGCGTAAGACTCACGATAACCTCGAACCTCGAAGTGTGAGGTGTATTTTCATTTGCTACCCACATAAATCCTTTGGTTACCTCTTCTACAGACCTAGTGAGAATGTGGTCTTTGTAGCAAGGAGGGGTGTCTTGAGAGAGAGAGAGAGAGAGAGAGAGAGAGAGAGTTCATAAGCCAAAGAAACAATGGGTGGCAAATTGACCTCGAAGAAATTAAAGAGCCAAGTGGTGAAGGAACTTCAAACCCTAGCAGTCAACCTGAGTAGGAAACTCCTGTTGATCCAATTGACGAGTCTATACCTCTGAGGCGTTCCACAAGGGTTAGGAATGAACCTAAGCACTACTATGTTTTCCATATTATTATGGAAGGTGATACACTTATCAGTGATGAGACACTGGTAAGTCTGGATGAACCTAACAACTATGCGGAAGCCATGGTAGGCCCCAAGTCTACTAAATGGCAAGAGGAAATGGACACCGAGATACAATCTATGTATGAGAATCAAGTTTGGAACTTGTTTGACAATGTACTAGGTCGTAAGACAGTTGGGTGCAAATGGATCTTCAAGAAGAAGACCAACATGGATGGTAATGTACACACATATAAGGCGCGACTGGTTGCAAAGGGATTTTCTCAAACTCCAAGAGTTGATTATGATGAGAGCTTTTCACCAGTAGGAAAGATTAAGTCCATTAGGGTCCTGTTAGCCATTGTTGCATTTCATGATTATGAAATATGGAAAATGGATGTCAAAACCTCCTTCCTTAATGGAAGTTTGGCTGAAGATGTTTACATGTGTCAGCCAGAGGGTTTATTCAGTAAAGAATACTTTAATAGAGTGTGTAAGCTTGAGAAATCCATCTATGGATTGAAAAAAGCACCTCACAGATGGAATCTTTGTTTCGATGATAAAGTTAAAAACTTTGGATTTTCGAGGAGTGAAGATGAATCTTGTGTATATGTCATGGATAGTGGGAGTATAGTTAGCTTTTTTGTACTGTATGTGGATGACATACTACTCATACGAAATGACATCCCAACCTTGTAGGAAGTGAAGTCCTTGCTTGGTAAATATTTCACTACGAAAGACCTAGGAGAAGCTGCCTATATTCTAGGGATAAGGATTCTAAGAGACCGAAGTAAAAGACTAATTGGACTTAGTCATAGTACCTACTTGGATAAGGTGCTAAAGAGGTTCAGCATGCAAGATTCCAAGAAAGGAGAGTTACCTATCTAGAGTAACGCCAGATTGAGTAAGACTCAGAGCTCAAGTACCAAGACTGAGATAGCAGAAATGAGTCGAGTACCTTATGCTTCTGATGTAGGCTCGATCATGTATTCTATGACTTGTACTCGTCCTGATGTAGCCTTTTCTTTGAGCATGGACAACAGATATCAGGGGAATCTTGGCAAGGCTCACTAGACCACGGTAAAGAATATCCTCAAGTACGTACAGAGGACTAAGGACTGGTTCCTTATCCTCGGTGGGAGTGATGAGTTGAGAGTTGTAGGGTATAGTGATGCTACCTTCCAAACTGATAGGGATAATTTCCGCTCTCATTCAGGCATGGTCATTACCTTAAACGTAGGAGCAATTACTTGGAAAAATTCCAAGCAGGAGATAGTGGCTGATTCAACTTGCAAATCAGAGTATATAGTGGCAAGTGAGGCAGCAAAGGAGGCAATTAGGCTGAAGAACTTTATTGGAGACCTTGGAGTTGTACCAGCTATAAAGGATCCTATGGAAATTTTCTGTGATAGTAAAAGTGCAATTGCCTTAGCGAAAGAACCAAGAGATCATGGGAGATCCAGACACATCGACAGAAAATACAATCACATCAAACATCGAATAGAAGAAGGACTCCTCGTGTCAAAGAGGGTATCATCGGATGAGAACCTAACTGATCCCCTCACGAAAGGGACTGGGTAGGGTTAAGCATCTCCAGCATGCGAGGCACATAGGGCTGAAGGATGATATTAGCTTTAGTAGTTAGATAGCTCTAAAATTTGTAAAGTGTAATTGACATTAGATAATGAAGAAAAGTTGTGTTTATTTATGAGTAAAGTGTTGTTGTCTTTTGCCATCGTTTACTATTATTTCTTTTGCATGTTTTGACTTCCAGAATAGTTATGTTATATATTACATATTATTCAAATTCTCCATAGTCGATCATATGTTGGATGTAGGTATGAATTAAGACTGTCAAGGGTTGGCTTGTAGAGGTCTAAGATGTTGGACATAGCTACAACACTCATGAGTGCTCATAAGTTCTAAGTATTGGATTCAACCCACGCTCACTGGTATCACTTCATGGAATTTATCTTGAGTGATCGTGAGACGGTAATATCATATATGTCTTCAAACCTAGAGATATGACTTGTTGCCTATGAGTTGGTTATACATTGATTGTACGAAAACGCATTGGTAACTCGATGTTATAAAAGGTGCTTTTGTGTGTGATTCAACAAGTAGTAGAACAAGCATATGAGTCACAGTTTATATGTTCCTTCTTGGATTAGAAGCGATATTTGGGCCCCTCGATGATTTTGTTTTGACCTATGTACCGGGCCCGGTCAGAACTAAATTGATGTGTTCAATTAAGTTCTTTGTCAAACAAATCGGAAATCGAGAAACAAACTGCCAGACAATAAGTATGATATTGCTCCATGTATTTGTCTGGCTGATATCTAGAACAGAGGATTATATGATCACTTATCTTAAATGGTGTATCATCATCTCAGTTCTGAGAGACCTTGAAAGAGCTACGATTGATGATCGATTCCTGAAGTCATACTTGCAGTTATAGTTATTAGACTTATCCAAGTGGGAGACTGTTGGATAAGGTGTCTAAGTCCATAACTATTTATGGTACGTACTTGACCCAGTTTGGCATGGTCCATTTGGGTTGCATGGCATCATGCATTTGGATAGATTAAATGAGAGAAATAACACTTATTTATTATTTATATATTATAAGTTCTAATATATTAATAATATTATTTAATTAGTATTGATCAAGAATTAATTTAGAACTAATCAAGTGATCAAAAAGATGACTAATTAAATATATGGGTTGATTGTGTAAATCATCCATACTTGTATAGTGGGCTAAATTCTCCATGGATCAAGTTGGTCTAAGACCCATAGGATGCTCCATGGAGGTGTAAACCCATGGATCATGGAAATGATGAGTCATGTCACATTAGGGTTTACATGGTGTAACCCTAATTGTAACACACTATATAAGCAACATAAAGCTTGCCAAAATCAGCCACTAGAAAGAAGAGAGAGGGTAAGCTTATGTTAGAAGTGTTCTACATTTCTCTCAAGTCATTCCAATAGCATTTGGTGTTGTGTAAGACATTGGAGGCATCACACTTGGGGTGCTAGGCTAACAAGGTTTTCAAGGAATCATAACTATTACAAGGTATGTTTTTCTAGCTTACTTTTATGTTTAAAAGTTCCCCATGTATACTAGATAGGATTATGAACCTTGGAAAATCAATTTTTCATGTATCTTAGTCAAACATAGATCCACGATTTCTAGTGTTGCATTAACACCTTAAGAGTGTTAGAATGCTCAAAACCCTTCACCACTACCCGAACCTCTAGTGCCACTATCATTGATCTGTGACATGGCGGCAGCCACTACGGCTGGCACTGCTACCTGGAACATAGCAGGATCATACTGAGGAAGTGGCGGCGACGGATTTGTTGGAGGATTATTGTTCTTTCTGTTGGACTTCTTCTTCGGAGGCATCTTTCTCTGATATATAAAGTGTTCTATTAAGCGATTTTACAGAGGAAGTCTACTAATACAAGTAAACAATTGCTAGAAAATAAGTAGCAACACTTGGATTGAAATGTCTACAATGTGTTTGGCTCTAGATAAAATACTCCTATAGTCTTTTAGGTTATAAGTTCTGTTCTTTTGTTCCCTTTTATTATGGAGTTTGGTAAGTTTTAGACTTGTTGCACACTACTATCACTCCCAAACACATGTTGACAGTATCTCAAATAAAAATTGTTGATCTGGCTATATTTATTCAAGATATGATTACATAACTGTCCATGTTTAACAATAGTGTCCAACATCTAAATACTTTTGTTTTGTACCTCTTGTGATACTATTTCTAGTATGTATGTATACTTGTATACTTCTTATAAAATACTTAGATTTTTAAAAGTATACTTTTAGTTTAGAGCGCTTCGGCCCCTTAGTGTTTATAGTTGTATACCATGTAAGGTTTGATATACTTAGTTCACTATAAACAATAGCTATGATACCAATCTGTCACACCCCCAAACTGAGACGGTGGAAACGTTCGGGCGGTGGGGGACGTCATGTACATTATCACAACAATTGCATCATAGTAATCAAAGTAAACACAACCATTACATTGAATATATATGATATTTACGTCTGTTTGATACATAATTTGTATACAACAAAAGTATAAAAGACGTGACTCTATAAGCTTCGTCTTTTCAAAAGCCTGCAAGCGTACCTGTCTACTAATCCCTAAGAATAGAAGTGATTTTGAAAGTGTATCAACATTTAAGTTGGTGAGTTCATAAGAATATTTTTGTAATGAAAACCTGTCTTTGAATCTGTGAAAATGTATGTATGCTTCTTAAGAAAATCCAATATTTTCTTTAGTAATGTATATAGTTTTAAGCCCAAAGACCAAAATGTGTGTTCGTTACTGTGTTCTATAGTAGTCTATGAAAATGTTAGTTTATATGCTTGGTTACCACCAGCTGTATTGTATAGTGTGTTCTATATGAAAACCTTAGTATGAAAACCCTGGTTACCACTAGTAATGTATAATGTGTTCTATATGAAAACCTTTGTATGAAAACCCTATCTACCACCAGTAATGTGTAATGTGTTTTGTATGAAAACCCTAGCTACCACCAGTAATGTATAGTAATTTTATTACTTAAAATAAAACTAATGAAGAATGAAATCCCGTAAACAAATGGTTAGTTTATACTGTTGTGAGTTTGGTATAACCATGATTGATATAACCTAGTGACCTCTGCGACGTTCTTCAGGCGTCAAAATAGTATGATATTTGTCACCCCAGGCATGCCTGCCTAACTGTAGCTAGCAATTTAGGTGTGGGATTGTCAGTCTCGAATAGATCTATTTACAAATCTCACGCTCTTCCTCCAGGAGACTCTAGTTATATTGTGGTAGGATTTAGTTCTACACCCCGATGGGTACAATTGAAGTAGTGCCTCACGACCCTATATTAACTAGTTTACGTGTAGTATTGTACTGTTCTCTTGTACTAGAAATTATATGTATACTTGTAGAGTAAAAATAGTTATACTTAAATAATTATTTAGTATTGTACTCTTGTGTTCATAATATACTATTGTATGCCATAAACTATATCTATCATAGTTTATATGTTGTTAATGTATAAGCTCTGTAATTGATAAAATTGTGTGTTAAATCCCAAACGATACCTATTATAGTTTGCATGTATGTTACGTATTTGATTCACGTATCGTACATAAAACTTTGCAATTTTGGTTTTATGTTGAAAACTTACCTTATACTCAACGTGTTACAAAAGGGATAAAAAATCTAAATATTTTATAAAATGTAATGATCTCTTGGTTGTATCAATAGCATAAGTTTTAATTATGTTGAAATCCTTTATATAAGAACACAAAATTTATTTGTGTTTTTCTTGTATTCCCCCTGAAAACGTTAAAACAGTAAAAGTGTAGGGGTATGAACTCACAGTTGATTATGTTCACGTGCTCAATAGCAAAACCAGAAAGATGACCCTCGAGTTGGAGTACGCGGAATTAACGGTGACCTAAAGATAATTAAACACTTAATTGTATTTTAATTAGCAAAACCATTAATTAAAGTATTAGAAAACACTTGATTTTGGGTTAAGAATGTTACTGATACTTGTTTTAAGTGGAAAAAGAGGGTTTTCAGCCAAGGTTGTTGGCTCAAGGCTATTTGTGGCCGTGAACTGGATTTGCAGCCATGAATTAGGCTTGCAGCTGTAATCTAGGTTTGTAGCTGTAAACTAGGTTTGTGGCTGTAAATGGGTTTGTGGTTGCTTGAAGATTTGAAGATGTTCTTGGTTTTCTTGGTGTTCTTGGTGAAACTATGAAGATTTCAAAGTTTGTTCTTGAGGATATGAATGTTCTTGGGAGCAACCTGCGCGAGTTTTCGGGTGAAAAGGTTGAGAAATGAAGAATCTATCTGGGAAAAACCTATATACCAGTTGGGTTTATGGCAGGGAATGGGTTTACGGTTGTAAACAATTTACGGCCCAGTGGTTTACGGTCAATCGGTTTACAACCGTAAACGTGTGGTTGGACGAGTTTGTTGATTTTTCGAGGGAAATCTTGATTTTTTGAGGGTTTTTGGTTCCAAAAACTTATATAACCTCTAATTATATATTTTAGATTATTTTCTAACCCATAAGAACTTAACGGAACAAATGAAATTTGAAATTTTATTTAACATAATTGACTTTTGTTGACTAGAAAGTATCGGGTTGTCACAGGTTACGGTCATCCGCAATATCCACCTCTAGAGGGGAGTCCAAAGTCCCCGGAGCATCTCGAAACTTCTTGGTGAGTGCAAGTGATACGAAGGATCGGGTAGCCCCCGAATCAAACATAACATGAGCAAACAAACTGTTGACAAAAAGATCCTTATACAAGATCACAATCAGCATAAGCATAAACAAAGAAATCAATAAAGGATAGAGATAAAATATACCAGTAACCACATCCGGCGTTACACGGGCCTTGTTGGTGGTCAACTAAAAAACCCTACTCTTTACCATAGGAGCCTCAGCCTTACCCTAGCGGCCATCAGTAATCCTTAAGGTCTCTAGCGCAGGCGCTGCCACTGCTCCGCCAGTTAACCTCAGACAATCGGCCTTTTATAGCATGTCTTATTGCAATGGAAGCGTATCAGAGCCCTCTTGGGGCAATCCCTGATCACATGGCCCGATTGGCCACAACTAAAACAACTTGAATGTGTTGATCGACAAGCCCCATAGTGTGGCTTGCCGCTCTTGGCAATGGTCTCGACCCTGTTGGCCTCTAGTGTGGGCATCAGAGGTCTTGGGCCTCTTAGCTTGACCCACTGCTGTCTAAACCTGCTTCGGCTTCCACTTCATCCGGAGCTCCGATTCAATCTCTTGCTCGCGGGCCTTCTCGATCATATCATTCAGGTTCTTGAACCCTGAAAAGCTCAAGAACTCCTTGATATCCTCCCTCCATATGTCGTGATATCGTGTCTTCTTGATATCCTCATTTGCATCGTACTGCAGGACCAACAATGTCCTCTCTCTGAATTTGGCAGTGATCTACACCACAGTTTGTAGTCTGGCGAAGGTGATGGAACTCCCTCGCCAATTGCTCCACCTCGATAGCTAGTGTAAACTCCCTCTAAAACCTCTGAATAAAGTCCTCCCATGTAATCACTACCACCACTTTCGTCCCTACAGCTCGAGTAACCTCCTCCAACCAGTTTCATGCTCTATCCCTCAGTAGGAAGGACGTGAATCCCACCTTTTCCCTCTCAGGGAAGAAGCTCATCCGTTGAGCATTTTTTATGTCAATGAACTAGAGATGGGGTCTTTAACCCCAAAGAACTCAAGAGCCCCAAAAGCTCCCAAAATAAGGGAGTTCGAGCTCCTATCTTACCCGTAGAAATCTCAGCTCGAAAAGTCATGTGCCTCTCATCCATCAACTCCATAATCCCCTCCTTAATGATTCTAAATAACACAGGGGTAGCATACAAAACACCATGATTAACCTCAGTCGATATGAACTCATGCATCCTCTCATTAATTGGTTCAAAACCCGAACATATACCTCCATGAGTAATCATCACCATCCTCAAACTGAAATACAACATATTAAGAATTAGTTATGACTCGAGCAAAACATTCCCAACATAAAGGCATTTATAGAGTTGCCAGGTCTCCTTTTGTCTCGGGTACAGGTCTTGTACTTCCAGTAGTATGGGCCTAATACTACCTTCAACACTACCTGTACCTTATTCAAGGTCAATCCTGATTCTTCTAAGTTACCACACTACAACCAAAAACAAATCCTATGCGACACAAAATACATATCCTAGACTCTCATAGGAACTCTCAACTTTCACCACCTGCAATACCAGGAACCTCCATCAACACCTTTGGTTGCCTTATGCATGCAAGTTGTACATAAAATAAGATCACATAGACTGTTAAATGAAGATTCTACCCTAAGTCCACAACAAAAAAAGGAACATAAAATTTGGCTAAATTGATAATTGAAGGGCTATACAATCCTAATCATATACAACTTTGAAAGCATACACTTAGCAAATAACTAAGCCAATATCAATTCCAAGTAATAGATGACATCAAGTTCTATTAGTCTATAAGGCATCACACAAACCAGGAAATTCTATCATAAGATTCCTGAAGGTATCCTTAGCCCTAATCAAGAATGTAATTCTAATTTCAAGCACACTAATCATAACACATAAGTATGGTTTACTTAGGAACCACTTACTTGAGCCCGACTGATCACACACACCATTCCCCCTCCTTTTTATAAAACTTTTTTAGAAGTTTAACTTTTTACTTTCTTAATAAAGTTATCATTTCCTCAGTTTGAGTCCTGACACACCCGTAAGTGTGCCCAAATCCCTCAAACCAAGGCTCTGATACCAACTTGTAACGTCCCAAAATAGTAATAAAATTTCTCATTTAAAATTCATTCAAAACATTCATTAATTGTTTGGAACCCATAAAAATCATAATATTAAATCATCAGAGTATAAATTATTTCAAATAAAGAAACCGTGAGGGGAGGATGTTGTGCCATCACATCGAGCCCTTCCCTTTGGAACTGGAAGTACCTTAAACAATTAACAAAATGGGTAAACATTACGCTTACTGAGTTCTCCAAGTACCAAAAACTACACATGATAGAAGATAAATGCTATGGGCCAAATCATAGTCTTTATGTTCAGTGTCGAGGGTCAAATCCTTGTCTTTAATATAAATGACAGGGGCTAGATCCAGGTCTTTCATATAACTGCCAGGGCCAGATCCTGGTCTTCAATATAATCATCACAAGGCATCCAAAGTTATACACAGCAAACAATGGACCGAAATTAGTGTCTTCGACCCATGGATCTAGTGAGGAAACTCACCTCAACTACTGAAAATCGTAGATAAACGCTACGGTTGTTGGACTGGAGAAATATGCTAACTAAACAATAAAGTCCCAATTAACAGCTAAAACATAACCCCAAACTAAAACCTACAACACTTGCCTAATGTTAAAGGTAAATAAGGCCAAGCTAGTCTCTTAAGCCCAATAAAAATCCTAGGCCCAAACCCAAGGATCATCCAAGGTCAAATATGGTCCCATCATTAGAACTTGCCAAACAATAAGAAAGTCCCTGGTTCGGCGCAACAAACAAGCCCAATGATTAAGCCCTAAACATTGGGGATAAAAAGGAAGAAAACAAGGCTTAAATGAGATCTAAAGAAACATAAGTCAAGTTTGGAGCTTTATACCTCCAAATGGTGCAAAATGAAGAAGAGATGATGGATCCAAAGTCTTCAGAGCAAAGCTTACTCCTTGAAGGTCCTCCTTCACAACCAAGGAAGCACACGATCACTCAAAAAAGCTCTAAATGATTAAAATGAACTAGAGTTTGCAAAGAGGGTCAATCTTGGAATGGGGGTTGGTAAAGGGAAAGTTCTTGGGGCCGTAATGGTGTTTAAATAGTGAACACTACCTAATTATTAGGGTTTTGGTCTGACCCACGTACACCTGGCATACTGGAGTAGGCACAAAATACTGGTACGGGACCTAGTACGCTCAGCGAACCAAGGCATACCCCCATGTACTCGAGCAACACCAAAAATTCAAGGACTTGACATCGGGGACGCTTCTTGCAACAAAATCAAAACTCAAGGGTCCAAAAACAAACATGAAAAATATAGATGTTACAACACTCCCCCACTTGAACTAGACTTCACCCTTAGACTCTATTGTCATGGCCAAATCAGGGTAGTGCTCTCGCATCTCCACCTCGGGTTCCTAGGTCCATTCGGAACCCTTCTGATGTTGCCACTAGACCTTAACCGATCAGACTTCCTTGCTTTGCAAAAGCTTCATCTTTCGGTCTACGATCACCACCGACCTATCCACATAGTTCAGACGCTAATCGACCTGAATATCATCTAGACGAACAAATACAGACTCATCGGTCACAGACATCCGAAGTTGTGACACATGGAAGGTGTTATGGATTTGACTGGGCTCATCTGGAAATTCCATTCGGTATGCTAGGTTACCCACTCAGGCCGAAATCCTGAAAGGCCCGATAAATTAGGGGACTAGCTTGCCCCGCTTCTGAAAGCGAATAACACCTTTCCAAGGTGACACCTTTAGGAGCACCAAGTCTCCTACCTGAAACTCAAGGTCCGAATGACACCAGTCGGCATATTTCTTCTATCGGCTTTAAGCGACTCACAATCTATCGTCCACCTCCTAAATCAACAACGTAGTCTTGAGTACAACTTATGTACTCCCCAGGACTCTGCCTGACCTCCCCCGGTAAACCGGGGTCATGTACCATCTTCCATACAACATCTCAAATGGCGGTTGGTAATTACATGCACGATAACTAGGGCTATAAACGAACCAAACGAACACGAACAAGGTCTTGTTCATGTTCGTTCGTTTAAGTTAGCCGAACAACAAACGAACATGAACAGATAAATGAACGACATTTTCTTGTTCATGTTCGTTCGTTTAACAAATTACTTTGTTCATGTTCGTTCATTTATGTTCGTGAACATGCTAAACGAACATAAAAGAACAAACATAAACGAATAAAGATAAAAAAACATAATTGAACATATATGAACATAAACGAACATATAATATAACAATATAATAAAAAATAATTGAATATAGATGAATATAAATAAACTTAAACGAACGAACATAAACGAATGTAATTAACATCATAAACGAACGTTCACGAACATAAATGAACGAACGAGACCATTGTTGGTGTTCGTTCATTTAACTAAATGAACGATAATTTTTGTTCATGTTCGTTCATTTATTAAATAAACAAACATAAACGAACTTCCCGCCGAACAGTTCACGAACGGTTCGCCGAACGTTCAGTTCGTTTACAGCCCTAACGATAACTATTGTTCTAGGAGAACTCGGCCAATGGAAGGTAAGTTTACCAACTTCCTCCAAAATCCAACACACAAGCCCAAAGCATATCCCCGAGCATTTGAATCCTCCGCTCGCTCTGGCCGTCGGTCTGGGGGTGGTATGTTATACTAAAATGAAACTGAGTACCTAATTCCTCATGGAACTTCCTCCGAAACCTGGAGGCGAAACGAACATCTTGGTTTGAGACCACTGAAACCAGCACCCCGTGTCGTACTACTACCTCCCGAACATAAATCAATTAACTTCTTTGCGGATATGCTCTCGGCAATCGGTATTGAATGTGCACTCTTTGTTAGTTTGCCCACAATGACCCAGATAGAATCAACACCATGTGCCGTCCTTGGCAATTTTGTGATGAAACCGTAGTGATCTCCTCCCACTTCCACATGGGAATGGGTAAAGGTTGCATCTTGTCATGAGGTCTCTGATGCTCGACCTTGACTTTCCTGCAAGTCAAGCATCTCTCAACAAAAGAAGCTATCTCCCTCTTCATACCAGGCCACCAATAACTCAACCTCAAATCTATATACATCTTTGTGGCCCCTTGATGGATAGAAAACTTTGACTTATACGCCTCTTCCAGAACTATATGTCTCACCCCACCTGATGTCAGGACCCAAACTCTACCACATTGAGTTCACAATCCTTGGTTGTCCTTGACAAACAAGAGAATCTGTCCCCTGATCCACTCGGCCTTCCAATTCTCATTTTTCAAATCCTTAACCTAAGCTTCCTTGATCAAATCCAACAAAGGCGAGGTTACAACCATCCTCAAGAAAACATCTCTGATAGGAGTACTCACCTCCTTATGGCTCAAAGCACCAACCACCACATTGGCGTTCCTAGGGTGGTACATTATTTCACAATCATAATCCTTTACCACATCCAACCATCTCCACTGCCGCATATTCAAATTCGTTTGGCCCATCAAATACCTAAAACCCTTGTGATCGGTGTAGATAGTACACTGGACCCTATACAGATAGTGCCTCCAGATGTTGAGGTAAAAAACCACGGCCCCTAATTCCAAATCATGTGTGGAGTAGGTCGCCTCATGAGGCTTCAACTACCTCGAAACGTAAACAATCATGCGACCCCTCTGCATAAGAACAACTCCCAAACCCAAAATAGAGGTGTCGCAGTAAACCAAAATCTTCCAATCCCATAGGGAGCGCAAGAATTAGGGCCTCACACCTTCTCTGCCTTATAGTCTCAAAAGCCAACTATTGACCAGGCCCCTATCAAAAGGTCACATTCTTCCTTGTCAAATGGGTCAAAGGCACGACAATCTTGGAGAAATCCTGTATAAATCTCTGATAATACCCTACGAGACCTAAAAAACTCTGAATCCCAGATGCGGTTATCGGAACCTCCCAACACATCACAACCTTGATCTTGGCTGGGTCAACCAATATTCCCTTCTAGTTGATGATGTGCCCCAGAAACTACACCTTGTGCAACCAAAACTCGCATTTGGAGAATTTTTCATGAAACCTCTCCTCCTTAGGGTCTCCAACACCTCTCACAAATGTTGCTCGTGCTGCTCCTTGGTCTTGGAGTAGACCATAATATCATCAATCAAAACAATCACATACCAATCCAGCATCGGCTTGCAGACCTGGTTCATGAGGTCCATGAATGTTGTTGGTGCATTGGTGAGCCTGAATGGCATCACCACGAACTCATAATGACCATAACGAGTCTAGAAATCCATCTTCTGCGTATCCTCATCCCTAACCCTCATATGTTGGTAGCCTGATCGTAGATCAATCTTGGAAAACCAAGACGCACCCTGAAGATGACCAAACAAATCATTAATCCACGGAAGTGGGTAATGGTTCTTCACTTTTGGCTTATTCAACTCCCGATAGTCAATGCACATTTTATGTGAACCGTCTTTCTTCTTCATAAATATGATTGGTGTGCCCCGTGGAGAACTTCTGGGATGAATAAAACCCTTGTCTAGCAGCTCTTGTAGCTACGTCGAAAACTCTTGCATCTCAGGTGGCACCAAGCGATATGTGACAACCCAAAATTTCCATTCTATACAAACAGTATCACTTCAATAGAAGTTATAACAATCATAGTCGATTTTCAGACTTTTCGTATAAGTTGGAGTAATTTAAGGTTTACACTTCAGTAAATATCAGGAGAGTGGATGCACTATGGTTTTGTGCAACACTGTTATTCCAACACCCTGATATATTAGAAATCATTTTAGGAATAAAAATATTTTCTGTTGAAAATATCTCAGGACTATAAATAGATTTCTGAGCTAAATTCATTCATTATTAACATTTCCAACTAGAGAAAAGTCATTTTCTCTCTCACGGATCTTCGGGTTTTCATCCCAAATCGTGAGTACACTTCTCTAGTTGTTAATTAATGCTTGTTATATGCTTAATAACATAGATTACATGTCAAATATGTGAGATTCGGGAGTTTACCGCCCAAGTACGTTCTTGAGGAGTAAACTCCAAAACGAAGCTTAAAGGCTATCTAGTCCCATTTCCTTGTTAGGTAACTAGCTTAAGATAATATGTATGTATATTAGAGACTAGAAAACAATAAAAAACACATAGCTCAGGGAGTTCACGGCCCAAGAAAGTCTAAGGCCGTAAACTCCAAATTCAAGGGACATAATATGCCCTAATCACTCCTAAAGGCCTTAGACTTTAATCCTCAATTACTTCTAGCTAATTTGGAGACATTAACACATCAAAAATACCCCTTAAAGGGAGTTTACAGCCAAGGAATACTCTTGGGCCGTAAACTCCAAATAAGGGCACCAAAGTGTGCCTAGGGTCCTCCATAGCCTTAAACAAATGCCTAGAAATTATCCTACTTGTGTTTGGGACTTGAAAGAATTAAAACACCCATCCCATGAGATTTTACGGCCGTAAACTCTAAGGGATATGGTCTTTTGGCCGTAAACTCCTCAAAGGAGTATTATTTATGCCCTAAACTACCCAAAGGATTAAACCACCAAGCTAGGCTTATTCTAGAAATCATTTAGCACTTCAAAACACACATTACCGCCAAGATTGGAGTTTACGGCCGTAAACTCAAGGGTTTACGACCGTAAACTCCTTGTGTGGGGTTTATTGGGTAGTAAACTCTTATATAAAGCCCTTTGGTACATTAAACCCCTTTAGCCTTGTCCCATAGCAACTTAGATGCAACCATTAGGACCTATAACACTTATACAAAGTGTTTACATGTTCCTGAGTATCCCAACTTATTTCATTAAGTTATTATTTGGCTAATTAGTTATATATATGCTCATTATATGATAACTAGGCTCGTGCATGTAAACAAGTCTCCGTTTGCCACCTAGCACGGCATCCGACACTTCAATCCAATCCACTCACCACAAGTGAGTTCATACCGCTTTAATTAACCTTTGAAATACTTTTAAATGTTTTAAATACTTTTATGGGGGGGATACAAGTTAAATGCTTATAGTTATTGCATCAATCACATGTGATTACATTAATCACATGCGATTAATAACTAGAAAACCAATGATTTTATCACTGTTCAAACTGTTTTACTTCAAAATGTTTTACTTCAAAATGTTTTACAAACTCTTTTACTTATCAAATGCTTTTATTAAACTTTGTTTTACTTCTTATAAATTGCATGCCCATATATGTATAGATATATAAGAAATGTTTAAAGGGCTTAGGAAGGCCATCCGCCCTATTTCCTTTTTCTCGATTTGGATGTGGTCTGGTGGGATTTCGGGTAACCGTCCGAAGGTCGTTTCAATATTAGTTATATATCAAATATACATATATAGACATAAAAGTACTTCCATATTCATACTTATCAGTACATCATCAGTAAGTTGCCATCGGGGTAACATAGGATCATACTACTACAAGTTCTAGATAAATGAGTCAGTTCATTTATGAGTCAATACTTATTACGACGAGTACTTATACAACTATACTAGAAAGAGAAAATATACAACTATACTAGAAAGAGAACATATACAACTATACTAGAGGAAGAACATATACAACTATACTAGAGAAGAACATATACAACTATACTAGGAAGAGAACATATACAACGATACTAGAACAGGTAACATTACATTTCATATACATGAATACGTTAACAATTGTGATCCACTGTATCGGAGCATGCCTTAAATGTCATGGCCCGAGTTGTAGCCAGAATCTCTTCGAGGGAGAGCGTGAGTTTGCGTATAGATCTATACAGGATTAACTATCCTACACCTTGCTGCTAGCTACAGCCGGACCTACAGGTCTGCGGGTGCCAAACGTCATTCCATTTTACGACCATTCATATGTCGTTGTTACCAGTCAATAGTATGGTGCAATTAATCATATGATGCCTTAATATAAATCAAGTTTAAGGTAGATAGTACAGCAGTAGTTCCTATAATACAACACTATAGTACTACAAGAATTTACCCATTACATATATTTAGTGATTATTTCACTTAAACATTAATGTACAAACTATATTTTGATAATGATAGTTACACTTGGGGAAATTACACACTTTTACAACAAACGATCATACAAAACAGTTAAGCCTTGGTAGAAGGCTACTTTTATAGAAAATATAGGTTTTTCTAAGAGATTCAAACTTTTGCAAACACTTACAAACATTTACTTACATTTTACAAACTTACACTTGAGACATGTTCAAACGTTTTTGGATTACAAATACCGACACTAAAATACTTATGAACTCACCAGCTTAATGCTGATAAACTCTTTCAAAATAACTTGTATTCTCAGGTCATCAGTAGACAAGAACCGAGGCCAGCTTTTGAGAAGATGGAGCGCATCCAAGACTCATCTTATTATTTTGATTTACATTATTTTTGGTGTCTATAACTGTATAGAACACGCTTGTATTAAAATTTTATATTTAATACAATGGATGATGTTGTTTGCTTATTTACATTTACTGTGTTGTGATACTTTACAAGACGTCCTCCGCCCCAGAACGTTTCTGCCGTTCTTGGTTTTGGGGTGTGACACGATACAACGCCTTGGCTATCAGAGCCGCATTCGGTTCCAAATCATTCCTAAACTCAACCTACCTCTCAGGAGGTTCTTCAGGTAAATCCTTGGGGAAAACATCAGGGAAATCCCACACAATGGGTACCCTAATCCACTCCGTCGTGCCCTCAACCCCCGTGTCAGAAACATAAGCTAGGAACCCAAAACAACCTTGTTGCAAATATCTCCATGCCCTCCCAGCCGAACAGAGAGATGGCCCATGCGAATATCTCTCACCAAAAATAGTCAGTTTTCCCCCAGTAGGGTTCGAACTAGCATCGTATGCCATTCGCTATCAATCACAGCCCCATTGGGGCCAAATCAATCCATCCCGATGACAACCTTTGATACTCTCAAGGGGATTAACACAAAATCAATAGCGAACCTCTCACTAAACATGTTCAGGACACACCCATTAAAATCCTCAAAACAATCACGGACGGTCATCCTCAATCTCCACCTCTAGAGGGGAATCTAAAGTCCACGAAGCATCTCGAAACTTTTTATTGTTCGCAAGAGATACGAAGGATTATGTAGCCCCCTAAATCAAACAGAACATGAGCAGACAAACCTTTGACCAAAAAGGTCCCTATACAAGATCACAATAAGAATAAGCATAAATAAAGAAAGTAATAAAGGATAGAGATAAAACACTTACTAGTAACCACATTCAGTGTTGCACAGGCCTCATCGGTGGTAAGCTGAAAATCCCTACTGTTCACCACATGAGCCTCCGCATTGCCATAGTGGCCATCAGCAATCCTCAAGGTGGCTGGCGCAGGTGCCGCCACTACTCCCCAATCAACCTTGGACAATCAACCATTTTATGGCTAGTCTGGTTGCAATGGAAGAAAATCATAGCCCTCTTGGGGAAATCCTTTCTCATATAGCCCGACTGGCCACATATAAAATAATATCCTGAACATGTTGATCGGAAAGTCCCACTGTACAGCTTGCCGCACTTGGCGTAACGGCCTCGGTCCTGCTAGCCTTTGGTGTGGGCATCGGAGGACTTGGGCGTCTTAGCCTGACCAATGTCGTCTGAACCTGCTCTGGCTTCCGCTTCATCTGGAGCTCCAACTTAATCTCCCGCTCACGGTTTTTCTTAATCATATCATTCAGGGTCTTGTACCGTGAAAAGCTCACAAACTCCCTGATGTCCTCCCTCAACATGCCATGATATTGTGTCTTCTTCATATCCTCATCCGCAGTTAATAGAATAAAAATAGTAGATCGATAGAATCTAAATAGGTATATGAATCAAATCCAAGAACACAATAATCGAAAATGTGCTGAATAATTAAAAACCACTGCCTTAGAAGAGCTCGATAAAGAACTTCTACTATAAAGGCAGTTTAGGGTAAGTAGAATTGATATTAATCACGATGCATGCATGCACTATAAATAGTCTAACCCTAGAACATTAAAAACGGGTGGACAGGCCTAGCCTATTACAAAGATGGACTATAAACATTATAAAACCTTATTGAAACAACTCAAAATAACCCAACAATCTCCCCCTTTGTGTCAATAAGGAAGGTAGATCTCCATTGCTGTTGGCGCTTCTAAACTATAAATAGTTTTAGCCTTATACCTAGAAAGGTCTTGCGAACCTGGATGTACCATTTAATTATATCAGACAAACATTTCTTGTCCCCTGCACTGTTCGCTTTACGTTAACCGATGAACTCCAAAATGTATTGCAGGCAAGAGGTGGAGTATAGATGCTTGTCGGATAGGTAGAAGCAAACTTTGTGAAAATTAGCATCAGCCCTTTCTTTAGTTTGGAAAGCCATACACCAACCATCTTTTCGTATTCTCCCCAGCTTCATCTATTCAAAATCTTCCAAAGCTTCCTTGGGCAAAACTGATGGCTTCTTTCGGAGCACTGCCACTATCTCTACATCCATCTTATCAACTTCCTGGATGTACGAGATCAACATCCTTTTGAGATGCGCCATGATAGGTCCATATTTTTGTTCATCCTTTAGAAGGAGGTGAATCAGAGATATCCAATCATACCGATTTAGGCATGGAAAATCAGCCAGTGTGAATTCAAAGACTGAACTCGCAGCTCCTCTTGCAACCTTGAAACGAGCGTTCAAAAATCTTTCAGTTCAAATATGGCCCGAAACCTTCATAAATGCTATCTTCTTCGAGCTCCACATTTCGTACTATGGCTTCATATACTTCAAATAAAATGAGAAGAGCATCTGATAAACTCCATTGTCAAAAAGAGGAACATTCACAACTTTGTCAAAACACCAAAACTGAAAGGCCTTCGTAGTAATCGGTAGATCAAGTTGCGAGTCCGGACTGCTTTCCAATTTAAAAGACACAACTAGATCTACCCAATACATGCTTAGATTATCAATTGCTTCTTTCAATATATGCTCCAAAGTCCACAAAGGAAATAAAAGAATTTGAGCTTCCAAAGTGACGTGAGCTTCTCGAGCAACCTTCCCACATTCTTCAGCTTCCCTAACAATGCGATGATTTTCGTCAATTTCTGCACGACGAATCTTCCTTCTTAATTTCTCATTTTCATCTTCTTTTTCCTCATCACTGACATCAATCAAAATTTCTTTTCCTCTCGAACTCAAAGCTACATTATCCTTGGATTCGTTTGACTTTGGCTTTTGTTCTTGATCATTTCCACCGCCAGTTTCTTTTACAACAGCACAAGTTCTCACAGGTTCTCCCCTTGTTTTGGAATAGAAGATTCTGAAACACCTTCAATCCTATCAATCATGCAGAAGACTGCCTTCATTTTCTCAGCCGGATGCTGACAAACAGACAATGTGAGAAGTGAATCACGAGTCTCGATAAGACTATACAAATGAGCGTTCACATCAGCCACATAGCTCTTAATCACTGCTTTTCTCAGACTTGAGCTCATTGATTTTTTGATTCGCATGAGGCAACTTCACAGACATAACCTTTATCTTTTCAGATTTAGTTGTGAGCATATCCATGATCTTGCTCTCTGTTGCTTAATCTACTTGAAGTTTTTCAATTTTGGAGGAGATGGAGGTATGAAATTCGGTATTATTAGCCTGGATATTTGTATGAATTTTCGTAACGGTTGCTTTCTCTATTTGGAGAGTACTTCCAAGTGGTGATCACTTGATTGGCATTGGTAGTGTTGGATTCAAAGGAGTTTTTAAAATCACCCATGAAGGTTTGAACATCAGACATTAGTTTTTTTGACTTTTTTGGTCGTATCCTTGCAAGTGGTCATTGAATCCTCAATAGCTTTGTTATATTTTTCAAGATTCACAACGTTCTCTTTCTTCAATCTTTCTAGGAAAGCCTTATGAGTTGCAAGATAATACTCAGAGCTGGAAGAGGACTTGGATTACTCAATCAAAGTGTCAAACTTTTCTCGAAGAAGCTTGAACTGATGATGAGTCATATGATCATCATCATCTCGAGATTGCTATACATAGAAGGGTCCTTAGTGAAAATTTTCAAAATCATCCTGATCATCACAAAAAACTATATCCAGATCATCTTGACGAAGTGGTGAGATAGGAAAAAGAATTAGCACCAGAAGTGAAACCAGAAGCCCCTTCCCCCGTATCAGATACGTTGATAGTGACTGGTGCGGTACCAGTGGTCGTTGTTGTTGTTGCAGTTGAGTCTGTGAATAGTGGAGTAGTATCATCAGTGGAATATGTCGCTATGAAACTCCAACAGATATAGGTAGACATGGAGCTATTGTGATAGGAGTTATAGTAGTAGTAAGATAAGGTGGAGTAAAATCCTAGAAAAAGTCATATGTTATGGGAAAAGAAGTAGGCATTAAAAATATTATCTCAGGATTGGTTGTTGATGGCTCCGAAACAATAGGACATTAAGTCTCAGCTGTGGCAACGTTTAAGTGTTGGACTTGCTCATGTGTATGAATGTCGAAGATGGTGTTAGATTACGAATCCTCCTCATCACTTGGTGTAGGTGTCCTGTGCTTGCAAGCGATTCACTTGACTTTCTTCTTTGGAGTTTGAGCAGGCTCGGAGGGTCCAACCTTTGTTTTTCGCTTACCCCCTTTCTTAGGCTTGTCAACCTCTTCTAAAACCTATCACATCGCAGTTGTTAAAAGGAGAGCACCTAAAGCCGGTTGTCAATGATACGCGTTGATAACTTCATTGTCGGCTAGAACGTTTTGAAGCATTAGTTCTGGAATAGATCCGATGAAGGTAAACCGCAAACTATCTAACATAATAACGTTTGAAGTGTGGAAAATGGAAATGGTAGCAATAATCGAACCCTCTATCACCAGAATATAGAGGCAATTAATCTCCCTCTGAACAACGCTTGCCCAAAAACAAGCACAAAAAATCTCGTTGTGCCTTGTAGCAGAAAGAGTGCTCTGAAAAAGTTTATGCCAAAGTACTGATCCATAATCCAAATTGTGACAACCCGAAATTTCTTCCGTTCAAACCGTTAAAAATAAATCAATTTGGAATTTATTTATGCTATTGTCAGCATTATCTCGGGTTTAATTAAATATTCTAAACTTTGTACAATCGAGGTTTGGGTCCAAGAACGAGTTTTTTTTCCAAGTCAAAGCATAGCATCCGAGCCAAACACCCCTTCGAGAGGAGTGTACGGCCACAAACTCGATTTTACAGCCGTACACCCCCCATCCCACCCCTTGGCCAAAAACTCACCCCTATATAAGGGATGAGTGGCCTTCATTCCACACTTTACACACTCCAAAGACTTTCTCTCTCTACTCTCTCTCTCTCTCTTTCTCTCTCTCTCTCTACAGTTATCGATTTTGCTCAAGGATCCTCAAAAATGTAAGTGATTCTTCATTTTGATTGTGTTTCAATCTCTTTTCTAGTGTTTAAAACCATGTTTCATCCCATTTAATCTCATCTCTATCTAGATTTTCTCTCTCACCAAGAACACACACTAGTTCTTGGTGGTTAAAAACCTCATTCAAGGCTCCTAAGAGTAACTATTTACTCCCTAGGCTTGATATCTACTAGAAATCATTGATTTTCACCTAAAAATCGACCAAAATCATGAACATAAAAGGGGCTTACAACCATAAACCATGTGTACGGCCGTACACCCTTCATTGGCCGAAAACTGCAGTTTTGGTCAATTATTGGTCTTAAACTCTTCCTTAAAACTATTCATGAACTTAGAACACTTCCAAGAGGCTAGAAAGGTCCCCGGAACTACGAAAATCACACCTTTCATCAAGTTTTTACGGTCGTAAACCCATGGAACACAAACACTTGGGCTGTAAACTCATGGGTCGTAAACCCTGTTGGGCTGCAAACCCATGACCGTACACTCCTGATTATGTTCGCAAACTCCCCATCTTCAATCACGTGTGATTCTAACACTTAGTTTCAAGTGTTTCCTAGTCCCTAAGGTGGTTTCCTTCCATAACAAATAGTGTTATGTCCTCATCTAATACATATATGTGCTTTTATATGTTAAATAGGATCCGTTTGTGTCTGAGGCATTGTTTGACACCCAACAACTCTTATATCATTACACTCGAATCCCACGTCAAATTGTGAGTTCATACGCCTATGTTTTTATAAGTTTTTATAACGTTTTCAGGTGGAATACAAGCCAAACATAAAAGTTTTCACAAGTTAAAAATTGATGCAATTACAACGGTTTTACATCAAACTTTTAGATAATTTATCCCTTTTGTAATATGCAGAGCATAAGGGATGCTTTCTAAACAAAATTGCATAGTTTTCAGAACAATACATGAACATAACATACCATTCAAACTATAATAGATATAGTTTGGGAAATTTATTACCGGTTTTACAGGTTCAAACACATAAACTATGGCAGATTTAGTTTATCCATATTACATTCAGATAACAAGAGTATCTTACTAAATAATTATTTTGCATATAATTATTTATACTCCACACCGTATACAAATGATTTCAAACATGAGAACAACAGAACACCACGTAAACTAGTTAATACACGATTGTGAGACGCCTCTTCATTGTACCCTTCGGGGTACTGGCAAATCCTCTACATTTAGTATAGCCAGAGTCTCCTTAAGGGAGAGCGTGAAATTTATGAATAGATCTATTCGGGATCGACAATCCCACACCTGAACTTTTAGTTACAGTTAGGCAGACATGCCTGGGGTGACAAATTTTGTAACATACGATGCCTGAAGAAACGTCGCTGAGGTCATCAGTCACATTAGCATGGATATACGAACTCACAATACCGGATTTTCCTTCTTCAATAGTTTTATTTTAATTAATAAGACTAACTACGTACTACATTGTATTCCAGGGACACAACCTTTGGTTTTATTTTAAGTAATAAAACTACCTTACAAACTGGTGATAGACATGGTTTTCAACAGAAAATACATCATTTACTGGTGGTAACCAGGGTTTTCAAATGTAACACACATCACTTACTGGTTGTAGCCAGGGCTTTCAAATGTAATACATTTTATTTACTGGTGATCAACCAGGGTTTCGATACAAACGACAATTTACATATAATGAAAAGAAATCATTTGTACAAATTCAGTGACTAGTTTTCAATACAAAAACATGCTTATGAACTCACCAGCTTTATGCTAATATGTTTTCAAAACCGCTTGTATTCTTAGGATAACGATAGATAGGTACAATTGCCGGTTATTGGAGAAGACGGAGCATTTTAGAGTCTCTTCTTTATCTTTTGCTACTTTTGATGTATAAAAACTATGTTTTCAAATAGATGTAAATATTCATATTGTAATGTAATGTTTGTGTTTACTTTGATTGCTATGATACAATTGTTGTGATACTACGCATGACGTCACCCGCCCTCGGACGTTTCCATCGTCTGTTCTGACGGTTCGGGGGTATGACAGATTGGTATCAGAGCTATTTTTTATAGTGAACTAAGTATACCAATGCGTAAATGGTATACAATTATAAACATTAAGGGGCTGAAGTGCTTTGAACTAAAAGTATATTTTTAAAATATAAGTATTTTACAAAAAGTATACAAGTATCCCTACATACAAAAAACAGTATCATTGGTAGAACAAAACAAAAGTATTTGGATGTTGTACATTGCAGTTAAATCTGGGCAGTTATGTAATCATGTCTAGGGTCAATATAGCCTGATCAACTATATTCAATCAAAACATGACCAACATGTGCTTGGGAGTGACTATGGTGTTGCAGCAGGCCTAAAATATACCAAGTATTCCTACAACAAGATGTCGATAGAACAAAATAAACAACTTAAAATACTATAGGAGTATTTTAGTCAGAGCCGACTATATTGTAAATATTTGTTCCATGTGTTTCTACTCATTATTTCTTAGCAATAGTTTACTCGTATTAGTAACTTTTCCTTTTTTATCGCTTAGTAGCACACTTTATCTAACATATAGAGATATACCTTGTTTTATATCTCTTGATTCGAAAGTCTAAGGGACTTACCATCTCCTTCTTCATGATATAGAACAAGATGCCTCCAAAGAAAATACCCAGCAAAAAGAACAACAATTCCTCGACGGATCCAACGCCACCACCACCTCCTCAGTTCGATCCCGCTATGTTTTAGGCAGTTGTTACTAACGCTGTGACTGCCGCTTTGTCACAGATTAACCCTGGCGGATCTGGTGGTTCCGGGAGTGGTATTCATTCTTAAAATCATGAAGGTAGTCAAGGGCACCAGAAGGAGTGCTCCTATAAAGACTTCATGAATGCAAAACCCACATCTTTCGATGGTAATGGAGGTGCTATTGCCCTGACTCGATGGTTCGAGAAGATCAAGTCCATCTTCGAAATTTTCTTTTGTTCTGAAGCCAACAAGGTGAAATTCGCCACTTTCACTTTCACTAATAAACGTTGCCCTGGTGGAATAGTCAGGTCAAATCCCTAACCCTGCTAGTAGCAAATGATATGGGTTGGGAGAGCTTGAAGGAGCTCATGCTCGCTGAGTACTGCCCACGGGGCGAGATACAGAAACTGGAACACGAGCTATGGAACTTGAAAATGAAGGGTTCTAAAATTTCTTCCTACATTTCTAGGTTTGAAGACCTAGCACTTCTTTCCCGGGAATGGTCATCCTGGAAAGCAAGAAGATAGAGAGATACATTTTGGGGATTGATGCCCCCCAACTCAAGGAAATGTCATGGCTGCCAGGACAATCACTTTTGACAGCGCCAAGTGCCTGGTGTAGACTCTCATAGATCACGAGGTTGATCTTCATAAAGTGACAGCCGCTCCTCAACCAGCGAAAGGGAGTGGCGAGAAGAGAAAGTTCTGGAAGCAGCGATAGGGCCAGTCTTCGCAGGAGCCTTCCAAGAAACAACATACGGTGGCAGTCCACGCTGCTACTACTCCTGCTGTTGTTCCTACAACTCAAGCACCTACCAGTGGATATACTGGTACCCTCCATTGGTGCAGCAAGTGCAGTTATCATCACCGCATCCCCGACCCATGTCGTGAAATGCTCTGCAACAACTGTGGCAAGAAGGGTCACATGGCTCAAGGCTGCAGAACACCAGTCCAGCTAACCAATCAGGCCTCTGCAGCAAGAGTTGGACAAGCATGTTATGGTTGTGGGGAAGTCGGTCATTACAGGAGAAACTGCCCTAAGGCAACAAAAACAGGCAACATAGGGAGAGTACTAGCGATGGGGCAAGAGGAGGCAATTGTTGACCCTACTGTTGTTACATCTACGTTCCTCCTTGACAACTCTTATGCATGCATTCTTTTCGATTCTGGTGCAGAGAGAAGTTTTGTTAGACATGCATTCAAACATCTTCTCAAACATAAACCCCAATCTTTAACCGAAACATGTATCGTCGAGATGGCTAACGATGAGAAAGAGAGCACTAACGACATATTCGTAGGTTGTACCCTTACCCTAAACGATCATTCATTTCCCATCGACCTTATGCCAGTTTCCATAAAAAGCTTCGATGTCATCATCGGCATGGTTTGGTTGAGCCCCAATCGTGCTGATATCTTTTGTTATGAAAAATCCATTCGACTCAATCTTCCCTCTGACGAAGCCCTCATGATTTATGTCGATAAACTCAGTTCAAACCTCCGCATCATCTCGTGCATCAAAGCCCAAAAATTTCTGCGAAAGGACTGTCACGCATTCCTAACTCACGCATATGTTAGTTTAATTTATCAAATGAAAAATAAAACTTATTTTTTTTACACACCTCAACCAACCCAACATAGTCAGATAACCCGTTAGGCATGATCTGCTATTCAATTAATCCCAAAATTATAAAAGAAGCAGGTTAATTAATCCCAATACAGAAATCAAGAAAGAACAACAACATTATTCAGGTCGCCGCTGCCTTTTCGGGAGGAAGATGCTAGCTTCATGGGTTTCAGATAACCTCAGAGCCAAAAACCCACATAGAACAACCACCACCTACAAATCACACAATATGTATCTATAAAAAACCAAAATGGATAGTCAAACTAGGGCATGAAATCATCAAAGGAATCTAGATAACTAAAGTCAGTGCAATTTATCGAGAGATGAATATGTCTTTGTGGGAAATTGAGGGTTGAAGGTGGTGGAAGTAACCAATTAGATGAATATGTCTTTGTGGGAAAGTGTAACTTTGAAAGTGGTTACCTGCATATGTTAGTTTAATTTATCAAATGAAAAATAAAACTTATTTTTTTACACACCTCAACCAACCCAACATAGTTGGATATCCCGTTAGGCATGATCTGTTGTTCAATTAATCCCAAAAATATAAAAGAAGCAGGTTAATTAATCCCAATACAGAAATCAAGAAAGAACGACAACATTATTCAGGTCGCCGCTGCCTTTTCAGGAGGAAGATGCTAGCTTCAACGGGTTTCAGATAACCTCAGAGCCAAAAACCCACATAGAACAACCACCACCTACAAATCGCACAATCTGTATCTGTAAAAAAGCCAAAATGGATAGTCAAATTAGGGCATGAAATCGTCAAAGGAATCTAGATAACTGAAGACGATGTAATTTATTGAGAGATGAATACGTCTTTGTGGGAAATTAAGAGTTGAAGGTGGTGGAAGTAACCGATTAGATGAGCAGATGCATGTATGAAAGAGGCCTAATGTATTGATGAACATACCTTCAGAACCGATTCGAACAAACATACGTTGAAAGAGATTTGATGATTGTTGATTTGCCTACATAGAGATTTGATTCAGTGGAGGACACCGTCCTAAAAATGATTAGGTGATAGCATCGGTAGATTTAGGCGATATCATCAAAATAAACAAAGAGATACAGTTGTAGGCGATGTTTTTGGAGATAATATATTGGATGAATAGGCGGTGGAGTGATAAGAAGGAAGTTTCCGGTGATGTAGAGGGAGATGGTGTCTTTTTTTAAACATGATTGATTGTAACTCAGGAAGAAATTGAAATCGGTGGAAGCAACCGTATAGGATTGGGCATGGGAGGCGGTGTAACGCCCGTAGATTCGGGCTAGTCAATTTAGAGATAATAGGGGTCGAAAATGACTTTTTGACAAAATATTATTTATAATAAATAATCTTAACCAAGTTTTAGAATATGTCACAAAGGTTTCATACATTTAAAGAGCGCCGAAATCCAAGTTATAACGAAGAAATTATGACCCGTCGAAGTTTCGCGACGGAACCGACACGACACCGGGAAGACGTAAATAGTGAATTTATGATAGATCAAATTTAAGCCTTAGTAATCTAAATGAAAGTCGTAGAATATGTTAACCTGAGAGCGTCCATAAAAAGAACGCCCAAATCTGACTTCTTATGAGGAAGTTATGATTTTTCGAAGTTTCGGGTTAGCGGTGTACAACCCGAAGTTCGAGTATTAGATCGAGCGGTTTTTAGGCGACACAACCTAAACGATAATCGAAGATCTCATTATTAGTAGCGTAACGAAAAAAAATACAGATAAAAATGGACATCGGATGAAGAAGTTATGAAATTTTAACGGAGCAATCATGTCCCGGCCTGTTAAAAATATAACTTTAAAAATAAAGTCAAAATTAGCTGACAGAGTCTAAACGAAAGTTGTAGAGTACGTCTCCACCTACGCGTGGATATAAACAACGTAAAAACGGAGTTCGTATGAACGAGTTACAAATTATAATAGGATATTTACATATTAAAATAAAGTATAAATCATATATACGTACACATATATATATATATATATATATATATATATATATATATATATATACATATGTATATATCATTAGAAAGGTATCGACAATGCGGTCATTATAAGACTAATGTTGAGTTCTTTCGACATTAGTTTAGTACAAATATCATTAAATCTATTTAAAATAGTATTATAGATGGGTGTTTAGTTGTTTATATAACTAAAAGGTCATTAAGTAATTATGGATGATAGTTTTTGAAAATTCAATTAGTATAAATAAGAGCCTTGGGCTCTCATATTTCTTGCGCCATTCTCTTGATTCAATAGTCTTTCTCTCCTTATCCCCCGAGCATTTCGGTCCTTCGTGATTCGACTTCTCATTCTGTAGTTTTTAGTATAGTAAGGTGAGCGCTGAAGCGTTGCACGAATCTTTCTTAGAAAGATTCAGTGACGAAGTTCTGCCCCTGCAGAGCTCGACTCCTAGCTAAAATCCCCTTGTAAGTAAGTTATGCTTACCTTATTTTAATATAGATTATAATTAAAATTAATATTGTTATTATGAACTTATAATAAATATTTGAGCTATTATTATGACTTATATAAGTGTCGTTATAATATCTTTTTAACTACTCGTGATATGGTGAATCTGGTTTAAAGGGCCGCATAGGGTTGTTGGATTTCAGAAGTGCTATACGCCAAAATGGTCATGCCCTCCGGTGTTTTATGTCTGGCCCCTATCTGTACATAGTGGTTGGAAAGTATTGTTTATATGCTTATATAATAATAATAAGACTAATAATTAGTCATGGTAAATATTAGACCAAAATCTAGTGGTAATAATACTAGGTTTCATCGAAGGAAATTATTTTAAAGTAAACGAAGCGTTGTCGAGTACCGAGTCACCACCTTCTCAGGTAAGTTCATAGTTACTTTCATCTTCAACATAGATATGAAGTGTTTTATATAAATTACGTGCTATGTGTGCATATTATCTAAATACTTGTTGTCTATGCTGGATGAACGATTTTATACATGTTTTTAAATGATTTAAACTATATATATGTATTTTATAACTACGATAATGTTGGGGTAAAACATGGGTAGATGTTATAGATGGAGCATGAGTTGGATGATGAGTTGAGAGGTGAAATAGACCGTGAGGTGAGGATGAGAGGTGGACGATGTGAGAATCCTCTTTCCCAAATGATGGCCCGTTATTTAGCAGAGTATGGATGACAACCACATACTATTCTAGGTAGTTCAATGAAACACTAGCAGGCTCGCAACCTGTAGGTGTTGTGAACGATGTGTTCAACCCGGTGTACTCTAAACGTTGGCGACCATGCAGACTTGGTGCCTAAACCTTGGAGATCATACAGACTTGATGCCTAAACCTTAGCGACTATGTAGACTTAGTGCCCGTTGTGTAAACCTTGGCGATCATGCAGATTTGATGTCTAACCCCTGGTGACTATGCAGATTTAGTGCATATTTTGTAAACCGTGGCAGCGATGGACTTCGTGCCGATTCCTTAGGATGATGTAACGATGAGATTTTCAAACAAAATTTTCATTTTTCAACAACCAATTTTTTTTAAATATAAAACATTCTCAAAAAGCATTTGACAATAGTTATCAAATCAATCATATCCCAAGATCACAAATCAAATGTCCTCATGGTGCGTACGGTTCACGCCGGCTCCTATCCACGGTGCTCGCTAGTACCTGAAACACATAACACAACAACTGTAAGCATAAATACTTAGTGAGTTCCCTAATATACCACATACAACACATACACCACTCGAGGCTACTATATGACCCTCCGGCCGATATGTCTCAGCGGGACCCTCCAGTCCCGTAGCTCGTTGGACCCTCTGGTCCGGTCATAGCTCGTTGGGCCCTCTAGCCCGGTCTGAGTCGTTGGACCCTCCGGTCCGGTCTATACAATTATATATCATACTTACATCACATAGCACATAATCTCATATATGGCACACAATCTCATACATAGCACGTAAGACCTTCCGGTCAACTCATAATATCACTCTAGATAACGTATAGTGAGAAGACTCACCTCGTGTAACTCGGTAACTAGGAAATCTCAGACTCCGTGAAATATGATCTAGCCTCTGCCTAATCATATGAAAATAAACACTTGGCATCAACACATTTCCCTAGGCTAGACCATTCCCTCGCTAAGCACTCTCAGGAGGGTAAAAGACCATTTCACCCCTCTGAAGGCTTAAATACTCTAAAGTTGACCAAACCCTAAAAGTCAACGGTCAACCTTTTGACCAGACTCGTCGAGTGCACTATTGTGACTCGGCGAGTTCAGTCATGAACTCACGTCCTTAAAATCCTGAACGACTCACTAAGTCACTTCCCCAACTCAGCGAGTTACCATCTATGTGATTTATGGGGAAACCCCATCCTACTCGCCGAGTCTGTTCTTGGACTCGGTGAGTTCAAGCCATGCTCAAACTCAAATGTCCTCATGAGGTTAAATCCGTTCCTTTATCCCATAGATTTGGCATCCTTGAGCAAAATAAACACCTAAAGTTTGGATCTTGATGCGCATGCAAAGACCTAATGGCTCTATTTGAAGAAATGGCCCCAATATGCCATCCCAAGCTCTTAACTCCCAATAACACTCATAAAAATCGAGGAGTTATGGTATCTGGACCACTTTGGATCCAGATCCAAAGTCTTAACACAAGAAGGGACCAATTGCACCACAATCCATACTCTAAACGGGCTAGAAACCCTAACTCTCAAAGATTAACACCAAACTAAAGAAGGATCAAATATATATCTCAGAATGAAGCTCCTAGCCTTTGAAATCCACAGAATATCACCCTCTTTAGTTCCCTCTTTCCTTGGCCACCTTCTTTTTGCAAAAACACCCACACAAAGATCAAAAATGACATTTTCTTCCTCACCGACGCTCTGGATCTCTTAGGGTTCCTCTCAGGGGTCTGGTAGCCGCAAATGGTGGCTATAAGCCCCTTTAAATAGGTCTCAAACCTCGGGGATTAGGGTTTCATTAAACAACATGGACTCGCCGAGTCCGCCATTAAATCAGTCCGACCATCCGCGATCCTACTCGGCAAGTCTGAGCGCCTACTCGCCGAGTCTCTCTCCAAAAACTCAATATTAAAGCATAAAATAAGATACCTGGGAGTCCGGATGTTACAATTCTCCCCTACTAGAATCAGACTTCGTCCTCGAAGTCTCATTCGGCAAACAACTCTGGATGATGCTCGCGCATCTCTTGTTCCGGTTCCCAAGTCAACTCGGACCCCCTCCGATGTTACCACTGGACCTGCACCAGGGGAACTTCCTTGTTCCTCAAAACCTTGATCTTCCGATCCATAATCGCAACCGATCTCTCAACGTAGTTCAGGCTCGCATCCACCTGGATATCCTCTAACAGTACCACCGCTGACTCATCGGCCACACACATCCTCAACTGCGATACGTGGAAGGTGTCATGAATCAGACCTAGCTCTGCAGGTAACTCCAAACGATATGCTACTCTTCGCACCCTCGCGATTACCCTAAATGGTCCAATATACTGGGGCCGCAACTTGCCCCACTTCCTGAAACGGATCACTCCTTTCCAAGGAGACACCTTTAGGAGCATAAGATCCCCGACCTGAAACTCGAGCTCCGAACGACGCCTATCCGCGTAACTCTTCTAGAGACTCTGAGCGGTCAATAACCTATGTATGACCAGTTGTATCTGCTCTGTCATCTGAAGCACTATCTCTGTACTACCCATCACACGTTGCCCTACCTCACCCCAGCAAATGGGGGTCCGACACCTCCTTATATAAAACAGCTCAAAGGGTGGCATACCAATGCTCGAATGATGGCTGTTGTTATATAGAAAACTCAGCCAAGGGAAAATACGTGTCCCAACTCCCGCTGAAATCCAGTACACATGCCCGAAGCATGTCCTCGAGCATCTGAATCGTCTGCTCGCTCTGTCTGTCAGTCTGTGGGTGGTATGTGGTACTAAAATGCAGCCTCGTACCCAATTCCTCATGAAATTTCTTCAAGAATCTGGAAGTGAAACGCACATCTCGATCTGAGACGATCGAGATCGGTACTCCATGTCGCGATACCACCTCCCTAACGTACAATTATGCTAGCCTCTCCGCGGAAGAGCTCTCACTGATGGCAAGGAAGTGAGCACTCTTTGTCAACCTGTCCATAATCACCCAAATTGCATCGACACCCCTAGCAGTCCTCGACAATTTGGTGATAAAATCCATGGTAATATGTTCCCACTTCCACTCGGGAATCTCTAACGGCTGCAACTTACCATGCGGATGCTGGTGCTCGACCTTAACCTTGCGACAGGTCAAGCACCTTTCTACGAACCGTGCAACATCCCTCTTCATACAGGGCCACCAATACTCCTTCTTTAGGTCCAAATACATCTTAGTAGCCCCGGGGTGGATCGAGAACTTCGATCTATGTGCCTCCTCCATCAAGATGGTACGCGTTCCGCCCACAAACAGTACCCAAACTCGACCCTGAAAGGTCATAAGTCCTCGACTATCGGTAACGAACTCCGATACCGGACCGATCACTCACTCCCTTTTGCGGTTCTCTGGTTTCACGGCCTCCGTCTGGACTCCTCGAATGGTGTCCCACACCGGAGTCATCACTGTCAATCTCATGCAAACATCTCGTATCAGGGCGCCCTCCGCCCTACGACTCAGGGCAGTTGTAATTCTTTACCATATCCAACCATCTCCTCTGGCGCATATTCAGGTTAGGCTGATCCATCAGGTACTTCAAATTTTTGTGATCCGTGTATATGGTACACTGAACCCCATACATATAGTGACGCCAGATCTTGAGGGCGAAAACCACTGCCCCCAACTCCAGATCGTGGGTGGGATACCTCGACTCATGAGGTTTCAACTGCTTCGATGCATATGCTATCACATGCCCCCTCTGCATAAGCACCGCTCCCAACCTTGATATCAATGCGTCACAGTACACCACAAAATCCTCCATCCCTTCCAGGAGTGCGAGCACCGGAGCTTCGCACAATATCTGGTGAAGTGTCTCAAATGAGGTCTGCTACTCCGGACCCCATGAAAAAGTAACACCTTTCCGGGTCAACTTGGTGAGCAGCACGACGATCTTAGAGAAATCCCTGATAAATCTCTGATAATAACTAGCCAACCCAAGAAAACTCCTGATCTCGGTAGGTGACCTCGGCACCTCCCAACCCATCACCGCCTCAATCTTTACCGGATCAACCAATATCCCCTTCTGGTTAACTAGGTGCCCTAGGAACTGGACCTCCCGTAACCAAAAATCAGACTTGGAGAATTTGGCGTAAAGCCTCTCCGATCTCAGAACTTCGAGGATCTCCCTCAAATGCTCCTCATATTGCTCCCTGGATCTCGAATACACCAAGATATCATCAATGAATACGATCACCGAACGGTCCAACATCGACCTGCACACCCTGTTCATGAGATCCATGAACGTTGCTGGTGCATTGGTAAGTCCGAAAGGCATCACCACGAACTCGTAATGCTCGTAACGAGTCTTGAACGTTGTCTTTTTGGATATCTTCATCCTGAACCCTCATCTAGTGATATCCCGACCTCAAGTCTATCTTAGAGAACCAAGACGCTCCCTACAATTTATCGAACAGATCGTCGATCCTCAGTAACGGATAACAGTTCTTGACCGTCAACTTGTTCAACTCCCGGTAATTAATACACATCCGGTGTGAACCATCCTTCTTCTTGACAAAAAGGATCGGCGCACCCCAAGGTGAGCTACTCGGTCTGATAAACCCCTTTCCCAACAGCTCCTAAAGCTGCGAGGATAACTCCTGCATCTCGAGTGGCACAAGGCGATAGGGTGCCTTGGCAATAGGTGCCGCCCCTGGCACCAAGTCGATATGAAACTCCACCTGCCTCTTGGGAGGCACACCCGACAATTCCTCGAGGAAAACATCAGGGAACTCCCGCACAATCGGGACCTCATCAATCAAACTTGGCCTCCCAGCGGCCACTCGCGTGTCCATCACATAGGCCAGAAATCCCCTATAGCCCTGCTGCAAACTCTGCCTCGCCCTAACCGTACACTGTAAGTACTCCCCCACTAGGGTCTCGAATCCTCACTAGCTGACGCTCGCGGTCTATAATAGCTCCAAATTGGCTCAACCAATCCATGTCCACTATGACACATACGTCCCCCATCGCAATCGGGACTAGATCGATCAGGAACCCCACACCGAAGACCTCAAGTCTACATCGTCGAATCACCTCTGTGGCATACACTACTCGCTCGTTAGCTATAGAAACTTGCAGAGGTCAACTCAAAGCCTCTCGACAAATACTGATATGACGACTAAAAGCTAATGACACAAAAGATCGACTTGCTCCCGAGTCAAATAACACTAAGGTAGGTACAAAATTCACAAGAAAAGTACCTACGCATAACATAATATAAGCATAATATCTCAGAATAAAATAAATAGAGAGAAGAATACATATCAGCCACAACGTTGGGTGCTACGCGGACCTCCTCCGCTGTCAACTGGAAGGCTCTTCCACGAGCCTTTGGTGCCTCAGCCTTCCGATGACCGGTCTGGTTGCAATGGAAACAAACAGAAAATCCCTTGGGGCAATCCCTCGCGATATGCCCCTCCTTCCCGCACTTGTAGCATACCCCTGCCCTGCACGACCCCTCGTGACTCTTGCCGCACTTCTCACAAGTGCGGACCTTCGTGCTCCCAGATCTCGAATCAGCAGGCTTGGCCCGCTTGGCTGCCGGCTGAGACTGAGCCGGCCGCCGATCCATCCTCTGTGACTCGGCCTCCTCCCTGGCCTGAGTCTCCAACTCAATCTCCCTCTTCTGGGCATTTGCCTGGAGCTCAGCAAATGTCCGGTAAGTCGAGTTCACCACAAACTCCCGAATATCTCTCCTCAGAACACTCAGATACTGGCTCATGCGAGCCTACTCGGTAGACACCTGCTCAGGGCAAAACACCTCCCTCTCATGAAACTTCCGCGTAATCACCGTAACTGAATCAGTACCCTACTTGAGGGTCAAAAACTCTTGAATCAACCATTCCCTCTCCACCGGGGGAACATACTCGTATTTGAACATGGCGATGAACCTCTCCCATGTCACCTTAGAAATCTCTGCTAGAGTGAAGCTCGCCGTCACGAACTTCCACCAATCCTTCGCTCCCAAGAGGAGCTGGTTCAGAGCGAACCGTACCCTCAAGTGCTCTGGACAAGAACACATGTAGAAACATCCCTCGATGTCAGACATCCATCTCATCGCAACAATCGCGTCCTGCGTCCCATCGAACTCTGGTGGCTTCGTGTTGCTGAACTCCTGAAACAACAACGAGTCACCTCCCTGAGGTCTGGCAGCAGCAACAGTAGCAGTAGCTGCAGCAGCCGCAGCCTCAGTCACTGTTGCATACCGCTCGTCAAAGGTCTCAATCAATGTGGTCTTGATGTCCCTGAACATCTCTGGAATCTCGGCTCGGATGGTAGCAACCACCTCCTCATGAATCAATCGACGGATCTCCTCATCGCTGACACCACTGCTCCCAGGTGTGTGTGTCGTGTCCTAACCATGATGCCTCTGAATTACAACATAAAAATATCAGAGACTCGATCTAGCATACTCGCACTCGATAACGCAACCTTACTCGTCCTCCAATATCCAAAGGATTCTTACTTGGACTACTCACTGATCTGGTGTCTTCAGTAGTACGGGCCCGATACTCCCGACCACACCGCATCAGTATTCACCCCAATTCCTCCTCCTTGGATCCCGGATCGCAAGTACTCTACTCTCGCTATGCATTGGCTACCCTCCGATAGACCACTCATGAGCTCCTAATTGCTACCTACTCACTCTCAAGGCATCTCATAGCAGCAATAATCTACTAGGCTAAGGCATCGCAAATCAGGTCACTCTAGTCCTAATGTGAATACATATCCTACTCTAGCATGCATAACATAATATATCATATAACACATAATGTAAGGGTATTTGGGGGATTCACCGTTCGGGCGCTGGCTGACCGTTCATACTGCTCTACTCTTCTCTTTTTAACCTTTTTCTCTTTTTAAAACTTGTTTTATTTTAAAAAAATCTCTCAAACCCTCAGTTTGAGTTCAAATACGCCCGAAGGTGCATCTGAATCCCTCAAACCAAGGCTCTGATACCAACTTGTAACGACAAGATTTTCAAACAAAATTTTCATTTTTCAACAACCAAATTTTTTTAAATATAAAACATTCTCAAAAAGCATTCCACAATAGTTATCAAATCAATCATATCCCAAGATCACAAATCAAATGTCCTCATGGTGTGTACAGTTCATGTTGGCGCCTTTCCACGGTCCTCGCTAGTACCTGGAACACATAACACAACAACTGTAAGCATAAATGGTTAGTGAGTTCCCTAATATACCACATACAACACATACACCACTCGAGGCTACTGTACGACCTTCCAGCTGATGTGTCTCAGTGGGACCCTCCAGTCTTGTAGCTCGTTGGACCCTCTGGTCCGGTTATAGCTCGATGGGCCCTTCGGCCCAATCTGAATCGTTGGACCCTCCGGTCCGGGCTATACAATTATATATCATACTTACATCACATAGCACATAATCTCATATACGTCACACAATCTCATACATAACACATAAGACCTTTCGGTCAACTCATAATATCACTCTAGATAACGTATAGTGAGTAGACTCACCTCGTCGGAAATCTCGGACTCCATGAAATAGGATCTAGCCTCCGCCTAATCGTACAAAAATAAACACTCGGCATCAACACATTTCCCCAGGCTATACCATTCCCTCTCTTAGCACTCTCAGGAGGGTAAAAGAACATTTTACCCCTCTTAAGGCTCAAATACTCTAAAGTTGACCAAATCCTAAAAGTCAACAGAAGTCAACGGTCAACCTTTTAACCAGACTCTCCGAGTGCACTATTGTGACTCAGCGAGTTCAGTCATGAACTCATGTCCTCAAAATCCCAAACGACTCACTGAGTCACATCCCCAACTCAACGAGTTACCATCTGTGTGATTTATGGGGAAAACCCATCCTACTCGCCGAGTCTGTTCTTGGACTCGGCAAGTTCAAGCCATGCTCAAACTCAAATGTCCTCCTGAGGTCGGATCCATTCCTCTAACCCATAGATCTGGCCTCCTTAATGCAAAATAAACACGTAAAGTTTGGATCTTGATGCGCATGCAAAGACCTAATGGCTCTATTTGAAGAAATGGCCCCAATATGCCATCCCAAGCTCTTAACTCCTAATGACACTCATAAAAATCGAGGATTTATGGTCTCTAGACCACTTTGGATCCAGATCCAAAGTCTCAACACAAGAAGGGACCAATTGCACCACAATCGATACTCTAAAGGGGCTAGAAACCCTAACTCTCAAAGATTAACACCAAACTGAAGAAGGATCGAATATATACTTCAAAATGAAGTTCCTAGCCTCTGAAATCCACAGAATATCGCCCTCTTTAGTTCCCTCTTGCCTTGGCCACCTTCTTTTTGCAAAAACACCCATACAAAGATCAAAAATGACCTCTTCTTCCTCACCAACGCTCTGGATCTCTTAGGGTTCCTCTCAGGGGTCTGGTAGCCGCAAATGGTGGCCATAAGCCCCTTTAAATAGGTCTCAAACTCCGGGGATTAGGGTTTCATTAAACAGGGTGGACTCGTCGAGTCCACGAATGGACTCGCCGAGTCCGCCATTAAATCAGTCCGACCATCCGCGATCCTACTCGGCGAGTCTGAGCGTCTACTCGCCGAGTCTCTCTCCAAAAACTCAATATTAAAGCATAACCTGGGAGTCCGGAAGTTACAGATGATGTAACACTGTAAAATTTCAAAACAATTTTTCACATTTTATAAAAACATAATTCATTTAATATTCGTAAAAACACACATGTTTGAAATACAATTCATGTCATACAAAAATCCCAAGATCTCATAACATAAAATCTCGTGTGTGTGTAGTGATCAAGTTGGCGCCTTCCCACGGTCGTCACTAGTACCTGAAACAAATAACACTAAACACTGTAAGCACAAAGCTTAGTGAGTTCCCCAAAATACCACATATAACACATATTAGCCACTCGAGGTTATAACACTGTGGGTCCGTGCACCCAAACTCTGTGAACCCTCAGGTTTTAACTCTGTAAACATGCACAGTATAAATCACAAAGAATAATGCAGCGCAACACATAACATATACATAGCATACAAGCACTGTATCACATAACTCTAGTTACCTACTCAAGGTAAAGTATAGTGAGAAGACTCACCTCGTGTATCTCGATAACTCGCAAATCCCTGAAATCACTCATACTCGATCCCCCGCACTATAATCTTCCTATAATACAATATATCTCTAATTAACACTCTTACAACTAAGGTTGACTAACCCTATCAAGTCAACATTGGTCAACTCTGGTCAACGGTCAACTTTGACCGGACTCGGCGAATGCACCAAAGCAACTCGGCGAGTCTAACGCATTCACTGACTCCCTCGGATCTTTCTTGGCACGTCAAGCACTCCCCTAACTCGACGAGTTTCCACCTGGCTTGAATCGCAGGGCAACCACGACTCAACTCGCCGAGTCTCAAGAACAACTCGGCGAGTTCCGGCTTGACTCAACCCCATATTGACTCTTCCTGACTCACTGGATTATCCCCCAACCCGGCGAGTCCACTCACTGAACATATTACATGAAACCCCAACCCTAATCGCCAAGTCCCAAGAACAACTCAGCGAGTTCATGCCATGCACACACTTTTATTGACCTTCTGAGGTCAGATCTGCTTTCCCAAACCCTAGATCTAGCCTTCCCAAGCATGAATGTCACGTAAAGTTCGAAGCTTGATGCTTGTTTAACCCCCACAAGGCATCAAAAGGATATTTTGTTCCAAAAATAACCACCTAGGTCCAATGACTCCATAATAAACCAAAATCTCCAATGGTTAAGGTCTCTAGACCTCTTTGAGTCCAGATCCAAGGCACAAACTCGAAGAGGGACCATTTGCTTCAAATAATCACTCTCCAAAGGGGGGTATAAAACCCTAACTCTAAAGATCAACCCTATAATTGAAGGAGATTCGAACCCTTACCTCAAAATGAAGCCTATGGACTCTGGGTCTGCTGTAATCTGACCTCCTCCTTGCTCTTGCCACCTTCCTCTTGCTAAACAAAGAATACAAAGGCCCAAAAGTGACTTCCTCTCTCCCAAAACCAATTAGCTCTCTTAGGTTCTCTCAAGGGACTGGCAGTCGCACTAAGAGGCTATAAGTGCCCTTAAATAGGCTCCAAACCCGGAGAATTAGGGTTTCATTAAACAGCGTGGACTCGCCGAGTCCGGACGCGAATCCTTGTCCAAATCGCGATCCTACTCGGCGAGTTTGAGCTCCAAATCGCAGAGTCTCCTCACAAAATACCAAAAATATAAGAATAATTAATACCTGGGAATCCGGGCTGTTACAATTCTCCCCCACTAGAACTAGACTTCGCCCTCAAAGTCTCGCTCTACAAATAACTCCGGATGCTACTTGCGCATCTCACGCTCCGGCTCCCAGGTCATATCGGACCCCTTCCGATGCTGCCACTGAACCAAAACCAAGGGTACCTCCTTGTTCCTCAGAATTTTGATTTTCCGATCTTTGATCGCCACTAGTCTCTCAGCATAATTCAAGCTCGCATCCACCTGAATATCCTCTAATGGAACCACTACCGACTCATCGGCTATACACTTCCGCAATTGCGACACATGGAAAGTGTCGTGAATCTGCCCCAAATCTGCTAGCAATTCCAAACGATAGGCTACCCTACCTACCCTCGCGATCACCCGAAATGTACCAATATAATAGGGCCCCAACTTGCCCCTCTTCCTAAATCGAATCACTCCTTTCCAAGGAGAGACCTTCAGGAGCACAAAGTCGCCGACCTGAAACTCAAGCTCGGACCGGCGTCTGTCCGCATAACTCTTCTAACGACTCTGAGCGGTCAACAACCTCTGTCTGACCTGCTGGATCTGCTCTATCGTCTAAAGTACGATCTCAGTACTACCCATAACACGCTGTCCGACTTCTCCCCAGCAAATGGGGGTCCGACACCTCTTCCCATACAACAGCTCAAAGGGTGGCATACCAATGCTCGAACGATGGCTGTTGTTGTAAGAAAACTCTGCCAATGGCAACTATGTATCCCAACTCCCCCCGAAATCCCTCACACATGCCCGAAGCATGTCCTCGAGCGTCTGAATTGTCCGCTCACTCTTTCCGTCTGTCTGGGGGTGATACGAGGTACTAAAATGCAGCCTAGTACCCAGCTCCTCACGAAACTTCTTCCAGAATCTGGAAGTGAAACGTACATCTCGGTCTGAGACAATCGAGGTCAGCACCCCATGCCGAGATACCACTTCCCTCACGTACATCTCTGCTAACCTCTCTGCGGAGGAGCTCTCACTAATAGAAAGGAAGTGGGCACTCTTCGTCAACCTGTCCACAATCCCCCAAATTGCATTGACTCCCCTCGTAGTCCTTGGCAACTTGGTGATAAAATCCATGGTAATCTGTTCCCACTTCCATTTGGGAACCTCCAACGGCTGCAACCTACCATGCGGTCTCTGGTGCTCGGCCTTAACCCTATGGTAGGTTAAGCACCTCTCAAGAAACCACGCAACATCTTTCTTCATACAGGGCCACCAATACTCCTTCCTCAGATCCAAATACATCTTAGTGGCCCCAGGATGGATCGAGAATTTCGACCGATGAGCTTCTTCCATCAAAATGGCATGCGTCCCTCCCACAAACGACACCCAAATCCGCCCCTGAAATGTCATAAGCCCCCGACCATCGGTAACGAACTCCGATACCAACCCTACCACTCGCTCCTTCTTCTGGTTCTCCGTCCTCACGGCCTCAGCCTGTGCTCCACGAATGGTGTCCAACACCGGAGCCATCACGGTCAAACCCAAACATACACCTCGCAACGGGGCGCTCTCCGCTCCACGACTCAGGGCGTCGGCTACTACATTAGCCTTGCCCGGATGGTACAGGATCTCACAATCATAGTCTTAACCACATCCAACCACCTGCTCTGCCTCATATTTAGGTTGGGCTGATCCATCAAATATTTCAGGCTCATATGGTCCGTGTATATCGTGCACCAAACCCCATACAGATAGTGACGCCAAATTTTGAGGGTGAACACTACTGCCCCCAACTCTAGGTCATGGGTGGGATACCTCGTCTCATGTGGCTTCAGCTACCTTGATGCGTATGCTATCACATGCCCTCTCTGCATCAGCACCGCTCCTATCCCCAAGATCGATGCATCACAGTATACCACAAAGTCCTCCATTCCCTCCGGGAGGGCTAACACCGGGGCCTCACATAACCTTTGGCAAAGCGTCTCAAAAGAGGCCTGCTGCTCGGGGACCCATGAAAAAGCGACACCCTTCTGGGTCAATCTGGTGAGTGGCACTGCGATCTTAGAGAAATCCTTGATAAATCTCCGATAATAACCAGCCAAACCTAGAAAACTCCTGATCTCGGAGGGTAACCTCGGCACCTCCCATCTCATCACTGCCTCAACTTTGGCCAGATCGACCAATATCCCTTTCTGGTTAACGAGATGTCCCAGGAACTGAACCTCTCGCAACCAGAAATCACACTTGGAGAATTTGGCATAAAGCCTCTTCGATCTCAGGACTCCGAGGATCTTCCTCAAATGCTCCTCATGCTGCTCTCTAGACCTCGAATATACCATCCAGCATCGGCCTGCACACTCAGTTCATGAGATCCATGAACACTGCCGGGGCATTGGTGAGCCCGAAAGGCATCACCACAAACTCGTAATGCCCATAACGCATCCTAAATGCTGTCTTCTGGATGTCCTCATCTCGCACCCTCACCTAATGGTATCCAGACCTCAAATCAATCTTGGAGAACCAAGATGCTCCCTGTAACTTATCGAACAAATCGTCGATCCTCGGCAACAGGTAGCGGTTCTTGACCGTCAGCTTCTTCAACTCCCGGTAATCAATGCACATCTGGTGTGAACCATTGTGACAACTGCCATTTCAGGTCATTCTTGGACTCATGCATCTTTATAATAACCATTCATGCACAACATGCCATAACCTAGTAGTATAAATTAGGTCAAAAATCTTGCATAAACTAGGATCCAACTAAGGCCTAGGACTAATATACTTGATACTTACAATTCTAGTAAGTTGCTTAGCTACAATAGGAAATGCCAATACTATAATTAGAATAAAGCTTCAAGCTTTGTTATAATTGAAATAGGGTATAAAACTCTAAAAATAAATTAAAACATTCTAATTATACTTCAACATGTTGTTGAATATCAAACAATATTCCAAAAACCCTAAAGAGCCAAAAATCCAAAGTTATAAATTATAAAGCTTAAAAACTTTATAAAATTTGGCTATAAACTTCCTAATATCAAATTTTATTAATCAAATTATGGATTATACCAATGAACTAGAAATATAAATTACAAGTATTAATCATAAATTATTTGTTGAAAACAAGATTTTTAAATAAATCAAATTGCTTAATAAACATTTTATAAAAATGAATGTTTTTATATAAAATATAGGAGGGAAGTTTATAAAGTTTAAAATTTAGGAGAGAGGAGGCCAAAATGCATGCAAAAACCGGCCATCACCTCTCCCCATGCCCTTTCTCTTCCCCAAAACACAATCATTAAGCTTAAACCCTTACTCCACCTCTTCCCTCTTCACTCTCTCACTTCACTCTCTTCACACACTTCACTCTCTTCTTCCCTCTCTCTAAACTCACGAAAATCCTCTCATTTCTCTGCAAAATTTCGAGATTGTGAAGCCCTTGAAGTGTTCTTACTTCTCTCAAGGTCAAAACCAAGGTAAACAACAACATCTTCTTCCATAGTTTCATGGTTAAACCTCTTTTTCTTCTTAGTCTTCTCTACTTTTCGGATTCTATGCCTTTCCATGGCTAGAAATCTTTATTCTCCCCTTGTGGTTTGTAGATTCTCACCATAACACAATTCATGTGTTAGAGATGGTGAAAATCCGGGATCAAACCCATGCAAGGAGTGGAAAAGGTGCACATATGATCATGTGACATCAAAACCTAATATTTCATGTTCTTCTCCATTTATTTTGTGTTCATGCATGAACAAAAGCATTTAAACCATTTCTAGTACATCTTGGATGCTCATTCATTCCATGCATGTGTTAGAAATCGGGCCTTACCAAAGACATGCATGATGTTCTTGTTGAAATACCCTAATAATGCACACAAGCAAACATGCAATCTGCCAGATTACTTTGTTCGACTTTGAACAGTCATAACTCAGTCATTTCTTAACCAAATCATGATATTCTTTTTGTATTGGTTAGTTCCACGAGTTAACTTTCAAACCCAACTGGTCTCACTGTAAAATATTAAATATCCGATTTTTAGCAGATTTTACAAAAAGGTTGCGCATACAGCTCTTTTTCTGTGATCACTATTTATATCTTGCTTAAACAATGGTCTTAAACCCAACCATAAATCTGAGGAAAAATAACTTAGAAACTTAACATATCTAGTGAATTATGGTTGAAATTTCGTGGCTTAAAACCTCACTGAATGGGCTACACAAATTCATGAACTTCAGCCACATTTACACTTCATGTATTATTGCATGCAACTTTTCTTAAATTGTTTGAAATCATTACCCTCATTTCTCTTCTGAATACATTTTTTTACATTTTTCCTTTTGAAAGCCCTTGCATGCATGAGATAATCTGGAAAATTTCAAGAGCTTTTGTTATTTCTTTGATTTATTAGAATTATTGCTAAAACCAAGGGCATAAATCATATAAAATACTTCCAGAGGTCAATAAATCCTAAATAAATTCGTGGATGATCCTTATGGGAAAAATGACCCCTCACCAAATTTCAGCAATTTTTGTTACTGTTTCATATGATTTCTAATTTTCTTTTATTTAGGACATGATAAATTACAAAACCACTTTATAGGATGTGAAAATTGTATCTAACAATTTTCGCATACCTTACCTGTGATGGGTGACTCCAGAAAACAATTTCAAGATTTTCCATCATATTTTACTATTTTTCCCAATTTTTGGTAATTATAATGGTCTAAAAATGGGAGAAATAGTTCTGATTATCCAAAATTCATGAAAATTTACCAGGATATAATATTATAGAGTAGGAGGTTACATGAAAATTTTGAATATTTTTCTCTACTGTAAACTATTTTTCTCTTATTTTCTAAAGTTAATTGCACTAAAATACACTTAAATATACATAAATACCCAAAACCAGTTTATACATTATGAAAACCACTTTTGATTTTTTTCCCAGGATATTTATACTGTAAATGATGTTACAAAAATTTATGGTGATTTATTTTAACTGTTTAATATTATTTCTTTAATTAATGACTATTTAAAGGAATAAAGCAAGGAAAAATAGAAATACCCACTGAAAAATATCTTTTATATTTTTCCCAGCCTATTTATGTATAATAACAATTAAATAAAAAGTTTGGGTAATTTTGGAAACTGTTTTCTATTTATTTCAATTTTTATTGAAATAAATGCTCAAAAATCATAAAATATAATTAAACAGCTTGGAAATCCATTTTTATAATTTTCCAAGCTTAGTATTGTGTAATAACAGTTAAATAAAAAGTTTGAGAATTTTTATCCCTCGAATGCTATTTTCGTGAATTTATGTTGTAATAAGGACTTAAAAATTTGGAAAGTTTATATTTCAAGGTTGTAATTAATCGCCCGATATATAGAATTTCATTACTTCAGAAAAAGTGTAACTAATTGATATAAAATCCAATACTAAAACATAAATTGGCATTTCCCTATATGTAGAGTTTAGTATATTAGCATTAGATATCGACATGGAAACTCACTAGTGCGTGTGTTTGATGTCGTAGGATCCCGGTAGTAAGACGTTGGTGCATCCCGAAGTACCGCTTGTGTCTACACAAAACATCGTGAGTATTCACGCACTCCCTTATTTTCGGTTTTTATGTTTTGGGGTGGAAAAGCATGTCCAGAAAAACTACTCTTTGCATGTTGTATTTAAATTGAATTGTATCAAACATGATTGCTATTGTATTGCTATGTTTCTTTATGTATGTCTATGCAACACGGAACATGAGAACTTATCATACTAAGGCCCTTCCCTTATCTCTAACCATTAACTCTTTGAGCCAATGGTCGTTATGGATAGCGCTATTAGGAATTGACAACTCCTCACTCGCCCGAATCGCTGGAGTGCATGATACCATATTCATCTATGGAACGATAAGCATAGATCTCGATAGGGCTTCAGTCATAGGTTTGGTTGAGACTCATTGTTTGCTCATACACATACAAACTCGTTTCTCGTTATAGCAATAAACTTGTATTCATTAATAGCAATCAACTTGTTTATCATTGAGGCAATGTACTTGTATTTACGAAAAGCCTTATTGTACGCTCGATTTTTATAAACTTGTGATACTCACCAACTATTTTCATAGTTGACGCTCGTTTTACATGCTTTTTCAGGAAGTAATTAGTAAGTGGATGTAAAGATTCATCATCATAGAGCATGCTGCATCGTGTTAAAGCTATTATGAAGCTATATTTTGAACAATGTTATTTTGAAAAACTTGTATTTTGTTTCTTTTGAAGCTATGGGTTGTAAACTTTTAAATACTGCTATGGTGATGTATCTTTATCTTTTGCATTGAAACCGTTATCGCTGTCATACCTTGCGTTTCCACTTTAGCGGGGTGTGACAACCATCCTTCTTCTTAACAAAAAGGATAGGCGCTCCCCACGACGAGCTGCTCGGCCGAATAAACCCCTTTCCCAACAACTCCTGAAGTTGTGAGGACAACTCCTGCATCTCTGAAGGTGCAAGGCGACAAGGCACCTTGGCAATAGACGCGGCTCCCGGAACAAAATCGATACTGAACTCCACTTGCCTCGCGGGAGGCACACCCGACAACTCCTCTGGAAAGACATCTGGGAAGTCACGCACTATCAGAACCTCCTCCACTGACCTCGGCCTCTCGGAGTCAACCCGCATATCCATCACGTACGCCACAAAACCCTTACATCCGTAAGAACTCCCCCACTAGGTCTCGTATGGTCACCAGCTGTCGCTCGCAGTCGATAACCGCACCAAATCTGCTCAACCAGTCCATGCCCACAATAAAACAAACACCCCCCATCGTAATAGGAACCAAGTCAATCGGGAACTCAACACCGAAAATCTCGAATACGCACCTGCGGATCACCTCTATGGCATATATCACCCTCTTGTCAGCTATGGAAACTCTCCGAGGCCGACTCAGTGCCTCGCGACTAACACTAATATGATGACTAAAAGCCAAAGATACAAAAGACCGACTCACACCCGAGTCAAATAACACCAAGGCAGGTACAGAATTCACAAGAAAAGTACCTACGCATAACATAATATAAGCATAATATCTCAATCATCAAAATAAATACACGAAAGAATACATACCAGCCACGACATTGGGCGCTGCGCGAACCTCCTCCGCGATCAACTGAAAGGCTCTCCCTCGTGCTCTTGGCGCCTCGGCCTTCACTGCCGACTCTCGGTAGCTCTGATGGCGGCAGGGGCAGATCCTTGAGGTGCTCCCTGAGCTGATCCCCGCAGCTGCGGACACTCCGCCTTACGGTGTCCGGTCTGGTTGTAGTGAAAACGTACTGCAAACCCCTTGGGGCAGTCCTTGGCCATATTCCCCTCCTTGCCACATTTGTAGCAAGATCCATCTCTACATACTCCATCATGACCCTTGCCACACTTCCCACAAGTGCGGCCCTTCTGGATCCCAGATTTGGGATCAGCGGGCTTGGCTCGCTTGGCTGCCGGCTGGCACTGTGTCGGCCGCCGATCCCTCCCCTGAGACTCCGCCTCCTCCCTGGCCTGAGTCTCTAGCTCAATCTCCCTCTTCCGGGAATTTTCCTGAAGCTCGGTAAATATCCAGTATGAGGAGTTCTCCACGAACTCCCGAATGTCTCGCCTCAAGATACTCAAATATCAGCTCATGCGTGCTTACTCAGTGGACACGTGCTTAGGGCAGAACATCGCCCACTCGTGGAACATCCTGGTAATCACCGTAACAGACTCAGTACCCTGCTTGAGGGTCAGAAACTCCTTTGCCAAATGCTCCCTCTCCACCTGGGGAACGTACTCATCTTGGAACATGGCAGTTAACCTCTCCCAGGTCACTGCCGCAAGCTCAGCAGGCGAAAAGTGCACTGTCACAAACTTCCACCAGTCCTTCGCTCCCAAGCGAAGCTGGTTCAGCGCGAACCAAACTCTCAAATGCTCAGGAGATGAGCAAGTGAAGAAACACCCCTCTATGTCTGAAATCCACCTCATAGCCGCCACCGGGTCCTGAGTCCCGTCAAACTCTGGCGGTTTCGTGTTGCTGAACTCCCGGAATAGCAACGCATCACCACCCTACGGCCTTGCAGCAGCAACAACTGCAGTGGCCGCCGCAACAGCAGCCTCAGAAAGAGCAGCATAACGCTCGTCGAAAGTCTCAATTAGCGTGGTCTTAATAGACTCGAACATCTCTGGTATCTCTGCCCTGATGGCCGCAGCCACCTCCTTGTGGATGATCCGACGGATCTCCTCATCACTAGCCCCACTGCTCTCTGGCATAAGACGTGTCCTCACCATGATCTATCTCTGAAATACAACATACGATAAATTAGAATCCATTCGAGCATACTCACACTCGACAACTCTTCCCTCCTTGATCCTTGGCATACCGAAGGTTCTTACTTGAACTGTACACCGCCCCGGTGCTTTCAGTAGTATGGGCCCAATACTACTGTCCACATCGTTTCAGTATACACCCCAAATCCTCCTCTTCGGATCCCAATTTCCAAGTACTCTATCACTCTCTAACAGATCTCTCATAAGCTCCTCGTTGCTACCTATTCACTCTCAAGCATCTCATAGCAGCTCACCTCACCCTAGGCTAAGGCATCACAAATCAGGTCACTCTAGTCCTAATAGGAATACCTAGCCTACTATAGCAAAAGAATACATCATATCAATCTCATAAACATATAATATAAGGGTATTTTGGGAAATCACTTTTTGGGCGCTGACTGATCGTACACACGTTTCTACTCTAAGTTTCTCTAAAAATCTTTTACTTCTTTTAGAAATTTTGGTTCTCTTTTGAAAATATTTTCCAAATCCTCAGTTTGAGTTCAAATACTCCCGAAGGTGTACCCGAATCCCTCAAACCAAGGCTCTGATACCAACTTGTAACACCGTAAAATTTCAAAACAATTTTTGCATTTTATAAAAACATAATTCATTTAATATTCGTAAAAACACCCATGTTTGAAATACAATTCATGTCATAAAAAAATCCCAAGATCTCATAACATAAAATCCCGTGTGTGTACTGATCAAGCTGGCGCCTTCCCACGGTCGTCACTAGTACCTGAAACAAATAACACCAAACACTGTAAGCACAAAGCTTAGCGAGTTCCCTAAAATACCACATATAACACATATTAGCCACTCGAGGCTATAACTCTGTGGGTCCGTGCACCCAAACTCTGTGAACCCTCAGGTTCTAACTCTGTAAACATGCACAGTATAAATCACAAAGAATAATGCAGCGCAACACATAACATATACATAGCATACAAGCACTGTATCACATAACTCTAGTTACCTACTCAAGGTAAAGTATAGTGAGAAGACTCACCTCGTTTATCTCGATAACTCGCAAATCCCTGAAATCACTCGTTCTCGATCCCCCGCACTATAATCTTCCTATAATACAATATATCTCTAATTAACACTTTTACAACTAAAGTTGACTAACCCTATCAAGTCAACATTGGTCAACTCTGGTCAACGGTCAACTTTGACCGGACTCGGCGAGTGCACCAAAGCAACTCGACGAGTCTAACTCGTTCACTGACTCCCTCGGATCTTTCTTGGCACATCAAGCACTCCCCTAACTCGACGAGTTTCCACCTGGCTTGAATCGCAGGGCAACCACGACTCAACTCGCCGAGTCTCAAGAACAACTCGGCGAGTTCCGGCTTGACTCAACCCCATATTGACTCTTCCTGACTCACTGGGTTATCCCCCAACCCGGCGAGTCCACTCACTGAACATATTACGTGAAACTCCAACCCTACTCGCTGAGTCCCAAGAACAACTCAGCGAGTTCATGCCATGCACACACTTTTATTGACCTTCTGAGGTCAGATCTGCTTTCCCAAACCCTAGATCTAGCCTTCCCAAGCATGAATGTCACGTAAAGTTCGAAGCTTGATGCTTGTTTAACCCCCACAAGGCATCAAAAGGATATTTTGTTCCAAAAATAACCACCTAGGTCCAATGACTCCATAATAAACCAAAAAGCTCCAATGTTTAAGGTCTCTGGACCTCTTTGAGTCCAGATCCAAGGCACAAACTCGAAGAGGGACCATTTGCTTCACATAATCACTCTCCAAAGGGGGGTATAAAACCCTAACTCTAAAGATCAACCCTATAATTGAAGGAGATTCGAACCCTTACCTCAAAATGAAGCCTCTGGACTCTGGGTCTGCTGTAATCTCACCTCCTCCATGCTCTTGCCACCTTCCTCTTGCTAAACAAAGAATACAAAGGCCCAAAAGTGACTTCCTCTCTCCCAAAACCAATTAGCTCTCTTAGGTTCTCTCAAGGGACTGGTAGTCGCACTAAGAGGCTATAAGTGCCCTTAAATAGGCCCCAAGCCCGGAGAATTAGGGTTTCATTAAACAGCGTGGACTCGCCGAGTCCACTCCTTGGACTCGCAGAGTCCATTCCATGGACTCGCAGAGTCCAGACGCGAATCCTTGTCAAAATCGCGATCCTACTCGGCGAGTTTGAGCTCCAACTTGCTGAGTCTCCTCACAAAATACCAAAAATATAAGAATAATTAATACCTGGGAATCCGGGCTGTTACAGATAATCCTTAGGAATAAATGAACGAGAAATAACTGATTCTTAGGGTAGATCCTTAAGAATAAAGAAGATAATAGGGATGAGTAATTTGGTTGATTGCTTAATTGTTTAAACATAATAATTATATTATTGTGGGTTGAAAACCCAATGTACTCACCAGGTTTCCCAACCTGACCCACTCAGTTTATTTATATCACAGGTGTTGTTATGAAGTCACATTATACTGAGAGATTAAGGTGATATAAATCACTAGTGATAATGAATGTAAGTTCTGTTTATGCTTATGTTTTTGTATTAACGATAACATCCCACATGTTTTAAAAATGAATAAATACTTTTCTTTGGAAATGCTTTGATAACGTATTTATCATGTTTTACTGGGAACATATTCCACAACATTTTTATTAAAAGAGGTACTCTGATTTTCATAACGATAAACAAAATCGGTCTTTTCTAGCCGTGAAAATAGAGATGTCACATGCGATGAGGAGGAACGGTGAATGAAACGCGGAAAAATAAGAAATTATATACATAGGAATATCACACGTAACAAACACCGACCCATGATCTGTCAATTAAGTATTATATAATTTAAATTCACAAACTACAAACAAAAGAGAAAGAAAATAAAAAAAAAATAAAAAAAATTTCAATCAATCATAAAGAAGTATTATTGCCTAAGGAGAGTTATATATATATATATATATATATATATATATATATATATATATATATATATATATATATATATATATATATATATATATGGAAACATATTTAAATCATATAAAAAAAATTGCACATGACGCCGAATGTACCGAACTCGAAATTATTGGTATATTGGACAAAAGCAGTATAAAAAAATTGTACATGACGCCGAATGTACCGAACTCGAAATTTGGTATATTGGACAAAAACAGAATATACCTGTTACAAACGACGTCATATCAGTTGACGGGCAGTGCTTTGCTTGTGACAGACGTGTTTGATAAGCAACATGACATTTACGAGATTTTAAAATCGACAGCTCACGTTTATTTTGTTAAGCTACTTTTATTTTTAAGGGACTCGGTGCACGTGACAAACCAATGGCGTACGCTATGTCGACCACCTAAAATAAATATAGAGGTGGACGTTACGCTGATTTACTTGTACTACCATCGTTACCATTCATCGGGTCCGCACACGGCGCACGACAGCAACTAGCAGAACCAAATTATAACGCCCACCTCCTCACCTCCTGTGTTATTTAATTATAGTTTTGATTTTAATTTTAAATTAATATTGGTAAAATCTATAAATTTAAATCGCAAACGGCGACAGCCTCTTCCCTTCAATCTCGGTATCGTGCTTCTCTCTCCACCACCAGTACCACCCTCAATTCGGCGTCGTTCCTTTCTTCTTCTTATCTGTTCTTCATCCTCTCTGTTTTCTGGTAATTTAAACTCTTCTCTTATGTAAATAAATTGTTTTCAATATTAGCTTCCAAATGTATGTGTGCGTATATTTTTGAAGATTTTGTTGTTGACGTTGATTGTTATGTATAAACTTTTGATCTGAATATTTTTGAAATTTACTCGTTTTTCATCTTTGATTGCTTTTATTGGTCTGTCATGCTTTTACGTATATTTACCGTGACAAATGCTCACATTTAAATATTGGTTTCAGTTTGAATCTGCGATCTCACTATGTAAGTATGTATGTTTTTGTTATTTGTACATTTTCGTTCTTTGAATACTTTTTTTTTGGTCGCAACTAGATTCTTGATTGGCAATGGTGGATTTGTTAAGTTTCGGTTTTTGATTGTAGTAGTCTAGTAGATGCATAGAGTCTTCTGCTTTGCGTTATGTTTGTTCCTAATGGTCTAAAATATAAATTAACTGGATGGATGCTTAATATGGTGGGTATATTCAGCCTGAATTTGATCTGATTAATGACTGGTTAGTTAAAATGCTATTTTATGCTCTGTCATGTGGAGTTTTATCAGTAGAATGAATAACTACTCTGCACTTGCAACTCCATTTTTCTGGGAGGTGCTATAAAGAATATCCATACCATTGAATTGAAATTGGGAAAGAGATAGGTGCTGCTGTTGATTGTGGGGAGATTTGTGAATAAAAGAATAGTTGTTGTTAACTGCATTCTATATTACAGCTTGGCAACTCTACCTTTTGGGAATGTTTCCTGAAGGAGTCAGAAAAAGCTTGGATGCTAGAGTAGATGATAGAACTATAAAAGTAATCAGTCATGTCTTAAGGTTTTAGGGTTTTAACTTGAGGTCTGTAACTATTTGATTTGATGCTCAAAGTCATGTAATAACCACAAGAATTGGTTTAGTTGGATTATGCATGGGCCCTTTTCTAATGAGTGTGAGAGTGTCACTAACATCAGGTAATTTTCAGTAATATTCTTGTTTTTCTTTACCACTTCATAGAACCATATCTTATTGGATCCATTAACTAAGAGACATTGTTCATTTACCCCTACCCTGATTTTCCTTTTATCAATTTGTGTAAGGCAGATCTATGCAATGTTGTTTTGCATGTTATATGTACTCATTTTTAAAATGCTCCATCTCTACTTTATGTTATAGAAGGAGTTTTCTTTTCAGTATGTGAAAGAAAGTTATCCTAGTAATTTTATTGTATTGCAGAAATGGCGTCTTGTGCAAGTGAAGGTCTATATCCTCTGCATAGGTCTAAAACCATTCATCTGGTATGTGTTTTATTTCTATTTATTAACCTCCAGTCCTCCTTGGTCTATGTGTTGTTTATCTGGTATGTTATTTCTATTCATCTTTGTGGTTTTATTGTAATTACTAGGTGAGGCATGCTCAGGGGATCCACAATGTGGCAGGAGAGAAGGACCACAGTGCATATCTATCTGAACAACTGTTTGATGCACAGCTTACCCCACTTGGTTGGCAACAGGTTTACTACTTTTTTCTTTTTCTAATCTTATTTATTGACATCTATTTCCAAAGGAGCTATTTTCTTCGAATATTAGTAATTAGCAAAACAAATCCGACTTTTCCAAAAGCAAATCCACATGAAAGAAAGATGAAACATGCTAAAATGATCAGTTAATCGTTTTATGGCCTTTAATCAAGTCAGAAGGTGGATCCCCCCTCTTTTTTTTTTTTTTTTTTTTTTTTAAATTTATTTACAGATATGGGTTATTGTATTTTTAACTCCACCGAAATAGCAACACACTTATATTTTGCAATTTTCCCAACTAAAAATAAACAAACAAGAAATGTGAGTCATATATGTGAAACAAGAGGTGATTAAATCACAATGTCTATCATGTTCAAACTTTCATACATATATATGTATGTATGTATGTATGTATGTGTGTATATATATATATATATATATATATATGTGAAATGAAACAACAGGTGGATAATCTTCGGAAGCATGTTCGTGCATCTGGTCTTTCAAAACGTATTGAATTGGTTGTGGTTTCGCCTTTGCTGAGGTACTTTTTCCTAGTCATTTCAAATTGGTATGAGTTTATACTTCGATTGTAGTTTGGAAAATCCAAATGCAAAGCTATATCTGAGTATATTTTTCAATGTAGAATGTCGATGATTGATTTTTTTCATTGGTAAACCAGAAATGCTGCCTGCTAATTTCCATGATTGATTTTTTTGGTTGTAGGACAATGCAAACAGCAGTTGGTGCTTTTGGGGGTGAAGGTTCTGCTGATGGGAATCCACTAATGGCACAAAATACAGGCAAAAGCAACCGGCCTGCAATTTCAAGTCTAAATTCTCCTCCATTCATTGCTGTTGAGCTTTGTCGAGAGCATTTGGTACGTCAACAAATTTCACCCATGTATGTATGTATGTATGTATCTGTATGTAAAAGTTCAAACGACCTATTTTCTTAAGTGGCTTTTTTGCATTAATTAATGTAAAGAGAAAAACACTTTGAACATCTTCTCATTAAGTCCGGTCATAAAGAAACAATTATAATGTCTTACATTTACATGATAGAAAATGAGAAATATGAGAGAGCTTGATTGGGTATATAAATTGACAAACTCATTTCAATGTATTATATTATTTTATGCAGGGTGTTCATCCATGTGACAGGAGGAGAAGTATAAGTGAATACAAGCCCATGTTCCCAGCAATTGATTTTTCTTTGGCAAGTAGCTTCCTCCACTTTTAACATTCTTCCATTGATTTGCTTATTCTGGAATCTTACTAAAACATTGTTCTACCCAATTATAGCAATGTCATTATTGTCATTGCAACTGCAATCACAGGGTAGATTTTTCCAAGTATAAAGCCCCAATACAAAAATAATAATAATAATAATAATAATAATAATAAAATAAAATAAAAAAATATCAAAGTACAATAGTATGATTTGGTACATCTTTTAAAGTACAGTGCCCTAATAAGTAAAGGTTATTATTTTTTTTGCAATAAAATTGTTTGGAATTAGGATGATACACAAATAAAGGAATGTAGGTTGTTATTTCTTGCATGTAGTCCTTAAAGTTTGGGTTAAATGCAAAAAATAGCAGCCAGAACATTATACTTTGAAAAATGTCAAAGTATAGTGTCCTAATAAGAAATATTTTTAAAAGTACAATGCTAATTGGGTAGATTTTTCAAAATAATAATAAGTTTAACTTTTAATAGACACGACAGTGGGATGCTATATAAAAAGAAATACAGGAATAAAAATTACTCCAATCAGAAATGGTTTCTCTTTTTTGCATACAATCTCATCCTTTCTGAACTAGTTATGCAGTTTCTTGCTAAAAGTGGCAGAGTATTTATTACATCCATGTTGATGTTTTATTCAGATAGAAAACGAGGGGGATGTTTTGTGGACGCCTGATACAAGAGAAAAGAATGAGGACGTTGCAGCCAGGGGGGTGAAGTTTATGAAATGGTGATTTCTTTCTTATCATACACTTATTATTTTTTTTTTTTTGTCTGTATGGATAAATAAGTCAAAAGAAAGAAACACAACTTAATGTTTTGACATAAAATGTATGTTTTTATATTTTATGCAGGTTATTGACTCGGGAAGAGAAGGAGATTGCAGTTGTGACCCATAGTGGTTTCTTGTTTCATACACTTGCTGCATATGGAAATGATTGCCATCCCACATTGAAGAAGGAAATGTCTAAACAGTAAGTTCTTCTTTATTCTTCTATCCCTTTGAATTACAATTTTTTATTCACCTCTTTTCCTTTTAGGTTTGAAGCAAGAATCTACATTCATTGATATGTTTATTATAGCATCCTACTTTCATTTCTTCCATTGCATTCAGAATATACATAGCAAGTAGGTGGATTTTTCAAAGTATACTTACCGCTGTAAAAAGTTTTTTTTCAAAGTACAATGTTATAATTGGGTAAGTAAAATGCCCTAACAAAAAATGCAATCTTGGAATAGAGAAAAATCAAAGTAGGATACACTCTGTAATAAACAAATAAATAATAGTATGTTGCTGTTTCTTGTATATTTTTTTGGGGAACAAATTTACAAAAATAGAAATTGAGGCCTCTTATTATATATATATATATATATATATATATATATATATATATATATATATATATATAGGCGCTTTTAAACATTGATTTTGAAAGTGTGTCCCTAGAATAAAAAATGCCTGATAGTACTTCCTTTTTACCAATAATCTACACTAAAACTTATGTCTTGTGAGAGTACTTTTCCTTGATAAAACATATATGTTTATGATAAGCACAAGCTTTTAGATTTGTCTCAACCACACCCATCCATAACTTATGTAACTTGATTGATACATCATACATGTTTTGAAGAGGTTAACCAAGTCTGTTTGTGATTCTGATTTACTCAGCTTCAACAATTGTGAGCTTCGTTCTATGGTCATCATTGATAGAAGGTACGTAAGCAAGCATATATATATATATATATATATATATATATATATATATATATATATATATATATATATATATATATATATATATATATATATATATATATATATATATATATGCACTCTAAAATCTAAGGAAAATGTTGGATGGGACATGGACAAGCTTTTCGACTTGAGAATGGTTGAATCTTGAAAAACCGTGTTACTAATCATCATCTGTTCTGCAGCATGATAGGATCAAATGCTTCAAAAACAGACTTTCCTGGCAAAATTCCTAGCGGTACTGATGTCCCAAGTGATGCTGTTTAGTAGTAGCCTCCCCTCGGCTGCATTTGGTATTTCATTTTTTTATGCAAATTAAAAAAATTAGATACTAGGCAGGAAGGATTACAGATAAATCAGAAGAGATATACGATGATGTCCAGTGAAGTTGTTACTATTATCCTCTATGTCTATACACTCAGTATTATGTTAGACTTGAGCAATGTTTTGTATTTGATAAAACGCATGATTATGGTTCTGTTTTAGTTCATTATGATTGCAACACAAAGGCAATTTCAAGAGTATATTAGGGAAATTACTTTTTTTTTAATGGAAAAGATTTATTCTTTTTACCTCCACTAGCTAACAAAGCATGGCAGGTTGAATGATACATGAATGCCCTCATTAGATGACCACTTTTGTTGAAGAAGAAAAAGTTGTAGTTTTGATTACTAGACTGATAAAGTGTGAGATGCTATAACTTTTTGCAGTTATGCAAAATGCTGTCCAGTTATATCCTTGCCAATTCATTTAGAAAATGAGGGAAATGAAGATTCCATAATATATCTAGGAAGCTATTCAATTCTATTAGACATCCCACTAACTTTACTTGCATACATAAAAACACTACATATTATATTAAAATTAAGGGTTATTGTCACTGTTGCCCAACAAAGTTATGTATATAGGTTTAAATGATCCCTTGTGACTATTTTTAGCACTTTAAGGACATAAACTGATGGGTTTTGAGCGTTACATCACTTCTGTGGTGCACATGCAACCCTAAAGCTTTGGATCTAGGTTTTTCCTAATTGTACATGCAATAATCATCCAAAGCTAAAACCTTAATGGACTAGCATACACGATTCGAAATTGACATGTAAACTAGGCTTAGAAGCTTACCGTTCTTGTTATGTAGCAATAACAAGTATAATCCTTCTTGATCTTGGGATTTGAAAGCGTAGTGCCCTAAGTGTTGCACCTCTAATGGGGTCACAAACTCCCAATGCAAGGAGAGAAGAATTTTCAGTTAGGGCTTTCATATAAAACTCATAGATCCAAAATCCCATGTAGAGGGTCTATTTGTAGCTATGGCTGCCAGGGTTTTCAGGTGGAAACACTAATTCCTTACTTAGGCAACAAGCAACCTATGAACTCCTTCCTTAGAGTCCATGGACAAAATCTATAGGGCTTCCCTTATAGGATTTCATCCACTCATGAACCCAATTTTGCAACTATCAATGATTTGCAAAAATAATCCCTCAATTATTAATAAGTTTCTTTAATTCCAAAATTAATACTAGATTAATTTCTGATTAATTACTAATTAATAATATGATTTCCAAATAATATATTAATCTTGTAATATATTAATAAAACCATTTCGAGTACCAATTTATTATTCATATAATAGATCATACTCTCTCTCTCTCTCTCTCTCTCTCTCTCTCTCTCTTATCATCCTATCAAGTTGTATGAATGAAGGCAACCCAAAAGGACCATGCTCATAATCAAATCAAGTACATACCAAAAATAGTTATGGGCTTAGACACCTAATTCAACAGTCTCCCACTTGGATAAGTCTAATAATTATTATTGCAAGTACGACTACAGAATCTGATTAGCAATCGTAGCTTTCAAAAGCCGCTGTCAAACTCTGATCTTATTAGTAACACGTCCTTTAGATAAGGGATCATATATTCATCAATTCTACAAGATATCGTATGGACATGAGACATGGATTATAATCATTCTTTCTTTCCATGTGTTGTTTTCCAATTTCTGATTTATAACGACTAACAATAGACTACAATTGAACACATTAACTTAGTACAGGCTTGGCCAAGCGCTTAGGGTGTCATCACTAAATCATCGAGGGGACCACATTTTATCCCTCTTAGGGTAAAAGAAACGGATAAACTTCGACTCATATGTTTGCACTATGCACTCATCAATTACACAATACGTTTTATAATATCAAGTTATTGATGCATTTACGTATTATCAATGTGCAACTGACTCGTAAACAACAACTCATATGTTTCCGTTTCAAGAATATAAAATATTATCGTCTCACAATCACTCGTGATAAAATCTATGAAGTGATTCATGTGAGCGTGTGTTTAATCCAATATTCAAATCTTATTTCAGGAGCACTCATGAACACTGCATCAAACTTTTACTATGTCTAAACACTTTAGACAATCTACAGTCGGATTCATGACAATGTTACCTCATCATCTACTTCTAAAGGATGATTGAATGTCGATGTTTGAATAATCTTATTATTCGGGAAGTCAAAACATGCGAAGTGAAACACACGAATAATCGAATCCAATATGGTCTCAAAACTTTTGAGTATAAATAAAACATTTATTATTTAATTACCATATTGATTACACATTATTCATTGTATAATGTTCCGAATAATCAACTTAATACTTGAATTAAAACAATAGTTATCCCATGCTCCAAGCATGTACACCATGTTTACCTATGGTCATTTCTTTGTGAAATAGATCAATTGAATACATTTCCAATGATGCTCATTTCACAATTCCAAATCCTTATTGCAAGTGTAAGAATACCAAATTCTTGTCACTATTAGAATGTGTTAGATTCTAAACTATCATGCAATGATCATTTTGTAACGTCGAGGTACCAAAGTTACAAAGACTTTGTCAACGATATTACAAAGCATTCTATTTGAAATTGTTACAATTACAACTCCATAGATACAAAGTCTCACATTCAAAGTACAGTCCTTTGAACATCATTATTTCATAAAAGTTTTTAACCTACACATAGATTCTTAATATCCAACTCCCATTATGAAAATCTTTCCATATATGCCATATGGCAACTCATTATTACTAGAATCATGTCTATTCATAATAATGCCAATATGGTCAATCCATTACTATACTTTCAACTGCAAGCGATCAAATCTTTAGGGAACCTCAAATCGTCATTGACAGTTGTTTAATAGCTTTTAGTCATATTTGGTTCTATTCATTTTCCCTCTTAGGCATTTGGAAAATTAGAACACGTGAATATTATAGTATATGAAATCGATCCTATACCCGAAGCATATGGAATACTATTTACAATGTTTTACATAAAGACATGATACTTTACCAGTCTCTTGCTATAATGATTTCATATATAGAATTTCCAATGTTGAAACAATTCAACCTGGTATTCATATATGCTCATGACTAAGCTTTAATACTTTAATCTAAACTTTTTGATTCGAAATAAAGTATAAGTATTCTCTCCCTTACTATAGCAAGATTGTCACACCCCAAAACCGGAACGACGGAAACGTTCTGGGGTGGATGACGTCATGTCAAGTATCATAACACATGCCTTATAGTAATCAAAGTACAACAACCATTGCATTAATAGTAATAGTTTTACATGGTTTACATTACAATACATCAAAGTAATACAAGTAGTTATATAGGTGCAGCTTAGCACTAAGCTATCTTCATAAACAGCTCCGGGAATGTACATGTCTAATGCTGACCTGAGAATACAAGTTATTTGAAAAGCGAGTATCAACATTTTTACAAATGCTGGTGAGTTCATAAGTATTTAGTGTCATTTTTATTCAAATAACTTTAATAAAAGTGGTAGTTTTAGAGTATCCATTATATTAGAGTCCTTTCCAGAAAATCCTATATTTTCTTTAATAAAAGCAGTCTTCTACCAAGACTGGACGAAGTTATGTGGTAAAAAGTAGTTTTCCCTTAATCGCTATCATTATCAAAATACAAAATTTGATTATTAAAGAAAGCAAGAGAAATTAGGGAAAATAACATATGCCTCAGCAGTGAAGACTGCTGACTAAGGCAAAAGGAATCGTAGACTGTGACAACCCGAAATTTCCATTCTGAATAAACCATATCAAGCCAATAGATGAAGATTAGTTACAGTGAAAATTCAGACTTAGAAAATAAGTTTGGCAGTTTCAGGGTTTTACACCAAAAAGGGGTATTAGGAGAGTGGATACACTAGGATGTTGTGCAACACTGTAAATTCCATTACCCTAGATCATTAGAATCCATTCCGAGAATAGAAATATATTCTGCCAAAAATCTTAGGACTATAAATAGAATTCTGAACCAAATTGGTTCATTAGTTGAATTCCATTTAGAGAAAAGCCAATTTCTCTCTCACGGATCTTCGGGTTTTCATCCCAGATTGTGAGTCTACTTCCCTAGATGTGTTTTAATACTTGTTATATGCTTAATAACATTATTTACATGTCCAAAACACAAGATCCGGGAGCTTACGGCCCAAGAACGTTCTTGGGGTGTAAACTCCAAAACAAGGCCTAAAGGCCATCTAGTCCCAATTCCTTGTTAGGCAACTAGTTAAGGACTTAGTGTATAAACATTTGAGGCTAGAAATCATTCAAGAACACCAACCTTTTGGAGTTTACGGCCCAAGAGCTTCTTGGACCGTAAACACCATTTCTAAGGGCCAAGTGTGCCCTAAATGACCCCTAAGGCTTAAGTCATTTATCCTCTAATGCTTGTAGCTAATTTGGACACCAAAAAACTTCCAAATCATAAAGTTCTAGGAGTTTACGGCCAAGAAAAGCTCTTGGGCCGTAAACCCCTTTTTCAAGGGCTAAAAGTGCCCTAATCACCCCCAAAGGCTTGGACTCTATTTTGGCAAATACCTTAATGTGTTTAGGACCTAGGAAACATAAGAAAAGCACAAGTATTGAAGAGTTTATGGCCAAGAGTATTTCTTGGGCCGTAAACTCCCATAAAGGGGTCAAAGGACACCCTAAACACTTCCTTAGGCCATGAGACAATTTGGACAAGTACCTAGATGAGTTATAGACTAGCTAAAACATTTAGAACCCCATGTGTGAGGGAGTTTACGGCCCAAAATGTTCTATGGCCGTAAACTCCAAGAAATGGTACCAAATGGTGCCATAAACTCTTCCAAAGACAAGTCCAAAAGCCTAGAATTGTTCCTAGTTATTATAGAGACTTGAAAGCACCATAATCACCCTCCCAAGGGATTTTACGACCGTAAACTCCAAGGGAAAAGGGTCTTTGGGCCGTAAACTCCCCAAAGGAGTCAATATGGTGCCCAAACACTTGTAAAGGCTTTGAAACAATTCCCACTAAGGCTGTAGTAATTGAAAGTACCATCCCAAGCCTTGGTTGGGAGTTTACGGCCAGGAGCTTACTCTCTTGAGCCGTAAACTCCAATGAATATGGTCTTTTGACCTTAAACTCACATTAGGGGCATTGCACTCCTTTGTTGCAACCCTTTAGCCTCCTAGCACTTGACCAAAAGTGTTATCCTCGCGCTTAAATGTTATTACTTGTATAATTAGTGTTATAATCACTAATTATTTATATACATATGTTTTCATATGTAATTAGGATCATTGTGTGTGTCTAAGTCTTCACTTGACACCAAACACTTGTCCGATCCTTCCGTACGATAACAGTCCGTTCAATTCCAGTCACTTACTGCAGGTGAGTTCATACCCCTTAACTAATGTTTTAAACTGTTTTAAATGTTTTATTGGGGGGGGGGGGGGATATAAGTAGAATCATGCTACTTATTATGTCAATCACATGTGATTAGTAAGTAGGACTATATTACTTATTACATCAATAACATGTGATTAATATACAACATTCAAATGATTTGGCTACTCATTAGCCGTTTTACCAAACAGTTTCCTTCAAATGACTTTTTATAAACATTTTATATGTTTTAAACTCCTTTTTACACTGTACAGCTTACTCTGTACATTTCCTTTCAAACTTATTTACAACTGTGTTTCAAACACATGTTTCCTTATACTTAAACTGTTTATTAAACTTATTCCTTCAAATTGTTTTATAGATTGACATCAAGTCGATCTTTTCTTAAAATAATACTTATATTTCAAATGTCTTACAAAACTTATTTATGCTTTTATATTATAAATTGCATGCCTCTATATGTATAGTTATATAAGAAATGTTTAAAAGACTTAGGAAGTCTATCCACCCTATTTCCTTTTCGCGTCTTGAGATGTGGTCTGGTGGGATATTGGGTATTCGTCCGAAAGTCGTTTAAATATTAGTTATATATCATGTGTACATATATAGTCATAAAAGGTCTTTCCAGTTCAACATATGCCTTTGGGTAGAAAGGGTATACATCCATGTCCATACGTACCACTTAGGTTACTAGAAAGCTACCATATGGGTAGCTCAGGAATGTTGGAATAGTGTCTAAGGCTATAACTATATCCGGTTGTGCATGGTCCTTTTGGGTTGCCTTCACCATAGCAACTTGAAGGATGATTTGTTAAGAGAGAGTAAATATTATAAAGGTATAATATATGGCTATTTGATTAATATAAGTCATAAATTAATTGGTATTAATTTGGTGACTTAAAGAGATTAATTAAATAAGAGGGTATAAACTGTCAATTGTTTGATAGTTACACTTTAGACTGTAAATCCTTATCCTAGATAGGATGGACGATTTCTAGGGCTTGGATAAGCCAAAATCGTCCATAGGGTTATCTATGGAATGGATTTGGATAGCCTTAAGAGAAGATTATCTAATTAGGGTTTAGGTGGTAATCCTTAAGGAGTCTACAAGTATAAATAGACCCTAGGGGTGAGGGAATTCAATACACAACCAAAAGCAAGGAACCTCTGGCCGAATTCCTCCCCTCTCCTCTCTCCTAAATCATCTTGCTTGCTATTGGTGTTTGTAAGCCATTAGAGGAGTGACATTTGTGACTCTAGAAGCTCCAAGACAACAAGATCAACAAGGAACTCAAAGGTATGATTCTAGATCTGTTTCATCATTGTTGTTTAACCTAATTAGCTATTAGAAGTCTTGGATTCAAAGCATGTTTAATTAGAAAGCCTAGATCCGAGCAATAGGGTTTTGCATGCGCACATAGGAAAGTTCTTATGGCTAATACCCATCAGTGGTATCAGAGCCTAGCTTGGTTTTCTTTAAATTGTTGCTTGATTAACTGAAACAATCCTGCAAAATTCGATTTTTGGGTTTATGAGTCATTGACTCGGCGAGTTCCAAGGTGGACTCGGCGAGTAGGCCTGACTCGGCGAGTCCCCTTGTGTACTCGGCAAGTCCAGGCGTCAGGAATGGCCAGATTCGGGATTTTTTCATAATTATCTTATGGAAACTTACCTTAATCATATTAGATCAATCTAAATCCGATTTTTTGATAAATATGACAATTATCTTGATCTAATTAAAGATATTTATCATCTAATAAAATATTTAATTTCCTTATATGATAATGATTAATTATTTTGATAATTATCTTGAAAGAAATCTTAGATAAATCAATAAAGATAATTAGGATATTAATTGTTAATTGGAATTATTTGTTATTTGATCCTCCATGTTTTAAATGTTTAAAACCTACCCTAAAGTTTTGAAATTTATATTTGTGATTAAAAGTTTTTAATTTAGACAACTTAAATTTCAAACCCTAGATTTTAAAAGGTTTTAAAATACAACCCTATACTTATATGATATTACTAGAATAATATATATATGTATAACTAAATGCTAGTCTTACCGCTAGTAGGCCTCATTCACGAAGCCGATCTATAAGGTGGGTATAAGGTTGCGACCTATAAAATGGCGCTTAATGGGTGTACACTCACACCCACCGCTTGCTTGATTGGTAGAGGGTCGTTAGCCGAACGGGTAGGATAGGACAACCTCATCCTCTCATTAAAAGTATAATAAGAAACACAAAGTAACTACACGTTTTAAAAATTTCCCAATTAGTTACTTTAGGAAAAGTGAATTGATGCAATCCCATGAAATTACACTTTGCACCTTGCTAAGAAGTTAGTGGAGCGTGTGTGGTTTACCGGCACACTAATTGGTTCTAAGCGAAGGTGGCAAAGGGTGATTCATTGTTTATCATAGTTCGATGGAGCGTGTGTGGTTTACCGGCACATCGAATAGGTGATCGTTACAATGAAGGCACCATGTGAATTTGCATGGTAATTCACACCCGCTTTGTGATCCTCGGCATCCCAGTCACAAACAAGAGGGGCATATCGAGATTTAAACATGCCATTGAATAGTTCAATGAATCTCATCCGAACCTAGGAATTCTCAAAAACACTTAGGACTAATAGTTTAAGTTTTGTAATGGAGAATTAGTGAATCGTCATTCACTTACCTTCAATTTATTTGCATATTAGATTATGGCATCCCTTTTCTAGTATGTAAATGTTATTGTTGGATCCTAGCCCTAATTTTTCTTATTGGGTGATAATTAGGGATTCTTGTTCTAATCTATCTTTGTCCTTTCTATAGATGTCAAACGCAAACAACGCTGCTGCTAGTTCTTTCACGTTGATGAGCCTTTGCCAAAAGGTCACCTTCGATGGAACGAACTTTAGCGAATGGATAAGATACATTCGCACCATTGCTCGCTATGAGGATAAAGAGTATGTCCTCGATGAGAAGCTCGAGAAAATCAACCTCGAAGTTGCTACTCCCGCCGAAATCACCGCCTTTGAAACTCATGAGCGAGATGCAACGAAAGTACATTGCATCATGATCGCCACCATGAACTCCGAATTCCAAAAGTCCTACGAGGACATGTATCCATACGAGATGCATCAAGACTTGTTAGAGAGGTACCACCAAAACGCGAGACAAGAGCGTTACGAGATTTTCACTAACATGATCTCCGCTAAGATGGGTCATGGAGAATCTCTTACCGTGCACCTGCAAAAGATGCAAAGGTATGTCGACCGCCTTCGCAAGTTAAATGTTGACTTCGGCGAAGACTTGGCGATCGACATGGTGCTTCACTCTTTGCCTCCGATGTACAACCAATTTAGGATGACCTACCACATGAACAAAGAGGAGGTCACCCTAAGCAAACTCCAAGGTCTCTTGAGGGTTGCTGAGAGCAACTTCAAGGACAAGTCTGTTGCACCAACTCCCAATCCATCCACTGCTCCTGTCTTGGCTATTGGTCAAAGGAAGGGAAAGAAGAGGAAAGCTTCATCGAATAAATATCGAAAGGTGAAAGCCCGAGATGGTTCCTCTTCTAGTGGGACCAAAGTTGATCCCTCTAAGCCCTGTTCCAACCTAAGGGAGGCAGAGTGCCACCACTGCCACAAGATAGGACATTGGAAGAGAAGCTGCCCGGATTACCTGCAAGCCATCAAGGAAGGAAAGATCAAGCCATCTTTCGCAGGTATATACACAATCAAATCTAACGATTCTAATCATGCTATTTCTTGGGTTCTTGATACCGGTTGCGGTTATCACATTTGTTCTAATGTACAGGGACTAAAAAGAAGTAGGGATGTAGAGCAAGGAAGGATCAATCTAATCATGGGGAATAGAAGATCGTCGCCTGTGACCAAGATTGGAGTGTATTCTTTAGTGCTTAGGAATAGTTTAGTTTTAGATTTGAACAATTGTTGCTATTCGCCAGAAATGGCTAGAAACATCATTTCATTTCATGGTTTATATAGACAAGGATTTAGATTTTCTTTTAATAATGAGAATGGTTCTATTTTGGCTTATCTAAATGGTGTCTTTTACTTTGAAGCTATACCATGTAATGGAATATATGAAACTGTTATGATTGTTGATAACTTAGGAAATGATGTTTTGAATATTGATTCTTCCACTAGTATGGATAAAGCATCCTTGTGGCATTGTCGTCTTGGACATGTCAACAAGAAACGCATAGCCCAACTCCAAAAGGATGGAGTGTTGGAGTCATTCGACCTTAGGGAAGATGACACATGCGAGTCTTGTTTACTTGGAAAGATGACTAAGTCACCCTTCACGAGTACTTGTGAAAGGGGTGAGGGTCTATTGGACCTAATACATACCGATGTATGTGGACCCTTTAGATCAACCACGAAGGATGGGAACCGCTTCTATGTGACTTTTATCGATGACTATAGTAGATATGGGTATATCTACTTAATCAAGCAAAAGTCAGAAACTTTTGAAAAGTTCAAAGAGTTCAAGAATGAAGTGGAGAATCAATTGGGCAGGAAAATCAAGATGCTTCGATCCGATCGAGGAGGAGAGTACCTAAGTCTTGAATTCCACGATTATCTCAAGGAGTGTGGAATAGTTTTGCAATTGACGCCTCCTAGGACACCGCAGTTGAATGGTGTGGCAGAAAGGTGTAATCAAACCTTATTGGATATGGTTCGCTCTATGATGAGTCGTGCTTCACTACCTATCTTCTTTTGGGGGTATGCCTTAGAGACTGCCGCCCATATCCTTAACCGAGTCCCAACTAAGAAGGTTGCCAAAACACCTCACGAGATGTGGACAGGGAAAGCTCCCTCGTTGGCACATATCAAGGTTTGGGGTTGCGAGGCTTTCGTAAGACGAGATACTCACGACAAGCTTGAACCTAGAAGTGAGCGATGTATTTTCATCGGCTACCCGCAAACTTCCTTTGGATATCTCTTCTATAGACCGAAAGACAATGTTGTTTTTGTTGCGAGGAGAGGAGTTTTCCGAGAGCGAGAACTCATAAGCCAAGGAGACAGTGGGAGGCAAATTGAACTTGAAGAGATTCAAGAGTTGATAGATGAAGGAACCTCTACCGCTAGCATTCAACCCGAGGAGGAAACTCCGGTTGAACCGATTGACGAATCCTTCCCTCTTAGACATTCCGATAGAGTTAGAGTTCATCCCCAGTTTTATGGTTTTCATATTACTACCGAAGGGGACACGTATATTAGTGATGGTACACTAGTAAATCTTGATGAACCTAATAGCTATAAGGAAGCCATGGCAGGCCCGGAGTCTGCGAAATGGAAAGAGGCGATGGATAGCGAGATCCAATCCATGTAGGATAACCAAGTTTGGAATTTGGTTGATTATGTGCCCGAACGTAAGACCGTAGGGTGCAAGTGGATCTTCAAGAAGAAGACCGACGTGGATGGGAACGTACACACATATAAAGCGCGATTGGTCGCGAAGGGCTTTACTCAAACTCCTGGAGTTGACTATGATGAGACCTTCTCACCAGTTGCGAAGATTAAATCTATTAGAGTGATGCTAGCAATTGCCGCATTTCATGATTATGAGATTTGCCAAATGGATGTCAAGACCGCTTTCCTTAACGGAAAGTTGGCTGAGGATGTTTACATGGCTCAGCCAGAGGGGTTTGTGGATCCGAGGCATCCGAATAGAGTGTGTAAGCTTGAGAAGTCCATTTATGGACTTAAGCAAGCATCTCGCAGATGGAATCTTTGCTTCGATGAGAAAGTCAAAGAGTTTGGATTTGTACGAAGCGAAGACGAATCTTGTGTATATGTCAAAGCCAGTGGGAGTATAGTAAGCTTCCTCGTTCTATATGTCGATGACATATTACTCATAGGAAACGACATCCCGACTCTGCAGGAGGTTAAGTCCTGGCTCGGGAAGTGCTTCGCCATGAAGGACCTCGGAGAGGCTTCTTACATTTTGGGAATAAGGATAGTAAGAGAAAGAAGTAAGAGACTAATTGGACTTAGTCAGAATACTTACTTAGAGAAGGTACTAAAACGTTTTAGTATGGAAAACTCAAAGAAGGGAGAACTACCGATACAAGGAAATGCCAAGTTGAGTAAGACTCAAAGTCCGAGTACCGAAGCTGAGATAGCAGAAATGAGCCGAGTACCATACGCTTCCGCAGTTGGCTCAATCATGTACGCTATGACTTGTACTCGCCCTGATGTAGCCTTCGCTTTGAGCATGGTTAGCAGATATCAAGGGAACCCTGGCAAAGCACATTGGATTGCGGTGAAGAACATCCTTAAGTACCTTCGGAGGACGAAAGAATGGTTCTTAGTCCTTGGAGGGAGTGATGACTTGAAGGTGCGAGGGTATAGTGACGCCAGCTTTCAGACCGACAGGGACAACTACCATTCGCAGTCGGGCTGGGTCTTTACCCTAAATGGAGGAGCAGTGACTTGGAAGAGTTCCAAGCAAGAAACCGTAGCTGATTCAACGTGCGAATCAGAGTACATCGCAGCGAGCGAAGCGTCAAAGGAGGCAATATGGCTAAAGAACTTCATTGGTGATCTTGGAGTTGTACTGGCCATAAAGGAGCCCATGGAGATTTTCTGTGATAACGAAGGAGCGGTTGCCTTGACCAAGGAACCGAGGGATCATGGTAGATCTCGACATATCGACAGAAAATATCACTTCATTAGACATCGTGTAGAAGAAAGACAACTCGTAGTGAAGAGGATATCATCAGAAGATAACCCAGCAGATCCGCTTACGAAGGGACTGAGTAGGGTTAAGCACTTGCAGCATGCTAGGAGTATTGGGCTGAAGGATGATATTAGTATAGATTAGATAGTGTTAGAAACGTATAATAGATAAATGTAATTAACATTTGATGATTAAATAAAGGAGTTTTATTTATGAGTAAAGTTACTGTCACATGTTAGTTGTTTAACTATTGTTTCACTTTGCATGTTTTGACTTCCAGAATAATTGAGTTTATTAGGAATAATCGAATTATTCAAATGGTCCACAATCGTTCATATGTTGGGAGTAGATATGAATGAAGATTGTCATGAATTGGTGTGTAGAATGTCTAAATGGTGTTAGACATAGCAAGGGTTGCTGCAACGTTCATGAGTGCTTATGAACTGGTTTTGAGCATTGGAATAAACCCGCGCTTGCTGGAATCACCTTATGGAATACGATATAAAAGGTGACCGCAAGATGATAATATCATATATGGTTTATTATTTGTTAATTGATTGTGCATTGATAATGCGAAAACGCATCAGTAACTTGATGTTATAAAACGCATTGTTGTGTATTGTTGGTTAATGAATAAGTAAATGCATATAAGTCGAAGTTTATCTATAAATTTTATCCTAAGAGGGTAGAAGAGATATCTTGGCCACTCGATGATTTGATTTGACTTATGTGCCGGGCCCGGTCAGAACTAAATTGATGTGTTCGATTAAGTTCTATGTCGAATAAATCGGAGATCGAGAAATCTAAATGCTAGACTAACCATTCCATAGGATTGTCAGCATGATATCTAACAGAGGACTGTACGATCCCTCATCTAAAGGACAAGATTGATTAGATCAGAATTGACAGCGTCTTTGAGAGCTACGATTGCAAACCGAATTGTACTTGTATAGTTACTAGACTTATCCAAGTGGGAGACTGTTGGAATAGTGTCTAAGGCTATAACTATATCTGGTTGTGCATGGTCCTTTTGGTTTGCCTTCACCATAGAAACTTGAAGGATGATTTGTTAAGAGAGAGTAAATATTATAAAGGTATAATATATGGCTATTTGATTAATATAAGTCATAAATTAATTGGTATTAATTTGGTGACTTAAAGAGATTAATTAAATAAGAGGGTATAAACTGTCAATTGTTTGATAGTTACACTTTAGACTGTAAATCCTTATCCTAGATAGGATGGACGATTTCTAGGGCTTGGATAAGCCAAAATCGTCCATAGGGTTATCTATGGAATGGATTTGGATAGCCTTAAGAGAAGATTATCTAATTAGGGTTTAGGTGGTAATCCTTAAGGAGTCTACAAGTATAAATAGACCCTAGGGGTGAGGGAATTCAATACACAACCAAAAGCAAGGAACCTCTGGCCGAATTCCTCCCCTCTCCTCTCTCCTAAATCATCTTGCTTGCTATTGGTGTTTGTAAGCCATTAGAGGAGTGACATTTGTGACTCTAGAAGCTCCAAGACAACAAGATCAACAAGGAACTCAAAGGTATGATTCTAGATCTGTTTCATCATTGTTGTTTAACCTAATTAGCTATTAGAAGTCTTGGATTCAAAGCATGTTTAATTAGAAAGCCTAGATCCGAGCAATAGGGTTTTGCATGCGCACATAGGAAAGTTCTTATGGCTAAAACCCATCAAGGAAGATACTAAAACCATTACTAGAACGCGATATCATACAATGAGTCAGTTCATTCATGAGTCAATACTTTCTAGAACATTACAGTACATTACATATACAACTATACTAGGACGAGAACATACACAACTATATTAGAACGATTACATTACTATACTTGCTAGGTAGAGAGCACGTACATTACAGCTAGAACAGTTCATCACATTATAGCTAGAACAGTTCATTACATTACAGCTAGAACAGTTCATTAAAGTACATATACAAGAATACGTTAATTATTGTGATTTAAATCGGAGCATGACTTAAATGTCATGGATCGAGTTGTAGCCAGAATTCTCTTGGAGGGAGAGCGTGAGTTTGCGTATAGATCTATACTGGATTGACAATCCTACACCTTGCTGCTAGCTACAGCCGGACCTGCAGGTCTGCGGGTGCCAAACGTCATTCCGTTATTACGACCATTCATTATGTCGTTGTTACTAGTCTGGTTTAAGGTAATTAGTACGGCAATAGTTCTTACAGCACTACACCATAGTACTATTTCATTTTCCCATTACATTCACTTCGTGAACATTCACACGACACACATTAATGTAGAAACTATATTTTTGGATAATGATAGTTATACTTGGGAAAATACATACTCTTACAAGGAACATACATTCAGAACAGTTAGGTCTTGGTAGAAGACTACATTCAGAACAGTTAGGTCTTGGTAGAAGACACCTTCATATACTAGTAGGAATCATAGGGATTCTAGGGTTTTTCAAACACTTACAGTTCATATACACTTTCAATACTTACAATACATGTACTTACATATTCTTACATACAAATTAAGACACTAAATACTTATGATCTCACCAACTTTAAAGCTGATACTCGCTTTCAAAATTACTTGTATCCTCAGGTCATCATAGACAGGTACCGATGCAAAGAGAAAGGAAGATGGAGCTTGTTCAAGACTTATCTTTCATTTTGATTTATGCTTTAGTGTTTATCAAAATTTGACAGAACACATTTGTATAATAATTATATTATTAATGCAATGGATGATGTTGTTGCTTGTTTACTACTTTACATTGTTGTTGATATTATACATGACGTCCTCCGCCCCAGAACGTTTCCGCCTTTCCTGGTTTTGGGGTGTGACATAGACTCCAGGAGAGTATCAAACGAACGACATGCCTGGCTCAGTCTAACAAGGGAGACACAGACCCCAGACGGTACCAAATGAAAGGTACAACTAGCAAGGTCAAAAAATAGAGAATACAGACCCCATACAGTATCAAAGGAAATATACAACTAGTAAGGTCTAAAACAAAGAATACAGACCCCAGACAGTATCAAATGAAAGATACAACTAGTAAGGTCTAAAACAGAGGATACAGACCCCAGACAGTATCAAATGAAAGATACAGCTAGCAAGGTCTAAAAACAGCGAATACAGACCCCAGACAGTATCAAATGAAAGATACAGCTAGCAAGGTCTAAAAACAGAGAATAAAGACCCCAGACGATATCAAATGAAAGATACAGCTAGCAAGGTCTAAAAACAGTGTGACTCAGAGAGTGGGTTTCCAGCATACAGTGTAAAATACAGTGTAAAATACTGTTACCTTAAGGCCATGAATTATAAGGTAACCTGGGATACTCGTAACCATACTAACCAACACTAGAGTACTTGACTCCCTGCAAGCGTCTATAAAACATGACATTTGTCACCCCTTGGCTTGGTAGGCCGTGGACTATAGCTAGCAGTCAGAGTGCGGGCGTGTTAATCTCGTATAGATCTATACACACAATGTCCGCTCTCCCTACAGGAGACTTTGGTTACCAACTAGACGACGGAGAAGGCCGTGTCCCGAAGATGCATCCTAAATAGTGGGTAGCGAGTTTTCAAAATAAGTGCTGGACTAGCAGTAGAGACTCATAACTGAACTGACTAATGTAAACCTATATGTCTATGATTGTTTACATAATATATAACGAATGATTAAATGACCTTCGGACGGACATCCGATCCCACCAGACCACATCTCAACGAAGAAAAGGAAATAGGGCGAACAAGCCTTCCTAAGTCCTTCAACCATTATTTATATACATCTATACAAGCATAGGCATACATCCAACTACGTTTGAGTGTGTAACAAGTGGAAACGTATCGTGAAGTATAACCAAATCGTGATGTATAACCGAATCGTGATGTATAACCGAATCGTGATGTATAAGCGAATCGTGTGGAATAACCAAATCGTGAAGTGTAAATGAACAGTGTGGAATAACCGACTCGTGATGTATAAGCGAATCGTGAAGCAAAAGTGTCATCAAGTATTAGTGTACCCCGAAGTGGAATCGTTAATAGGTATAAGTGGAGCGGAACCGAGATCATGTATAAGTGAAGAAGAAGCGCATCACTAGGTAAAAGCGTATCAAATAGGAGTTTAAACTAAGTAGAAGTAGCAACGGTATCAAACAAGTGAGGGTATATAACATGAAAGAAAACCTTGATGAAAACTTGGGAAAAAAACCTTTATACCTAAGAAAATTACAACTTAGTATTCTTCGGTAAAATAAGTTTGAAAACCTTTAGAAATCCTTTGGGAAACCTTTATAAACAAGTTTGAATGAAACTTTGATAAAACAATATAAGTAAGAGATTTGAACAAGTGAAAACATTTTAGAAAACCATTTATAGTCTCATACTTGGTAAAACAGTTTACAGTGTAGTAAATCCTTGTGCATGCGAGTTATCAATCACACGTGATTGATATGATAACTGGCATGTTTAACATGTATCCCCCCCTATAAAACATGTAAAAACATTTAAAAGGTTCATTCAGGGGTATGAACTCACCTGTGTAAGTGGATCCGACGAAGGTGCCGGTTGGGTGCTCGGTGTCAAGTAAAGGCTTGGACACACTTGGTGACCTATTTAACATATGATAACATATGTTCACATACAATTAGTACATTTAATACTAATTAAACAAGTATACGCACTCTAAGGAGCAGAAAACACTTTGGTTAAGTGTTTGGGGTGTCCCAGGTAACATTTAAGGGTGTGAATGGCTTAGGAATGGAGTTTACTCTCCAAGAGTAAACTCTATACATAGTGTTTACGGCCCTGGGACATCTCCCCATGAGTTTACGGCCGTAAACTCATGGTGAGGGGGTTCTAGGATGTTTAAAGGCCTTATATTGATCGTGGAATTTAGCTAGGTCCAAATCTGAAATGTATGAGTGGATTTAATGTGTTCAAAGGGACCATATGGGAGTTTACGGCCCATGAACCACCCCTATGGGAGTTCATGGCTGGGAACTCCTATACCCTTGGTTTTATGGAAGTTTAAGGCCCTTATTCCAATCCTAGTAATTTATAATGAAGTATGAGGCCATTTGGAGGAATTAAAACTACCATTTGACATGGTTTGGAGGTGTTGACGGCCTAAGTATATGCTTGGGCCGTAAACTCCATTTCACTCCTCAAATCTATGTGTTTAATTGTTCTAAACCCGAAATAGCAAGCCCCTAATTTATGTATTAAGCCTAAGGGTGGTTTGGGAGTGTTTGGAACTTGATTTTACAAGTTTAGAGGGTGTTTACGGCCTAAGCATGTGCTTGGGCCGTAAAACCTCTTTTATGCCCCAAAATTGATTGTTTTAAGGTGCAAACACTCCTAGGCTAAATCCCCAATTAGTTTCCAAGCTTTTAGGGACAAATTTGGGTCATTTTGGCATCTTATTAGGGGTTTACGGCCTAAGGAGGCTCTTAGGCCGTAAACTCCTTTTCAACAGCTTCCAAGTCCGATTTTTGGGGTATACTCACACGTCATGATGTTTAGAATAGGTTAGGGTGAACAGACTTACGATTTGGAGGCGGAAATTCGCGGTTTTGAGTCAAAAACGGGCTTTATGAGAGAGAGTATAGAGAGAGAGTGAAAAGGGTGGAATGAAGTCCATTCCCCCTTATATAGTGGCTTGAGTTGAGGCTCAGTGGGAATCCACTCGATATTGCCGTTAAACGGGGCTTTTGGTTGCACCCGATCTAGTGGTCGTAATAAAATTAACTTTTTCCAAATTAATATGGAAATGTAAATTACGAGATTTTATCTTATCTTATTACAATGAATAATGACATGGAATACAAATAAATAAAACATTTATTTATTTTACGACCTCAAATTAACGGAACTTTTATAACGCGGAAAATTCCATTAACGGAAACGGAATAATGTAACAGAATAAACTTTGGGTTGTCACATCATCCCCCCGTTAGAGGGAATTTCATCCCGAAATTCAGGTCTAGGCAAGGAAGTAGGTATGAATGATAGAGACAGGAGGGTACTTCCTATTCAGTTTGTCCTCGCGTTCCCAAGTGAACTCTGGTTTGTGTTTGCCATTCCAACAAACCTTCACCTACGGGATGCAGATTTCGTCTCGTGTAGTTAGCGAGTTCCGACTGGTGCATCTACGAGGTTGGGGTTCTCAATGGTTTCTATCAAGATGAGTGGGATACGAAGAGTGACGTCGGGTAAACACATATGTGGATCGATCTGGTGTGAAACTTGTGGAATATCCGAAATTAGTAGTGGTCTGATGAGGGTTGGACCAAATCTATGTGAGGATCTTGGATGGTCCTAAGCTCTCGGAAGGGTAGAGCTTTTCAGTACTTAGAACATAGTGTACTTATATGGCAAGATCATCACTGGCGTGATCGCCATTCCGAAGTTCCTAACGTTCTCTCTCATACTGGTAGTGTAGTCCTTCAGGTTGGTTCTTAGGAGGCTCGGGTTGTCCTTGGTTTCACGTTTGCTATCAATTGGCCTTTAGAGACTTTCTAGATCATCGAATGGGTTGCGTGACTACGATTATCTATTTGCTGTAGATTGTCTATCTCAAGCTCGTGTAGAATGAACCTGCACTTCTGATGCTTGAGATATTTCTAACGGAAACCCTCAGGGTTAGGGAGATAGGGTTTTACCAGACGAGTGTTGGACTATCTCAGGAGGTGGTTCTACTATTTCTGCGTGAGATAGTATTCGTGGAACACCTAATAGTCCAATGAATCTCTAAGACTTTGGTTTATTCTAGTGCGGAAAGCACATTCTCCTGCATAACCCCTCGACTAACACCAAGGATGGTGTCAAGTCTATAATCTCTACGGGATGGGTCATGAGGCTTGATGCAACTACTTTTGCACTTTGATCAAGTATTCTTGGCTGCGGAGGTTATCCTGTGGTTTCGGGCATTCTAGTGTTTTCTTCGGAGGAGGCAATCTATTGCCTACAAGGCGGCGATGACCTCCTCCATGAGAGAGGGCGGAGGATCCTAGGCACTACTCGTCGGTAACGGGATGGACAAAGTGCCTGAGTAGTGTGAGTATCTTCGGCAACTAATCTTCCAAAGGTTCTGGGTTTTCTCGGTCTAGGTCAAATCTAGTGAGTATGGGGTTCCATCATTCGGAACTTTAATCTCCTCATCCACTCTTCTCAGAGTTTACTTTATCGCAACTCTCAGATTCCCGGGATATTCGCTGCAATGCTTAATTCGGGGGATTAAGCATGCATGGATGGTCGTAGTGAATGTCCTTGACTCTTACGACTCAGATTTCTTTACCCACCGAGGGTGTTAGCTATAATGTTGGTTTAACTGGGAGGACAACAAAGTTCGGATTTGTGGTCATTATAGTAGCTCAATCCATAGGGTTTCTCTTGACTCTAGCTCCCGTTCCATGGGATAGGATGAAGGGTCTTTCTGAGGGATCTACGAGGTATGCTTCGGGTGGTTATCGTCTTCCGGAATGCCTGCAGTTTCCTTCGCTTCGGTTTCTATCTGTCTAAGGAGGGTTGGTTAACAGCGCGTGGTACCCTTCTCTTGGGTACTTCGGAAGGTTTGAGATAAGAGGGACGACTGACGGATTGCATTAGGTTTGATTATTTGCATTATGTTTTAGGTTCCAAAGAAACTTATTTGCCGACAAGGCTCCGGAGAAAGTTCTTTTTACACAGCACTAGGAGTTTACACATGGTTGCACTACGTCAAACCATGATCAATAGAGTCATCGAAATTGGCACACTTCGACATGATATAAGATGAAGGTCAATAGAGTCGTGCGTCGAATAGGCACACAAGTTCTAGGCGTCTACTGTGTATCAATGTCGCGGATACTTGGACTGATGGAGTCAACACGGAACTATAGAGAGTCCTAAGTGTTTCTGAGTAGAGTACCTTTTCATGAATGGATTCTCACGAGGCATTTCTATAATCGCCTAACATATACTAGTCATATATAATTAAGGTAGGGAGGACTGTTGACTGAGTGACTCCGCCCTAAATCCACAACCCAACGAGGAACAGGAAATGAGGCGGCATTCACTCACTCTAGGTCTATCCATCTTAACTATACATGGATGTAACGTATATGTTTAGTCATTATAGTTTTACCTGATGAATTTTATATTTTATAATAGTGCTGCGACTTTCGCCTTAATGGGGAAGACATTTACATTTGAATTAGACTTTTATTGTTTTCGGTTTAGTTATTTGAGATTGAGAGACGTACCAAAAATTCCATCGGGTTTCTTGATGCTTCTCCCTAAGCAGTAGAGTTAGGCTCCTCCTGTGTCTTTGTTGTTTCCTTCTGTTGGGTAGTCCTTCCTGAGCTGTCCAATCTCACCACATAGACGACAAACTGGATTTTTTGTCACCTTGGTGATTGATGCAATACACTCCACTGGGGTTCTGCATACGCGAGCGGTATGCCCCTTCATGTTGCACCTAGCACATAAGAGTTCCTGGCATATACCATGATGATGGTAGCTGCACTTGCTGCAGTAGGGAAGGTTTCCTAGGTATGGTCTTTTTGAAGTCGAGAGGGAAGGATTGACACGGGTATTGACTGTCTCAACTCATTGCCCTTTGGAAGGTCCTTGAGCCGAGGTACCTCCCTCCTCGATCTTGAGTTTTCTCTTCAGCGGGTTCGGTTGAGGTTCTTGGGTGGCTGGGTGTGCAGGTGTTGGTTGCTGTTGTCCATTGCTATAATCGGAATTTACGATAGGGCCCTTGCTAACATTGGCGTTGTTAGCATTCAGGTGAGCCATAACAGTTGCTACGACTGCCAAGACTGCAGTTTGAAACGTAGCTTCATCGAATAGGAGAGTAGGTTTCTTGCTTGTGGACTGGTTACGCTTCTTTGGAGGCATGGTTTTTCCTACACGGAAAGGAACACAAGATAATGAGAGACGATGGCTAACCCCATACATATCTGTCCTGACTGTATGAGGCATAAATTTTTCCCGTGCCTCGGGTACTGGTGGTCTGAGTGTTGACCTTCATCCCTATGATGTAGTCCTGGTATTCAAGGTAGGAGTATGATTATAGGAAAAAGGCCATAAGATGCGAGTCGTTCCTACTAAGTTACCTTTATATTGGGAAAGGTTTCAATCTCCGGCCTGGAGAGATTTGAGAACAGTTCGGAACGAAACCGCGGAAAGAGAGGCTCATGAAGGCTTATGGCTAAATACTCTCAATAGAGGTGCGGGGATCCGCTCTAATCGTGTTACTGGCATCGGGAAAAGGCGATTTTTACCTAACACATAGCGTGAGTAGTGTAAGCACTAACTCACTAAATTGTATTATTTTATGGGTGTATTAGCGTGACAAACACGAGGAAAAGACACTTCTCGGGTTCCATGTACTGGCTCCCTCTGTCTACCTCGTAGCTTTGACTGGAATCAGCGTTGGTTTCCTTCGGGTAGCTACCTAGGGTTCTTTTCTCATGAAGACACATTGAATTTCTACTCCACCTTACTTCCGAATCCAACTCCGGGTGTCATCACTTCATGATGGATGACTGGAAATTTCGGAAGTTTAGGCGAATTTATCACCGATGTCCCTAAAAAGATATAGGCACTTGGTGAATTCAATAGTCTCGACCCAGTTCATTTATTTCCAAACAGGAAATCTTCTCAATGAACCTCCTCTGGGTCTGAATCAACTCTTCTGCCGAGTACTGAAGTGGATAGGGTTGTCTACAGGGTTCGTGCGAGAATGGAAATGTCTAAAGAATCCTAAGAGATTATTAACATTCCACTGGATGATCCATATCGAGTCCTGCTACGATTACACAGAGTATACAGATCATATATAGCTTAGATCCGATAGGCCTTCGAATATGTGATACTACCGTATATCCACATCCAAACAAGGAAAAGGAAGTAGGGCGAAACCACACATTCTTAGCCTATGGGATCCTTATTATATATAACCTTGGGAGTATACCCTCTGTAGTTGTAGGTATATCAATAAGGATCTTTTTAGTTCTTCACACAGGGTTATCTATGTATCCTAAAATACCCCTATGGTATTTTAATTTCTTGTTTATTTTCTTATCTTCTGGATATGATTCGTGGATTAGTGTGAGTCTTTCAGTGTCCCAAAATACTCCTATAGTATTTTAACTTTATGTTTGGCTCTAGCATTCCTAGTTGGTAAGTTTCAGACCTATTGCAACACCACTATCACTCCCAAGCACATGTTCATCGCATCTCGAATAAATGTAGTTGATCAGGTTACATTTATTCCAGCTTACGATTACATAACTGCCCAGGTTTGACGGTAATGCTCAACATCTGAAGACTTTTATTCTTGTTGTTCTTGTGATACTTGTGTTCGAGTGTTTAGATTCTGCATGTTATTATACTTTGGTAAAATATGGTTATATTTTAAAGTATAGTTCTTGGTCATAGTGTTTTATCCCTTTGTATTCCTAGGCTGTATATCTTTTATGAATTGATATACTTAGCTCACTATAAACAATGCTATGATACCAATCTGTCACACCCCAAAACTGGAACGGCGGAAACGTTCTGGGGTGGATGATGTCATGTCAAGTATCACAACACATGCCTTATAGTAATCAAAGTACAACAACCATTGCATTAATAGTAATACTTTTAGATGGTTTACATTACAATACATCAAAGTAATACAAGTAGTTATATAGGTGCAGCTTAGCACTAAGCTATCTTCATCAACAGCTCCAGGAATGTACCTGTCTAATGCCGACATGAGAATACAAGTTATTTGAAAAGCGAGTATCAACATTTTTACAAATGCTGGTGAGTTCATAAGTATTTAGTGTCATTTTTATTCAAATAACTTTAATAAAAGTGGTAGTTTTAGAGTATCCATTATATTAGAGTCCTTTCCAGAAAATCCTATATTTTCTTTAATAAAAGCAGTCTTCTACCAAGGCTGGACGAAGTTATGTGGTAAAAAGTAGTTTTCCCTTAATCGCTATCATTATCAAAATACAGAATTTGATTATTAAAGAAAGCAAGAGAAATTAGGGAAAATAACATATGCCTCAGCAGTGAAGACTGCTGACTAAGGAAAAAGGAATCGTAGACTCCAGGAGAGTATCGAACGAACGACATACCAGGCTCAATCTAAAAAGGGAGACACAGACCCCAGACGCTACCAAATGAAAGGTACAACTAGCAAGGTCTAAAAACAGAGAATACAGACCCCAGACAGTATCAAATGAAAGATACAACTAGTAAGGTCTAAAACAAAGAATACAGACCCCAAACAGTATCAAATGAAAGATACATCTAGTAAGGTCTAAAATAGAGGATACAGACCCCAGACAATATCAAATGAAAGATACAGCTAGCAAGGTCTAAAAACAGAGACTACAGACCCCATACCATATCAAATGAAAGATACAGCTAGCAAGGTCTAAAAACAGAGAATACAAACCCCAGACAGTATCAAATGAAAGATACAACTAGCAGGGTCTAAAAACAGTGTGACTCTGAGAGTAGGTTTCCAGCATACAGTGTAAAATACTGTTACCTTAAGGCCATGAATTATAAGGTAACCTGGGATACTCGTAACCATACTAACCGACACTAGAGTACTTGACGCACTGAAAGCGTCTATAAAACATGACATTTATCACCCCTTGGCGTGGTAGGCCGTGGACTATAGCTAGCAGTCAGGGTGCGGGCGTGTTAATCCCATATAGATCTATACACTCAATGTCCGCTCTCCCTACAGGAGACTCTGGTTACCAACTAGACGACGGAGAAGGCCGTGTCCCGAAGATGCATCCAAAATAGTGGGTAGTGAGTATTCAAAATAAGCGTTGGACTAGCAGTAGAGACTCATAACTGAAATGACTAATGTAAACCTATATGTCTATGATTGTGTACATAAGATATAACTAATGATTAAATGACCTTCGGATGGACTTCCGATCCCACTAGACCACATCTTAACGAAGAAAAGGAAATAGGGCGAACAAGCCTTCCTAAGTCCTTCAACCATTATTTACATACATCTATACAAGCATAGGCATACATCCAACTACATTTGAGTGTGTAACAAGTGGAAACGTATCGTGAAGTATAACCAAGTCGTGATGTATAACCGAATCGTGATGTATAAGCGAATCGTGTGGAATAACCAAATCGCGAAGTGTAAACGAACAGTGTGGAATAACCGACTCGTGATGTATAAGCGAATCGTGAAGAAAAAGTGTCATCAAGTATAAGTGTACCCCGAAGTGGAATCGTTAATAGGTATAAGTGGAGCGGAAACGAGATCAAGTATAAGTGAAGAAGAAGCGCATCACTAGGTAAAAGCGTATCAAATAGGAGTTTAAACTAAGCAGAAGTAAAGCAGCGGTATCAAACAAGTGAGGGTATATAACATGAAAGAAAACCTTGATGAAAACTTGGGAAAAAAACCTTTATACCTAAGAAAATCGCAACTTAGTATTCTTTGGTAAAACAAGTTTGAAAACCTTTAGAAATCCTTTAGGAAACCTTTATAAACAAGTTTGAATGAAACTTTGATAAAACAATATAAGTTTAGAGGGTGTTTACAGCCTAAGCATGTGCTTGGGCCATAAACCCTCTTTTATGCCCTAAAATTGATTGTTTTAAGGTGCAAACACTCCTAGGCTAAATCCCCAATTAGTTTCCAAGCTTTTAGGGACAAATTTGGGTCATTTTGGCATCTTATTAGGGGTTTACGGCCTAAGGAGGCTCTTAGGCCATAAACTCCTTTTCAACAGCTTCCAAGTCCGATTTTTGGGGTATACTCACACGTCATGATGTTTAGAATAGGTTAGGGTGAAGAGACTTACGATTTGGAGGCGGAAATTCGCGGTTTTGAGTCAAAAATGGGCTTTATGAGAGAGAGTATAGAGAGAGAGTGAAAAGGGTGGAATGAAGTCCATTCCCCCTTATATAGTGGCTTGAGTTGAGGCTCAGTGGGAATCCATCCGATACTACCGTTAAGCGGGGCTTTTGGTCGCACCCGATCTAGTGGTCGTAATGAAATTAACTTTTTCCAAATTAATATGGAAATGTAAATTACGAGATTTTATCTTATCTTATTACAACGAATAACGACATGGAATATAAATAAATAAAACTTTTATTTAGTTTACGACCTCAAATTAACGAAACTTTTATAACGCGTAAAATTCCATTAATGGAAACAGAGTAATGTAACGGAATAAACTTTGGGTTGTCATAAAGACAAATTTTCAAACTCTACAACTTTGTAATTATAAAAAAATCGTTTCTTATAAGTAACATTGCTAACGTGCAATCATAATAATCATGCTTCCACTATCATGATAATTATATCCTTACTAGCGTAACACTTATGCTTCCACTAGCTTTGATATGTACCCAAAAATTAGCTGGACTTCTAGAAATCAATACTTATTGAATTCCTTACCATTGTTCAGATTTCTGATACGAGATGCTTCGATAAGCCTTTATCTAAGCTCATACACCTTTTATTAGAAAGTTCATATGTGTGTCTATACTATTTCAGAACTTACAACAATAAGTTCCGAATGTCCGGAGTCATTATTCGAACTATGAAGAGGGATGTCGTAATCATAATCGAATTTGAGAATGTAGTTAACACAACTGCTATCTCCATAAAATTTATTTAGTGAAAGTGTTTCCTCACAAGCATTTTCATGAATTGAAAAGAAACCTTATGACACGTTTTTATGGTGTATGTGTCCCTATCCATGTGAATCTGTCATTTCCAACCATTATCATAAGATAAGGTCTCTGACAAACTCAACCTCATATGGACTGAAGTTGTTCAATCTTAATTTCTTGCCACTTGGTAGCATAAAGGCCTATCCTGTCTTCCAAGTTGTTGAGCAGCTCATCCTTACTGGTCAATGCACTTTCATTGATCAAGGTGTTTTGCTTTATGCAATCAATTGAGAACTCATAGAACTCACATGCATAGTCAACTTTAACTGGAATGGGCGTAGAAACACGAATATGTCAACATGATAGGTTACAAACCTCAAGTCGTGTGCTAGTAATAAACGATAGGTTTATTCTTGATTAATTCTTGAAACTTTTCAAGATCTTTAAGAATCCCACTGGCCTCTTGACATATAAGATTCTCTTGTCAAGAAACATTCCTTAACACACAAATATTCAAGAGTTAGTGTGGATTCTTATCAAGAATGACACTTCATATAAGTGGTCTTAGTTGGTCTTTGTTTTAGCCAAAACATCACTAATACCAATTTGAAATATGCAAGAGTTAGAAAACATTTATATTCCATATTTCATGATGTGTTATAAACCTACTTAAGATATGTCACTCAAGTCACAATCTTGGAGTATGACTCTAATACTCGATTTTGGAACAGAGTATGACTCACCTTTTTTATTTAACCATTTCAACAATTCCCGATTCTTCTTCTTAGCCATACAAGTGTACTAAGGTGTCCTTAGAGGATCAATTGTGATATGGTGTCATAATCATTAAGATGATCATAAAACACTATATATAAGTACTTTCATTTCCTTTTAGACTGGAGAAACTTTATCTTTCTGCCTAATTGATTCTTCTCATTCATTTTGCTATACACTAAAATTTTTTCAATGATTCAAAATTACACTTAATCTTGTAAGTATAACCATATTTACTGAAATTTTAGTAAATTATGACAGATAGTCTTATCGTTCTTTGTGGTGGACTTGACCAGTTCACATCAATGTGTACTAGATCCCTTAGTCTTTCACTTGACTCACATCTTCATGTGATTAAGGAATTAGTCTTAATTTACCAAAGATGAAACTTCTCATTCATCATACAATACAAATTGAATGATTCCAAGTTTCTGTCCAATTGAAACTTGAGTCATGAGAATCTTTCCTTATTTGGTAAATTTTTGACACTACCACAAACAAAAGAATCAAATCTATTTATATATTGCTAATAATATATAAACACCAAATTTTCACAAATGTCATTGCAAGGAGATATAAACTAAGACAAAATCAAAAATTTTCTTTATTTATAAAAATATGGAAAAACTTGTCCTTACAATGCAATTACAAATGAAAACTATGTTACTACATATTTCTAAGCAATCTATCATAACTCCTAAGCAGCAACTCAAAACTCTTATCATCGAATCATGCGATCGAAATCCATCTCTTCGCAATCAGACTCAACATGCTTTTCCCTTAAGCTACCTTTCTTTTCATCGATCTTACAAAACATCAAAATGTAATCTTATCACATCATGTATTATGAATCTACAAATATGAACTTAATAGAGTTAGATAATGGACTTACTCGAAGTAGAGTTGTACATCTTGACTTTTCAATCTTTGCGATCTATAAGGTAAATATGGCAGCTTCGCATCCAATGCCCCTTCTCTTGACAATAGAAACAGACAGAATTTTTTGGAATCTCAGACTTAGCATTTCTCTTTACCATCCGGTCAAACGGTTTGACCTCGGTCGATCCCTTTCCATTGGGAAGAGAAAACTTTTCTGGACTTCTAATGTCATCATTATCAATGTCCATGGAAGTTTGGGAAGTAGACCTTTCATTCGAATTTGCTTTTTCCGTGTGCCAAATCATTGTTGACTTGGCAGCAATTAGCAAATATGTAAGACTGATAAGGGTCACGTCACGGTCTATTATTATAGTAATCTTTAATGAACTCACTATATGACTCAGGAAGCGATTGAAGAACCAAGTCAACAGACAGATTCCTCAAGACATCGATACCCAACATTCCCAACTTGTCAATATGCAACTTCATCTCCAAGATGTGAGCACATATAGATTTTCCATCTTCGTGTTTGCTTGACAACATGGCTTGAGTGACCTTGAACTTTTCAAGTCGATGAACACGTGGGTCAGGGAGAATTATTGGAAGAGGTGGAAGAAGTGAAAAATGATTTCCATTTCCATGATCCAATTGTGAAACATCATCTTCATGTAAAAAGCTTTTCCAAAAGATTCGGGAAGACCATAGTTGTCAGAATTAGACATCTACAAAAGGGAGAAATTCAAGTTAATTGATTCAATCTTTAATATAACACCCAAATGAAATATTAAGGCTATACAATTCGGTAGAGGGATGTTGTAATCTAATTGCAAAATATTTGAAGGTAAGTAAATGACGATTTACCAATTTCTACCATTAAAAACGAAAATGAACATTAGGTTTTAATTGAATTGAAATTCCTAGATCTTTTGAGATTCATTGAACTCTTCAATGGCATGTTTAATCTCGATTATGCCATTTAAGTTTGTGATTGGGATACCGAGGATCACAAACAAGGTGTGAATAACCATGCAAATTAGCTTGGTACTCTCGAAGTCATTTATCACATAATCAATGTGTTGGTTAACCAAACACGCTCCATTGATCTATGATAATCTATGAGCTACCCATTACCATCCTACATTAGTCCCATATTAGTGTGCCGATTAACCACATATGCTCCACTAATGACCAATAAGGTGTAATGTGCAATTTCATGGATTAGCACCAAATTCATATTTTTCCTAAAGTAACTAAGATTTGGGAATGTATAAAAGCGTTTAGTTACTTCGCATTTTATTATACTTATAATGGGAGTTTGTGTCCTATCCTACCCGTACGGCTAACGACCCTCCACTAGTCAAGGGTGCAGTGGGTAAGAGTGGATACCCAATGGCGGTCATTTTATAGGCCGCTTCCTTAAACACCCCTTATAAACTAGCTTCGTGAATGGGGCCTACTAACGGTAAGGCTGACCTTTTACTTATACATATATAACATATTAGATTTTTAATTTTATATATAGTATACGGGTGTATTTTATATATTTAAAATACTAAGTGGTTTAATCTATTAATAAATTAGACTTTTAATTTGAATAAACTTAAACCATATTATTATGGATATATCAATTCTCTGTTTTAATTAAACACTCAATTAATTTAATAAAATCCATAAGGGTGTAATTTGAATTTTTCAAAGCACTAGGGTTTTAGAATTTAGATATATCAAAATTAAATCTTTTTAATCAAAATTTAAATTTCAAAACTCGAGGGCAAGTTTTGAAACTTTTCAAAACATTCTAGATCAAATTTTAAATAATTTAATTAATCAAATAATTTGTCATTATCTAAATTTGAACTAATTCAATTTATGGCAAGATAATTCACATCAAATAATACAAATAATTATCTTTATCATATAAACTAATAATTATCTTATACTTTGTCACACCCCGCTAAAGCGGAAACGCAAGGTATGACAGCGATAACGGTTTCAATGCAAAAGATAAAGATACATCACCATAGCAGTATTTAAAAGTTTACAATCCATAGTTTCAAAAGAAACAAAATACAAGTTTTTCAAAATAACATTGTTCAAAATATAGCTTCATAATAGCTTCAACACGATGCCACATGCTCTATGATGATGAATCTTTACATCCACTTACTAATTACTTCCTGAAAAAGCATGTAAAACGAGCATCAACTATGAAAATAGTTGGTGAGTATCACAAGTTTATAAAAATCGAGCGTACAATAAGGCTTTTCGTAAATACAAGTACATTGCTTCAATGATAAACAAGTTGATTGCTATTAATGAATACAAGTTTATTGCTATAACGAGAAACGAGTTTGTACGTGTATGAGCAAATAATGAGTCTCAACCAAACCTATGACTGAAGCCCTATCGAGATCTATGCTTATCGTTCCATAGATGAATATGGTATCATGCACTCCAGCGATTCGGGCGAGTGAGGAGTTGTCAATTCCTAATAGCGCTATCCATAACGACCATTGGCTCAAAGAGTTAATGGTTAGAGATAAGGGAAGGGCCTTAGTACGATAAGTTCTCATGTTCCGTGTTGCATAGACATACATAAAGAAACATAGCAATACAATAGCAATCATGTTTGATACAATTCAATTTAAATACAACATGCAAACAGTAGTTTTTCTGGACATGCTTTTCCACCCCAAAACATAAAAACCAAAAATAGGGGAGTGCGTGAATACTCACGATGTTTTGTGTAGACACAAGCGGTACTTCGGGATGCACCAACGTCTTACTACCGGGATCCTACGACATCAAACACACGCACTAGTGAGTTTCCATGTCGATATCTAATGCTAATATACTAAACTCTACATATAGGGAAATGCCAATTTATGTTTTAGTATTTGATTTTATATCAATTAGTTACACTTTTTCTGAAGTAATGAAATTCTATATATCGGGCGATTAATTACAACCTTGGAATATAAACTTTCCAAATTTTTAAGTCCTTATTACAACATAAATTCACGAAAATAGCATTCGAGGGATAAAAATTCTCAAACTTTTTATTTAACTGTTATTACACAATACTAAGCTGGGAAAATTATAAAAATAGATTTCCAAGCTGTTTAATTATATTTTATGATTTTTGAGCATTTATTTCAATAAAAATTGAAATAAATAGAAAACAGTTTCCAAAATTACCCAAACTTTTTATTTAATTGTTATTATACATAAATAGGCTGGGAAAAATATAAAAGATATTTTTCAGTGCGTATTTCTATTTTTCCTTGCTTTATTCCTTTAAATAGTCATTAATTAAAGAAATAATATTAAACAGTTCAAATAAATCACCATAAATTTTTGTAACATCATTTACAGTATAAATATCCTGGGAAAAATATCAAAAGTAGTTTTCATAATGTATAAACTGGTTTTGGATATTTATGTATATTTAAGTGTATTTTAGTGCAATTAACTTTAGAAAATAAGAGAAAAATAGTTTACAGTAGAGAAAAATATTCAAAATTTTTATGTAACCTCCTACTCTATAATATTATATCCTGGTAAATTTTCATGAATTTTGGATAATCAGAACTATTTCTCCCATTTTTAAACCATTATAATTACCAAAAATTGGGAAAAATAGTAAAACATGATGGAAAATCTTGAAATTATTTTCTGGAGTCACCCATCACAAGTAAGGTATGCGAAAATTGTTAGATACAATTTTCACATCCTATAAAGTGGTTTTGTAATTTATCATGTCCTAAATAAAAGAAAATTAGAAATCATATGAAACAGTAACAAAAATTGCTGAAATTTGCTGAGGGGTCATTATTCCCTATAAGGATCGTCCATGAATTTATTTAGGATTTATTGACCTCTAGAAGTATTTTATATGATTTATGCCCTTGGTTTTAGCAATAATTCTAATAAATCAAAGAAATAACAAAAGCTCTTGAAATTTTCCAGATTATCTCATGCATGCAAGGGCTTTCAAAAGGAAAAATGTAAAAAAATGTATTCAGAAGAGAAATGAGGGTAATGATTCCAAACAATTTAAGAAAAGTTGCATGCAATAATGCATGAAGTGTAAATGTGGCTGAAGTTCATGAATTTGTGTAGCCCATTCAGTAAGGTTTTAAGCCACAAAATTTCAACCATAATTCACTAGATATGCTAAGTTTCTAAGGTATTTTTCCTCAGATTTATGGTTGGGTTTAAGGCCATTGTTTAAGCAAGATAAAAATAGTGATCACAGAAAAAGAGCTGTATGCGCAACCTTTTTGTAAAATCTGCTAAAAATCGGATATTTAATATTTTACAGTGAGACCAGTTGGGTTTGAAAGTTAACTCGGGTAACTAACCAATACAAAAAGAATATCATGATTTGGTTAAGAAATGACTTAGTTATGACTGTTCAAAGTCGAACAAAGTAATATGGCAGATTGCATGTTTGCTTGTGTGCATTATTAGGGTATTTCAACAAGACAATCATGCATGTCTTTGGTAAGGCCCGATTTCTAACACATGCATGGAATGAATGAGCATCCAACATGTACTAGAAATGGTTTAAATGCTTTTGTTCATGCATGAACACAAAAGAAATGGAGAAGAACATGAAATATTAGGTTTTGATGTCACATGATCATATGTGCTTCTTTTCCACTCCTTGCATGGGTTTGATCCCGGATTTTCACCATCTCTAACACATGCATTGTGTTATGGTGAGAATCTACAAACCACAAGGGGAGAATAAAGATTTCTAGCCATGGAAAGGCATAGAATCCGAAAAGTAGAGAAGACTAAGAAGAAAAAGAGGTTTAACCATGAAACTATGGAAGAAGATGTTGTTGTTTACCTTGGTTTTGACCTTGAGAGAAGTAAGAACACTTCAAGGGCTTCACAATCTCGAAATTTTGCAGAGAAATGAGATGATTTTCGTGAGTTTAGAGAGAGGGAAGAAGAGAGTGAAGTGTGTGAAGAGAGTGAAGTGAGAGAGTGAAGAGGTGGAGTAAGGGTTTAAGCTTAATGATTGTGTTTTGGGGAAGAGAGAGGGCATGGGGAGAGGTGATGGCCGGTTTTTGCATGCATTTTGGCCTCCTCTCTCCTAAATTTTAAACTTTATAAACTTCCCTCCTATATTTTATATAAAAACATTCATTTTTATAAAATGTTTATTAAGCAATTTGATTTATTTAAAAATCTTGTTTTCAACAAATAATTTATGATTAATACTTGTAATTTATATTTCTAGTTCATTGGTATAATCCATAATTTGATTAATAAAATTTGATATTAGGAAGTTTATAGCCAAATTTTATAAAGTTTTTAAGCTTTATAATTTATAACTTTGGATTTTTGGCTCTTTAGGGTTTTTGGAATATTGTTTGATATTCAACAACATGTTGAAGTATAATTAGAATGTTTTAATTTATTTTTAGAGTTTTATACCCTATTTCAATTATAACAAAGCTTGAAGCTTTATTCTAATTATAGTATTGGCATTTCCTATTGTAGCTAAGCAACTTACTAGAATTGTAAGTATCAAGTATATTAGTCCTAGACCTTAGTTGGATCCTAGTTTATGCAAGATTTTTGACCTAATTTATACTACTAGGTCATGGCATGTTGTGCATGAATGGTTATTATAAAGATGCATGAGTCCAAGAATGACCTGAATTGGTAGTTGTCACAGTATCCCCCACTTAAAAAGAATTTCGTCCCGAAATTCATTCTATGTCATCGCTTGTCATCGCAAGGGAAAAGTTGCGGATACTTTTCCTTTATGAAGTCCTCGCGCTCCCAGGTGTACTCCGGCCCGCGTTTTGAGTTCCATCGAACTTTCACAATCGGGATCTTACTCCGCTTAAGTTGTTTTACCTCCCTGTCAAGGATTTCTATCGGTTCCTCAACGAAGCTCAGCTTATCATTGATCTTAATTTCCTCCAGGGGTACTATCAATGTTTCGTCGGCTAGACATTTCTTAAGGTTGGAGACGTGGAATGTGTCGTGAATGGCGCTTAACTCTTGGGGCAATTGGAGTTTATACATTACTGGACCAATCCTTTCAAGGATTTCAAAGGGTCCAACATATCTCGGGCTTAGTTTTCCTTTCTTACCAAAATGCACAAGCCCTTTCCAAGGCGACACTTTTAAAAGTACCTTGTCTCCTACATGGAATTCTAATGGTTTTCGACGATTATCCGCATAACTTTTCTGACGATCTCTAGCAGCTTTAAGCTTATCCTTGATGATAGCAATCTTGTCGGATGTTTCCTGGATAAGTTCGACTCTAGTCAATTGTCTGTCTCTGATTTCTGTCCAGCATAAGGGCGAACGACACTTGCGTCCATACAATGCTTCATATGGAGCACATTGGATACTCGTGTGGTAACTGTTATTGTAGGAAAACTCAATTAGGGGTAAATGAGTATCCCAATTTCCTTTGAACTCAATGACACACGCTCGTAGCATTTCTTCCAATGTTTGTATTGTTCTCTCTGTTTGCCCATCTGTCTGAGGGTGGTAAGCTGTGCTCAAATCTATCTTGGTTCCTAGTGCCCTCTGTAACATCCACCAAAATCGAGATGTAAAACGACTATATCTATCAGAAATGATAGATAAGGGTACACCATGCAGAGAAACAATTTTGTCGATGTAGATTTGGGCCAATTTTTCCATCTTGAAATCTTCTCGAATGGGGAGAAAGTGTGCAGATTTCGTCAGTCGATCCACTATGACCCAAATTGAGTCATGACCTTTAGCAGTTCTAGGAAGTTTGGTAACAAAGTCCATAGATATTTGATCCCATTTCCATTGGGGAATTTCAGGTTGTTAACCCTTGGAATCCAGACCCTGTCTTTAAAATAACTAACTCCATCAGGTTTGGTTTCAAATCTTTCTTCCAAACCATGTAAAGTTTCGCCTGTAAGATTTTCCTTGCATAACACTTTCTCCTGGGCATTATTGATTTGAGATTTCAAGCTTGTCTGAATTACCATTCCCAAAGCTCTCACATGGGAAGGTTTCACTCTTTCTTTCCTACTAAGAGCGACGGCTACTACGTTAGCTTTCCCTAGGTGATATCGTATCTCACAATCATAATCACTAAACAACTCTACCCATCTTCTCTGCCGCATGTTTAACATTTTCTGATCCAGGATATGCTGAAGGCTTTTGTGATCGGTATAAATGGTGCACTTGGTTCCGTACAAATAATGCCTCCATATCTTAAGGGCGAAAACTATTGCTCCTAGTTCTAGATCATGGGTGGTATAATTCTTCTCGTGCGGTTTGAGTTGTCTGGAAGCATATGCAATGACCTTATCTTTTTGCATTAGCACACATCCTAATCCTTGATGAGACGCATCACAATACACCACAAAGTTCTCTAATCCTTCTGGTAAAGCCAGAATTGGTGCATTGCACAACTTGTTTTTCAGGATTTGAAACGCCTCTTCGTGTTTCTCTTCCCAGAGAAATTTTCTATCCTTTTGGGTCAAAGATGTTAATGGTTGAGCAATCCTAGAGAAATTCTCAATGAAGCGTCTGTAGTACCCAGCTAATCCTAGGAATTGTCGTATTTCTGTCGGGGTTTTGGGGGCCTCCCATTTCTTGATTGCCTCTATCTTAGCTGGATCTACATGGATTCCTCTTTCACCGATCACATGACCAAGAAAATGTACTTCCCGAATCCAAAATTCACACTTAGTGAACTTGGCATACAATTTATGTTCCTTCAACAGCTCCAACACTAGCTTTAGATGTCTATTGTGATCTTCTTTGGTCCGCGAGTAAACAAGTATGTCATCGATAAATACAATTACAAACCTGTCTAGGTATGGTCTACAGACCCTATTCATCAAATCCATGAATACAGCGGGTGCGTTCGTTAGTCCAAAAGGCATGACTAAGAACTCATAATGTCCATAACGGGTTCTAAATGCTGTTTTGTGAATGTCCTCTTCGTGAATTCTTAGCTGATGATACCCTGACCGAAGGTCGATTTTTGAGAAGTAGGAAGCGCCCTGCAACTGATCGAACAAGTCATCTATTCTAGGGAGGGGATATCGATTCTTGATTGTCAACTTGTTCAATTCTCTGTAATCAATGCACATTCGGAACGAACCATCTTTCTTTTTGACGAATAACACTGGGGCTCCCCAAGGTGAAGAACTTGGCCAAATAAACCCTTTGTCTAGAAGTTCTTGAAGTTTTCCGGATAGTTCTTGCATCTCGGATGGTGCAAGGCGATATGGTGCTTTTGCTACCGGTGCCGCTCCGGGAATTAAGTCTATCCGAAATTCGACCTGTCTGTAAGGGGGTAGACCGGGCAATTCCTCCGGAAATACTTCGGGATAGTTTTGAACCACTAGAATCTCCTTGAGTTGCTTAGCTTCAGGTTCTCTTTCTAGCACGTGGGCCATGAATGCAATACAATTCTTCTTCAGGTACTTGTGAACCTTCACGCTTGATACTATGTTTAAACTTCTTCCTAGCTTCTCACCGTGTATGATAAGGGTTTCTCCATTAGGGAGAGGCACTATGATGACTTTCTCATAACAACCAATGTCCGCTCTATTTTTGGATAACCAATCCATCCCTACTATCACATCAAAACTACCTAGCTCTATAGGAATTAGGTCAATGCTAAAGAGTTTATCAGCTAAATTCAAAGTACAACCAGGAATTATATCACTAGCCCTAATTTCATACCCATCAGCAAGTTCAATAGCATAAGCATTCCTCATCTTTACCGATTTCAAGCCAATTAACGGTCTAAATGCTAAAGAAACAAAACTCCTATCTGCTCCCGCATCGAATATTACTGATGCAAAATGGTTGTTCAGGAGGAACGTACCTGTTATCACTTCAGGGTTCTGACGAGCTTCTTCTGCACCAATCACAAAGGCTACACCTCTTGGCTGTCCAACTTGATTTCCTTGAAAGTTTTGCCTGGCTTGGCCTTGTCCATTGTTCAGTTTAGGACATGCTCTACGGAGATGATCATTACTCCCGCACTCGCAACATGTCCTTTTCCCTCCTTATTCACCTTACAATACTTCGACTAATGCCCTGTTTGCTTACAGTTTTGGCACACCGGGCAAGCTCCCTTGTGATGGACGTTACACTTATTGCACTTCGGAAGCGGCCCTGAGTACTGCTTTCGCTCCTGCACTTCTTGTCCTTGAGTTTTCACTAGTTCTTGCTCCTGGGCTCTTACCATAAAGTTTCTTGAGACTTTCTGCTTCCTCCCTGACTTGCCTCCATACTTCTTCTCTCCCTGATTTGTTGGCTTCCTCTTGCTACTAGATCTTTCCTTTGCTGATGCTCCCATCCTTATCACATCATTGGTTAGTCGATTTGCTAGGCTTACTGCACTTTGAATGGTAGTTGGGTTTGCTGAGGTAACCATTCCCCGAATCTCTGGTGCCAGACCCCAGATGTAACGATCTATCCGTTTCTCCTCAGGAGTAACCATGTGAGGTACTAGTTTTGCTAGTTCATGAAATCGGACTGTGTACTTCCCTATTTGTGTTCCAACCATAGAATGGTTCCAGAATTCATATTCAAGTTTCTGAAGTTCATCCTTGGGACAATACTCCTCTATCAGCAGCTTCTTTAGGTCTTCCCAAGTTAGCTGATATGCTGCTGTACGGCCTCGGGTTTGCACTAGAGTATTCCACCAGGTTAATGCCCTATCTTGGAATAGGCAAGATGCATACTCAACTTTGTTGCGCTCGAGGCATTTGCTAATATGAAGGACCGACTCCATGCTGTCAATCCATTTCAGTAACCCGACCGCACCTTCCTTTCCATGGAACTCCTTAGGTTTACAGGCCATAAAGGACTTGTAGTTACATTCTCTTTCATTGTTTCCCCGGTTTCCTCCACTACTTCCTTGGTTAGCATTAAGTCCTGCAGTTACTTGAGTAACAATGTTTGGGATTGCTTGCATGAGTTGTTGTGCTACCATTTGAGCAACATCGGGCGTTTCGTTCTTTGGGCGCCCGCGATTAGGCCTTCCTGACATGGTTCTATGACACAGGAGAAGAAATACGTATAAATACATAAAATAATGTATAATATGTATTTCACTACCATTTTGAAAACCGTAAGTGTTGTCAAATTAATGGGTTGCATTAATACTATGCATATAGATTTGAGAAAGGAAAGAAAAGAAAAATCTCTTTTATTCAACCACTTACCAAATAAATTTTAGGGTTTGACCTCATAGTAAAAGTTTTCAAACATAAAATAAAATTTTTCATTACCATTTGAAATAATCTTAAAACCAAACCAATACATCAATCCCAAAATAAAGTTTTAAATATTTTTCCCAAAAGACACCCAACATGGATTTTCATTTCAAAACAAAATAAAACAAAATACTGAAATCAGAACCAAAAGCCAATCGCTATCCCAACAAGAAGCATCAACACCACAATCAGGAACAGCCCACCAAACACATAATATGCTGTCATCGCATGACCTGCCTCTCGTCTAGCGGCACTAGCAATGTCAGCAGTCTCCATCGAATGCTGATACAGGATTTCCATTCCTGCCAAGACTTCATCCAAAACTTCTCGATGCCCAGCTATCACAGCGAGACTGTGACGTAGGCCCGCTGCTATCGACTGCAATCTCCAGGACTCCTCCGGGGTCATACCTGGCTGTCTGACAGGTATCCCTATGACTTGCTGAGGTGAGGGTGCTCTCGGTCCTGCATCGCTGGGTTCTGCTCCGCTAGGTCCTGCCATGCCATGTCCTGCTGTGCTGGCGGGTATCCTTCCTGGAATGGGAACACTCTTCCTCGCTGTCCTCCGAATGCGAAGTCCATAGAGCGGTGGCTGTGGCAACACCGATGTCGGTGATGCCTCGCGTCGTTGACTCGGGGCGTTGTCATTGCTGATCTCCACCGAGTTCCCAGTATCTTCCGTATCCTCTGATGGGTCTTCTTCTACCGAGGCGGGGGGATTACGTCGAGGGATAACAGTGACGTAGCCGGATTCATCGGCTGAGGCGGTAGCGCGGGAAGATGACGATGTTGACATAGTGGACTGTGACATAGTTTCAATGAGATATGAAATAAATGACAATGCATGCCTATAATATGCAATGCTTACACACACCAAAATTAACCTTTTGAAATTTTGAAATAAAGTTTTCTCAAATATTTTTGTTGAACATATTCCCATTATAATTAGCTCAAGCTTTGTATAAATCTTTTCTTAATTAAACATAGGTGATAAGGCTATGTTTAATCAAGGTCCAATAATACAACTCCCGACCTAATTATACTAGTAATATGTTTGATGTAAAAAGAATTTCTTTGTAAGTTTTAGTTATAGGTTGTGTTTTCTTAAAGAAAAACCGATGTTCTCTATAACTATAGCTCTGATACCACTTCTGTCACACCCCGCTAAAGCGGAAATGCAAGGTATGACAGCGATAACGGTTTCAATGCAAAAGATAAAGATACATCACCATAGCAGTATTTAAAAGTTTACAACTCATAGCTTCAAAAGAAACAAAATACAAGTTTTTCAAAATAACATTGTTCAAAATATAGCTTCATAATAGCTTCAACACGATGCAGCATGCTCTATGATGATGAATCTTTACATCCACTCACTAATTACTTCCTGAAAAAGCATGTAAAACGAGCGTCAACTATGAAAATAGTTGGTGAGTATCACAAGTTTATAAAAATCGAGCGTACAATAAGGCTTTTCGTAAATACAAGTACATTGCTTCAATGATAAACAAGTTGATTGCTATTAATGAATACAAGTTTATTGCTATAACGAGAAACGAGTTTGTATGTGTATAAGAAAACAATGAGTCTCAACCAAACCTATGACTGAAGCCCTATCGAGATCTATGCTTATCGTTCCATAGATGAATATGGTATCATGCACATGCATTGTGTTATGGCGAGAATCTACAAACCACAAGGGGAGAATAAAGATTTCTAGCCATGGAAAGGCATAGAATCCGAAAAGTAGAGAAGACTAAGAAGAAAAAGAGGTTTAACCATGAAACTATGGAAGAAGATGTTGTTGTTTACCTTGGTTTTGACCTTGAGAGAAGTAAGAACACTTCAAGGGCTTCACAATCTCGAAATTTTGCAGAGAAATGAGATGATTTTCGTGAGTTTAGAGAGAGGGAAGAAGAGAGTGAAGTGTGTGAAGAGAGTGAAGTGAGAGAGTGAAGAGGGAAGAGGTGGAGTAAGGGTTTAAGCTTAATGATTGTGTTTTGGGGAAGAGAGAGGGCATGGGGAGAGGTGATGGCCGGTTTTTGCATGCATTTTGGCCTCCTCTCTCCTAAATTTTAAACTTTATAAACTTCCCTCCTATATTTTATATAAAAACATTCATTTTTATAAAATGTTTATTAAGCAATTTGATTTATTTAAAAATCTTGTTTTCAACAAATAATTTATGATTAATACTTGTAATTTATATTTCTAGTTCATTGGTATAATCCATAATTTGATTAATAAAATTTGATATTAGGAAGTTTATAGCCAAATTTTATAAAGTTTTTAAGCTTTATAATTTATAACTTTGGATTTTTGGCTCTTTAGGGTTTTTGGAATATTGTTTGATATTCAACAACATGTTGAAGTATAATTAGAATGTTTTAATTTATTTTTAGAGTTTTATACCCTATTTCAATTATAACAAAGCTTGAAGCTTTATTCTAATTATAGTATTGGCATTTCCTATTGTAGCTAAGCAACTTACTAGAATTGTAAGTATCAAGTATATTAGTCCTAGACCTTAGTTGGATCCTAGTTTATGCAAGATTTTTTGACCTAATTTATACTACTAGGTCATGGCATGTTGTGCATGAATGGTTATTATAGAGATGCATGAGTCTAAGAATGACCTGAATTGGCAGTTGTCACATACTTTGACAATTATCTTCTAATTGGATTAAGATATGCATTACCATAACAGATAAAACAAATTTTTTTATTAAAAAATAGTATATGGTAATCATCCAAATCCAATCTTAGCCAAAATCCCGAAAAGTTTCAGCATTACATCAACCCTATGGTGCACATTCAACCCTAAAACTTTGGATCGGGTTTTATCTAATTGTACATGCAATAATCATCCAAAGCTAAATCCCTAATGGACTAGCATACACGGTTTGAAATTTCCATGTAAACTAGGGTTAGAAGCTTACCTTTCTTGTTATGTAGCAATATTAAGTATAATCCTTCTTGATCTTGGAATTTGAAAGTCTAGTGCCCCAAGTGTTGCACCTCTAATGAAGTCACAAATACCCAATGCAACAAGATGACTTAGGAGAGAAGGATTTTCGGCTAGGGCTTCACATAAAACTCATAGATCCGAACTCCCATGTAGAGGGTCTATTTGTAGTTATGGCTGCTAAGGTTTTAAGGTGGAAACCCTAATTCCTTACTTAGGCAACAAGCAATACATGAACTCCTTCCTTAGAGTCCATGGATGGAATCTATAGGACTTCCCCTATAGGATTTTGTCCACTCCACTTTATGGAGTCCATCAGCCTAACTTTGCAACTATCAATGATTTGCAAAAACAGTCCCTCAATTATTAATCAGTTCCTTTAATCCCAAAATTAATACTAGATTAATTTTTGATTAAATTAATAATAAGATTTCCAAATAATATATTAATCCTGTAATATACTAATAAAACCATTTCAGGTACCAATTTATTATTCATATAATAAATCCTACTCCCCTCCCCCCCCCCCCTCTCTCTCTCTCTCTATATATATATATATATATATATATATATATATATATATATATATATATCCTCTTGTCATCCTATCAAGTTGCATGAGTGAAGGCAACCCAAAAAGACCATGCTCATAATCAAATCAAGTACATACCAAAAATAGTTATGGGCTTAGACACCTAATCCAACATAAACTTTCTTTTTACTGATTGGAAAAGTCATCTTACCCATTTTAGTAGGTTAACTTGCCTCGTCACTTGCCAAGTAAGCATGGGATTTAACCCATTGTGTCAATACTGAGTTGACTTGATGACACACTTGATGACACTTGCAAAGAGTAATTACCATCTTCAATTTCCACCAACACCCCCAAAACCTTACACTGTCGATTTGATTGAGTGTCAGGCACACACCTCGAATTAAAAGAGGACACACCCATGTGGGGTTTGAAGTAAAACAACCCCAACAACCGTACACTATCGATTTGATTCTTTCTTAAGTTTGGGTGATAGGTGGATTTGAAACTGTGACATCCCCATTTTCATGGCCAGAAAAGACAGATTTGTTTATGCTTTGTTTTAAAATCAGAGTAATCATTTAAAGAAAACTGCTGTGGAATTTGTTCCCAAAACAAAATGTGATAAGAATTTATCAAAAGCATTTCTTTAAAGAAATGTATTTTTCATTAAATAACAAAACCTCGGGATGTCATGTTCCAATATAGACCAATAGCATAAACAGTATAAAATAGACCTTACAATAGTTATTTACAACTACTGATCTATAATTCAAAATATCTCGTCAAGTCCACCAACTTTTACTCTTGTGCCATTACTTGTAATGCAAAGAAAATTGAGTAGGTCAGGCTTGGGAGTTTGGTGAGCATATAGGGTCTTCAACCCACATTAATATAATTATTATATTCAATCATCAAGCAATCAACGTATCTTCTTTATTTCTTAAGGTTTTACCCTAATAATCAACCATCCTTCCTTCATTCGTTCCTAAGGATTGACCTAAGGAATTGGTACAAAGTCTACTGCGGCCTGAGGTTCATCTACACAGTACTAAATCCATAGCTCCCAAGGTTCATTTACATAGTACTAAATCCATACCTTCCATCATTCATTTACATAGTAATAAATCCATAGCTACCAAAGTTCATCTACACTGTACTAAATCCATATCTACCATCGTTTTATTATGAGACACTAAATCTATAGCTGCCAGGGTTTTTAGAGTAAACCGGTGAAAATCAAGTCCACAACACCTACAAGTTGCGATGGTAGCTATATATTTAGTACAATGTAGATGAATGTTGCTAGCTATGGATTTATTACAGTGAAGATGAACGTTGGTAGCGATGGATTTAGTACTGTATATATGAACCTTGGCAGCTATGGATTTAGTGTTTGTTATAGGAACCTCGGGCAACAATGGACTTTGTGCCCATTCCATAGGTCAATCCTTGGGAACGAATGAAGGAAGGATAATTGGTTCTTAGGGTAAAACCTTAATAAATAGAGAAGATAATGGGGATGGTAAATTGGGTTGATTGTTTGATGATTGAATATAATAATTATATTATTGTGGGTTGAAAACCCTATATGCTCACCACGCTCCTAAGGCTGACCCACTCAATTTTCTTTGCATTACAGGTAATGACACAAGAGTAAAAGTTGATGGACTTGATGAGAGATTTTGGATTATAGATCAGTAGTTATAAATAACTGTTGTAAGGTCTATTTTATACTGTTTATGCTTTTGGTCTGTATCGGAACATGACATCCCGAGATTTTGTTATTTAATGAAAAATATGTTTCATTACAGAAATGCTTTTGATAAATTCTTATCACATTTTGTTTTGGGAACAAATTCCACAACGGTTTTCTTTAAACGATTACTCTGATTTTAAAACAAATCATAAATAAATCTGTCTTTTCTGGCCATGAATTGGGAATGTTACATTCATGCACTGATTTTGATCCACTACTTCCTACACCAACACCTTGTGCTCCTTCACCTTTTTCAGTGACACCTCCTGCTCCTTCACCATTTTCATTGACACTTGTTTTCCTTTTTTTCACATTTAGTTTTGGCTTCCTACCAACTTCAGGTTTTTGCACTTGAGGTATTTCAGCTTGAGGACATATGACCTTGTTATTCCCACTTTTTTACACACACTACATGATATTTTTTCCCTGCCTTAGAGACAGTGTGCCCTGGGAGCTTTTCTAATGCATCTTTTCTTCTGTTAACCTTTGGTCTACCTGACATTTTTCTCATTGGTGGAAGAGGTGGTATAAAGTCAGTAGGTGGCCACATATTGCTACCATTCATCCCCTGAATTATATACATATATATGTTCTTGTATACTTTTCCATAGAACATTATATTTACATAACCACCAACATTTCTATTCAGAAAGGATATAGTTGCAACTAAATGCACACATCCATACCCATTAAGTTGCCACACTCTACAAGTACAATTCTTCCTGTCCAGGTCAACATCATAGGACTCAACCATGTTTCTTGTTTCCAATTGGTTTAGACCACTTGGTAAAACCTGCCAATACCTATTGCATACATAACATAAGTAAGTACATACAATTATGAGTGTAAGGATTAGAAAGTACCTTTGAGCTATTTTTAATTGATTAAGTAGGAGTGTAATTAAATTCTATATTCTCTCCATAACATACAATCTAATCTTCTTTAACATGGTGATGATTGGCTTTTTCCTTGCATCCCTGATGACACTCTTGAAACTCTCAGATAATCCATTATCAATTGCATCACACATCTTTCCCTCTTGAAAAAAAGCTCTACTCCAAGATTTTGGCTTTGTTTCCATATGATAAGCAAAGGTTTCATGGTTAAGCACTTCAATCTCCTTCATGAAAAAATTGAATAAAGGCTCATTGGATGCATTGCTTGCCTTCCAAAACATGGTTTCATAATGCACACCACTGTATCTTTTCCTAAAGTTGGCAACAATATGCATTGCACACTGCATATGTTCAGAAGTAGGCAGTACTTCCTTAACAGTCACTAACAGCCCGTATACAACAAAGGTAACATGTAGATAAAATGAAACCACAATATTAAAAATCAGGAAGTAAACAACTACAATATTAAAAATTAGGAAGCAAAACAACTTACCTGATGCTGATTCGATATTGATGTTATACCAAAACCATTATCCAGTTGAAGGTCATCTCTAAGGTTTTCCAAAAATCATTTCAAAATTTCTTTTTTCTCTATAGTTATACTTTTAAAAGGTTACCGAACTTGTAAATTTATGCTACAGTGGTCATTAAACTTTTGATTTGGTCACTTAACTTTTTGCTTTGCACTCATTTAGTCACGTAACTTTCGAAATTGTGCTCATTTAGTTTTTAAAATTTCAAAATAAAGGTACAAAAATGAACTATAAAAAAACTTTTAAAAATATAAAAGAGGAGCAAATGAGAATAAACCTAAAAGTTACGTGACAAAAAAAATATATTTTATGACCATTTTGACACTAATTTACAAGCTCTATGATCATTTAAAAAACGAGTTAAGTGACAAAATAAGCACAAAGTTAAAAGTTAAGTGACCAAAAATAACCTACATCGTTCTAATATATAATGTCGTTCATTAAAAAAAAAACTCTTAACATCTTGTTGTATATCTCTGCGTTTTCCCCATCTCTTTATTCCCTCGTCTTCTCCCTATCTCGACTTCTGAAATCAATAATTAGGCGTAGAGTTTTTATTTGATGTGATTGAATACTTTGAATAGTTGAATTGTTGCTTTATTGCCCTTCAGTATTAGGTCGCTGCTTCCTGTTTCCTTTTTAGTCGACTGGATCATATCTTTGGTCCAATTAACATACCCATAATAATAGCTTCAAAATATTTGTTCGCTTATATAAAGATATTATGCTTAATCATCAAACAATTAACCCAATTATCCATCCCTATTATCTTCTTTATTCTTAAGTATCTTCCTTAAGAATCATCTAAACCTCAATATTCATTCCTAAAGATTATCCTAAGGAATAGGCTCAAAGTCCATCGTTTCCTATCACACAAATGCCAATGCTATGTATTAGACACTAAGTCCATAGCTGCTAGAGTATTTTAGGGTACATCTGGTGAACACATAAGTCAAAACATATGGTGAACACTTAGTTCAAAAATACCTAGTGAATACGTACTTCAAAAACACCTACAAGTTAGGAGCCTGATATCGTTCCACTGGACTGCCTAGAATAGTATGTAGTTGTCATCTATACTCTGCTAGATGGCTAGATCATCTTAAACATTGAGGCCTCTCATCATTTTATCACACATCAACTATTTCATATACCCATGTTATACCCATCATTTTCGTAGATATGAAATACATATACAGTTTAAATCATTTAAAACATGTATAAATCATTCATCCAACATAGATATCAAGAACACATATAATATGCACACATAGCACGTAATTTCTATTAAATACTTCATATCTATGTGTAAGATGAAATTAACTATGCACTCACTTATTAAGGTGGTGATTCCATCGTTTCCTATGGAATTTTGTCAACAAATTTGGCTAAAATTCTAAAAACCATGACTTATTATAGATCCAAACAAATGCTTTTCCATTGTATGTATGTATTGTTGTTGATTTTCTATCTCCGCTCGGTACCAATAATACAGTTCAATAGCACAATAAACAAAAACAAAAAGAACAAAAAATACCATTCCGTGCAAGGTATGAGTGTTGGGTTTTTGAGCATTCTAACACTCCTAAGTGTACATGCAACCATAAATACCTTGATCTATGTTTTCTCTATTATACATGCAAATATGAATATTCCAAGGTATTACCCTATCTAGCATACAATCTTTTGATACTTAGGGAATATAACAAGTTAGAATACATACCTTGTTGATGTAGCTTGTCTTCATGAAGCTTGAGTGCCTAGTGCCCCAAGTGTGACACCTCAAATGGTTCACACAACACCATGAAAACTTCGAATAACCTTGAGAATAAGGATACTTTAGTTCTCTCTAGTGAAATCGATCTTGCCCTTTTGTGTACACACACTAGTTCCCATTTCACCAACCAAGGACATCTTTATATACTGTGAAGATTAGGGTTAAACCCATGACCCTTCATTTCGTATGATCCATGGGTTAAACACTCCATGAAATATCCATGAAAGCTTAGCCAAACCTAAATGAACTTGGCCCATCACACACACACACACACACACACACACATATATATATATATAAGAGTCCATATTTAATTAGTTCCTTTTAATCACTTAATTAATTATAAATTAATTATTGATCAATACTAATTAAATAATATGATTATATATTAATATATTAGAAATTATAATATATTAATATAAATCACTAGTATCTTTTTTCCGCATCTTGTCTATCCAATTATCCCGATGCAATGCAACCCAAATGGACCATGTCGGGTTGGGTCAAGTCTTACCAATTTTATTTATGGACTTAGACATTAATCCAACAGTCTCCCACTTGGATAAGTCTAAAACTATTATTGGGTATGACTTCAAAACCCGACTAGCAATCGTAGCTCTCAAAAACTTCTGTCGAACTTTGACATGTTAACTGAACTCTGATCTTGTCAATGAGTTGTCCATTAGATAAGGGATCATATATTACTCCATTCTAGATATCATATGGACTGAGACATGGATTATAAATCATTCTCTCTGTCCATTTGTTGTTTCCTGATTTCCGATTTATGATGACTAACTGATTGAACAGATCAAATCAGTCCTAGCTTGGCCAAGCACTCACATGTATCATCATTAAATCATCAAGGGCCCCACAGATATCGTTTTTATCCCGTAGGTAAAAGGAATGGATAAACTTCGACTCATATGGCTTATTCTACTACTTGTTGAATCATACACAAAGGCACGTTTTATAACATCGATTTACCAATGCATTTTCATGCAATCAATGTATAACCAACTCATAGTAACAACTCATATCTCTAGGTTTGAAGAATATAAGATATTATCGTCTCATGATCACTCGTGATAAAATCCATGAAGTGATTCCAATGAGCGTGGGTTGAATCCACTACTCATAACTTATGAGCACTCATGAGTGTTGTAGCACCACTTTGTCCAACATCTTAGACCTCCACAAGCCAACCCATGACAGTCTTGATTCATATCTACTTCTGACATATGACCGACTGTGGATGGTTTGAATAACTCAGTCATTTGGGAAGAATGACCTAGTTTATTCTAGAAGTCAAAACATGCAAAATGAAACACAAGAATAATTGAATCTAGTATAGTATCAAACCTATGAATATAAATAGAACACTTTTTATTTATCACCATACTGATTACTCATTATTCATTGTTTCGGTTTTATCAACTTACTACTTGAATTAAAAAACACTAGTTGTCCCATGCTCCAAGCATGTACACTATGTTTTTCTAAAAAATAACGTTTCCATACACTAAGTATGCACTCTGTGTTTATCTATGATCCTTACTTTGTGAAATAAACCAATTGAACATAATTTCAATGATTCTAATTTCACACTCCCAAATCCTTATCGAAAATGTAAGAATTCCAAATTCCTATCATTTATCGAAATCTGTTAGATTTTAAACTTATATTCATTGATCCTCTTGTAATGATTATGCACAAAGTCACAAAGACTTGTCAAAAGACAATAGATAGTATTCCAATGGAGATCAATTCCATGGAAACATCCTTCTTGCATTAAGTTTTCTAATCCTACATAGATTTAATAACTTCTATCTATGAAACATTCCCATTTTTGACTATCACTTCTGAATAAGAGTTGCCTTTTTTTCAGAATATGTCAATATGGTCCTTCCAAAAATTAACACTATACTTCCAACTGTCCTTGAGCAACCAATCTTTGGTAAACCTTAGATTGTCCTTGACAGTTGCTTAATCATTTTAGTCATATCCAATTCTAGACATTTTCCCTTCTTAATGCCCCATACATTTGGAAAATTTTAGAAAGGAAGAATATTATAGCACATGAAATCGATCCTGTACCCAAAGCAAATGGGACACGATTCATGATGTCTCACATAAAGACACGATTCTAGACTAGTCTTTTGCTACAATATTTTTTTATTTGTCATGTTCTCAAAATTTGACTATGAAGAGGGATGTCGTAATCATAATCGAATTTTAAAAATGCAATATATAGAATTTTCTTAAGTTGAACCAAACCAACATAAAACTCATATATAAATATATTCTTGACTAAAGATGATTAAAATCTCAATCTACGCTTTTAGAATTGAAATGAAGTATAATTTCCTCTCCCTTAATTATAGCAAAACAACTTTTTCAACCCCTACAACTCCACAAATTGAAACTTTTGTTTTCTGTAATTAGCATTTCTAACTTGCGACCTTTATCATAATTATCATGCTCCCACTAACATGATGATTATTAGCATAACACTTATGCACCCACTAGCTTTGACATGTACTGAGAAATCAATTGGACTTCTAGAAGTCAATACTTTACTGACTTTCTTACGAAAGTTCAGATTTCAAAGACGAGATTGCCTTGATAAGACTTTATCAAAATCATACACCTCATCTTAGATAGATCACATGTGTATCTAAACAATTTTAGAACTATGAAAAGGGATGCCGTAATCATAGTCTTAGTTGTTTAGATCTTTGTTATTTGCTTCAAATATACTTGGTGGAAGTGTTTCCTCACCATCATTTTCATGAATCGGAAACCTTATGACCCTTAGATTTTATGGTGTATGTGTTATTATCCATGTGAATTTGTCAAAACCATAATCACAAGACACGATTAATGACAAATCCAAACCCATATGGATTGAACTTGTGCAATCTTAACTTCTTGCCACCTCACAGCACAAGGGCCTGCCATTTCTTCCAAGTTGTTATGCAACCAATTGAGAACTCTAAGAACTCATATGTAAAGCCAACTTTCACTGGAATGGGCACAAAAGTAGAAATATGTCAACACAATAGGTTATAAACCTCATGTCGTGTGCTAGCGATAAACTTATAGGTTTTTATTCTTGATTATTCTTTCAGTATCTTTAAGGCCCCCACTATCCTCTTGACATATAAGACTATCTTGCCAAATATTCAAGAGATAGCTTGGATTCTTTATCAAGACAAACACTTCACACAATTGGTCTTAGTTGGTCTTTGTTTTATCCAAAACATCACAACTTACCAATTTCAAATGTACAAGAGTAGTATAGTTTTACTCTTACATTTTGACTAGTGTTAAGAAACCTTCCTTTAAGATATGTCACTGAAGTTACAATCTTGGAGTATGACTCTCAGAATTGTTTTTGGAATGAGGTATGAATCATCTTCTTGATTTGACCACTTGAACAATTCATAGCTCCTCTTCTTTGCTATCAGAATGCACTTAGAGGATGAATTGCGATAAGGTCTCTTAATCATTAAGATGATCATATAACATGATACTAAAGTACTCTACCATCTTTTCAGATTTGAGAAACTTTTATCCTTCTACCTAATTTGATTCTTCTCATTCATGCTGCCATACATCGAAAATTTTCCAATGTATCATAATTACACTTAAACTTGTTAGTGTAAATCATGACGAATAGTCTTATAGATCTTTTGTGGTGGACTTGATCAGTGCACAAGAATGTGTACTCAATCCCTTAGTCCTTCACTTGATTCACTTAAACATGTGAACAAGGAATTAGTCTTAATTTTCCAAAGATGAAAATTCTCATTCATCATACAACTTACATGATTCCAAGTTTCTATCCAATTGAAATTGGGTGATGAGAATCTTTCCTTTTTTGGTAAATTTAGACACTACCACAAATGAAAGAATCAAATCCACTTTCCAATATTGCTATCAATGGAATCATATAAAAAACGATTTTTTCACAAATGCCATTGTAAGGATACTTCGAATAAATAAAACCAAAAATTTTATTTTAAAACTTTGCGGAAAACTTATCCTTACAATGAAAAAGCATATGAAAAACATGTTGTTATCTATTCCTAAGAATATTACATAGCTCCTAAGTAACAGCTCAAAATTCTGATCACCGAACCATGCGATCGAAATCCATCTTCGCGATTAGAATCAACATATACTTCCTTCTTCACTTTTTCTTTGATTCTTAAAACATCAATATGTGACCCAGTCAATTCATGTAATAAGAACCTTAAAATAGAAACTTAACAGAGTTTGATAGTGGACTTTACCTGAAGATCTTTCAGGTAAATTTGGCAGCTTCGTAACCAATGCCCCTTACCATGTACCATTGTCAATGTCCATGGAAGTTTGGGAAGTTGATCTTCTAATCAAATTTGCTTTACTAGTCCTCCTAATCATTGTTGATTTAGAAGCACCAAGTAAATAGATAAGATCATTAAGGGTCATGTCATAGTATGTTCCATAGTAGTCCCAAAGGAACTCACTATGTGACATAGATAGTGATTAAACATCCAACTTTCTTAAGACTTTGACACCCAACTCTCCCGACTTCTCAATATGTGACTTTATCTCCAAGATATGAGCACACATAGACTTTGCTTGACAATAGGGCTTGAGTGACCTTGAACTTATGTGTTAGGGAGAATAATTGGAGGAGATGGAGGAAGTGAAGTTCCCAGAGATTTAGGAGGATCATAGATGTTTGAACCAGACATCTTTTGGGAGAAATTCAAGATAGTTGATCTAAAGTCCTTAATATAACACCTAATATGAAATATTAAGGCTAGGACCCAACAAACTATTTTATAACTTGGAAGAGGGATGTCGTAATCCAAGCTATAAAATATTTAAAGGTAGGTGAATGACGATTCACCAATTTCCACCAAGATAAACGAAATGTATTATTAGATTTTAATTGGTTTTGAAACTACTAGATTCTTTTGAGATTCATTGAACTTTTCAATGGCATGTTTCAATCTCGAGTGTGCCCTTCAGGTTTTGTGACTTGGATGTCGAGGATCACAAAACAAGGTGTGAATAACCATGCAAATATACATGGTTCCCTTAATATTTAGCCCTCAATCGATGTGCCGGTTAACCACACACGCTCCACCGACACTATGATAAATATCAAGTTACCCTTTTCCTACCTTGTTAGATCAAGCTGGTGTGCCGGTTAACCACACACACTCCACTAACCGACTTAAGCAAAGTACAAAGTGTAATTTCATGGGTTAGCACCAAATTCACATTTTCCTAAGTAACTAAGATCGTGTATTAGTAAGAGTTTAGTTACTTAGTATTTATCATTAATACTTTTAATGAAGGGAAAATTATAGTCATTATCCTACCCGTTCGGCTAACGACCCTCCACCAGTTCAAGGAAGCGGTGGGTGAGTTTTTGAAACTATTCAAAACTTTTATTTCATAACTTGGAATTAAAATATTCATTGGAAAACTTTACAAATTCCAAAACTTGAGGGCAAGTTTTTGAAACTATTCAAAACTTTTATTTCATAACTTATGAGTTTAATGGTTCATTAGAATGAAGACTCTTCATTTTTTATGTAACCTCTTATTCTTTAAAAACACTTTTAAAGAAGTGACTCTTAAACATCCATAACTTCATGACAAGTTATGGAGTCATAATACTATTTAATGAAAAAGACTCTTCATTTTTTATGTAACCTATGACACTTTTATGAGTTTTAGGATTCATAAATGTGACTTTTTATGTAACTTGGGGACAAGTTACAAAAACACATTTTATGAACTACCTTTAGATTAATTAGGATTGAAAACAACTAAAACACAATTTTTTTTCCATTAATCTAAACTAACTCATAAATCAAGGGAACATAAAACTTTTGGTAATCCATAACTTATGGAGTTAAATGCTTGTTTTATGATGAAACTTTTCAGGTTCCATAACTTAAGAATAAGTTATGGAATTCTTTTGAAACATTAACACCAAATTTTGTAACTTCATAATAACTTTGAATAAATTTCTTTTAAAACCTTTTCATATCCATAAACTTATGGAGGTTTCAAAAAAAAAAAAAAAAAAAAACTCTTTAGATCAAACTTTTAAAACTAATAAAATAATCATATCATTTTATCTTTTACTAAATTTGACCTAATTCATCTCATATAGCAAATGATTCAAATTTTACAAATACTTAGTTTTTCCACAAAAACAAGTAATTATCTTAAAATTTGACAAATGTCATGTTTTCTTTTCCTTTTTTTTAACTTTGAAAATAAAACATTTGCATCAATATAACATAAAACAACTCATGGCTTTGATACCACTGTTGGGTTTTTGAGCATTCTAACACTCCTAAGTGTACATGCAACCCTAAATACCTTGGATCTATGTTTTCTCTATTATACATGCAAATATGAATATTCCAAGGTATTACCCTATCTAGCATACAATCTTTTGATACTTGGGGAATATAACAAGTTAGAATACATACCTTGTTGATGTAGCTTGTCTTCATGAAGCTTGAGTGCCTAGTGCCCAAGTGTGACACCTCAAATGGTTCACACAACACCATGAACACTTGGAATACCCTTGAGAATAAGGATAATTTAGTTCTCTCTAGTGAAATTGGCCTTGCCCTTTTGTGTACAAACACTAGTGCCTAAATCACCAACCAAGGACATCTTTATATAGTGTGGAGATTAGGGTTAAACTCGTGACCCTTCATTTCATATGATTCATGGATTGAACACTCCATGGACTATCCATGAAAGCTTAGCCTAACCTAAATGAACTTGGCCCATCACACACACACACACACACACACACACACACACATATATATATATATATATATATATATATATATATATATATGTCTAAGAGTCCATATTTAATTAGTTCCTTTTGATCACTTAATTAATTATAAATTAATTCTTGATCAATACTAATGAAATAATATGATTATATATTAATATATTGGAACTTATAATATATTAATATAAATCACTAGTATCCTTTTTCCTCATCTTGTCTATCCAAGTGTCCCGATGCCAAGCAACCCAAATGGACCATGCCGGGTTGGGTCAAGTCTTACCAATTATAGTTATGAACTTAGACATTAATCCAACATTGAGATCACCTACTAGTTAATCTTTAAAAACTATTATACCATACATATGTACACAAGTCCATGTTATACAATTTATATACATATCTAACATGTAATAACGTTGCTTGTTTACTTTCCTATGATGAAACCTAGTATCATTACCACTAGATTTTAGTCTAATATTTACCGCGAGTAATTATTAGTCTTAGTATTATTATTATTATATAAGCGTTAAACAATACTTTCCAACCAGTATGTACAGACAGGGGCCAGACATGAAACACCGGAGGGTAGGACCATTTTAGCTTTTAAGCCGTTCTGAAATCCATCAACCCTCTAAATCTTATAGAGAAATATGCCGCCACATAAATCAAATAGGCGTTTCAATAACACTTCACCAACTCCACAATATTTTCCTATTGATTTCCAAGCACCAGTAACAGTTGCTGAGGTAGCTGCCATGACGCAAATTAATGCCACTGGTGCTAGTGGGGTGGGTAGTGGTGCCAACAATTCTAATCATGGAGAAAGTCACATACACCAAAGGGAGTGTTCTTATAAATACTTCACTAATGCTAAACCCAAATCCTTTGATGGCATTGGAGGTGTCATCGCTTTAACACGCTGGTTCGAGAAGACTAAATCGGTGTTTGAAATCTGTGCGTGCCCTGGAACTAGCAAGGTCAAATTTACAGCATGCCCATTTATGGATAGAGCCATTACTTGGTGGAACAACTATTTCAAGTCGTTGTCTCTCCCAGTAGCCAATGCCATGAGCTAGGAAGACTTAAAGGTCCTAATACTAGAAGAATATTGCCCGAGGAGCGAAGTGCAAAAGCTTGAACAAGAACTCTAGGTTCTAACAACGAAGGACTCCGACACTGCTGCTTATACTGCCAGATTTAGTGACCTGGCGATTCTATATCTCGGGATGGTCACATCAGAAAGTAAGAAAGTGTAAAGGTATATCTGGGGGCAATCTCCTCGGATCCAAGGCAATGTGATAGATGCAAACCCACTTACCTTCGATAGTGCCAAGCATCGGGCACAAATACTCGTGGATCATGGAGTTCGTCAAGGCTTCATGACAGTCATCCCGGAGCAACCCAAAGAAGGTGGAAACAAAAAGAAATTTTGGAACAAAAGAAAGGGCCAATCGTCGCAAGAGCCCTCAAAGAAACAACAAACTATAGCAGTCCATGCTGCTACTGTTCCTACTGTTGTTCCTGCCACTCCAACACCTCCTAGTAGATATGCTAGGAATATTCCAAAGTGTACCAAGTGCAATTTCCATCACACGGGAGTTTGTCGAGAAATGCACTATACAAACTGCAACCGGAAGGGGCACACCTCTTGTTTCTATAAGGCATCAACACAAACCATCACCCAAGTCCCAGACATTGGAGTAAGCCCGGGTTGTTATGAGTGTGGTGATACTGGACACTTCAAGAGAGATTGTCCAAGAGCAAGGAATGCTGGTGGTGATGGAAGGGTACTTATGATCACTGCATGAAAGACTCTCCCGGAACCACCTGTGAATATCGGTACATTCCCTAACAATAATGTTTAGGCCTAGAAAATTTCAAAAACTAGTGCCAATTAAATCAAAATCGTAAATTGCTCCCCATACGAACAAATCACATCACTCATATAATAACTAAGGATCCTTACATGTGAGCTATGATGGATTAGTGTAAACGTCAGGGTCATATATAATTAAGATTCAATAGGCTTAGTGTGACAACCGTCAATTTCCGATCAAGTCAAAGTCAAATAAAGTCAATAGGTCAAACCGGTCAACTCATCTAACCCTTGTATATTACATTGTGTTACTATTGTACAACTCACTATTTTAATAAGAAGTTATCACTTGGAAAGTTCGTATGCTCAGAAATTCTAAACCCTAATCAGGGTAAGTGATGAAACTATTTGATAAAACTCTATTCCATACCCCCCGGAGGCATATAACAATCATAACGAGGCTTAACTGAGTGTGCCAACCTTGCGTTGCGAAGCTAAACACCCAAAAAGGTCACGAAGAAAGTCTCTCTCAGTCTCTCTTTATCAACCTCTCTCTCTCTCTCTCTCTCTCTCCCTCTCTCCTAAATCTCTCTCAAAACTCTCTCATAACCTCCCTCAATTTTTTATAATGATTTGGGGGCATCCCGATCCTTATTTTAGCCAAAAACTACACAAAACGGGGAGTTTACGCAAGAATCAGCCTTATAGGGCTGAAACCCTAAGAAGCGAAACCCCTAAGAAGCCGAAGCAACCGAAGGACTGAAGTCAGCAGTCTCTGAACAAACCTCAAAACACCTTAAATAAAACAAGCCTCGGTCCACTTCGGTTCCCTGTCACCTTCGGGCCCGAAACTTGTGCAACCGGGACTACCCTTCGCTTCTCACCTACTTCCGCTTTCGGTTCCTTCTGATAGCCTCGCCTGCGAAACTCAGACCGATCCCTTCTCTCGGTTCTCACCCCAAAACCGAACTCTCCTCTCAGTTCTAAGCTTCTAAAGGACCGAACCTCGGCCCCGAACCCGGATTTTCGCAACTTCGCCCCCTTTTCCCGGTTTTCAACCATTTTCGCGTTTTAAGCCCGTTTTTCATGATTTTGACGTGGGATTTTCACCCAAACTCCTATTTTGACATATAAAACCCTATATTTTCATAATTTGATCACATTTTAAAGGAAATCTTTATCTAAGAATAATATCTAGTGGGTAAGATTTAGTGATAGAGTGTTGACCTTTTTGTCACTATTCACATTATCCATTACACACTATTTGTACCTTTTATCTTTCCCTACAAGTTTCCTTGAACATACACACACACGATTAACCCAGACCACCCTGATTCCCTAGAATCACCAACATTTCATCAAAAAGCAAAAACACTTTTTCTCTCTCACATCTCTTCAAATTTTCGAGATTCCTCCAGGAGTTCTTGAGTTCTCATCCACCTTGGTAATATATTTCATCCCTAACTTGATTTACTTACATCCCCTCACTCAAATCAAGGGTTCCTTACACAAATATTGTCATATTTGTTGTTAGATCTTCGAATGTTCAAGCATCTCCCAAGTATTCTTGAGTTGAACACTTCTTTTCTTCATCATAAGCCTACTGAAATCACTGAAGGTGAGTTCATACCCCTATATTTTCATGTTTTTCTTAATTTTTAAAGGGGGGTGGGGGAATACAAGTTAAAACACCAAGAACACAATTAAACTCAAACATCAGCTTTCAACAGAAAAGTTAATGTTCATTCACGAACTGTTTTAAACATCTTAAACTTTTTAGTTTTCAAAACTGTATCAGATGAAAATAGTTCAGGGTTATACCTTTAAAATGACTACTTGAAAATATTCACACGATTTTTCTACAATTTTTTTTTTATTTTTACAAAACTGCCTATCACTGTAGCTACGAATTCGGACCAGTCTATGAATATGAACGTTTTCACACCAGTTAGAATCTTCTAAAAATCATAATAAAAATTTTGAACAAACTAGACACATTTTCTAAACTCTCCGAGTTTATAGATTTAGTTTTCGACTCCGTATTATTTTTATATAATTATTCCAAGAACGGGAACAGGAGTGATAAAATAATTGTTAATAAGTCATTTACACCTTGTAACTTGCTGAGCAAGGTGTGTATTATCATATATAAATATATTTGGTTATATTAAATGTCTCTTACCTCATTATAAAGGTTTACATCATATACAAATAGGATTTCTACCATTACAAAATGTTTTGATAAGCTATAATAGGTATAGTTTATGTTTCCACTAACTCAACGAACACATTTCGGAAGGTTTTATTCCCACCGAAAAAAAAGTCTTACACTCACGCACAATATGTGACATCCCCAAAATCACGGCCAGAAAAGACCGGTTTTGTTTATACTTTATTTCAAAATCAGAGTTATCTTTTAATAAAAGGGTTGCGGAATTTGTCCCAAAACAATAATATGATAAAGATTTATCAAAAGCATTTCCATAGAAATGTATTTCATTAAAAGACTCGGGATGTCATGTTCGTACAGATCAAAAGTATAAACAGTACAATATAAGCCTTACTACATTATTTCATATCTACAGGCCTATATCCGTAATCCCTCGTCCAAAACATCACACCTATGCTCATGCGCCACTACCTGTAATGCATAAAACTGAGTGGGTCAGGCTTGGGAGCCTGGTGAGCACATAGGGTTTTCAACCCACAATAAGTTTATTAATTTCATCAATCAACAATAACCCGATTACCCGTTCCCGTTATCCTCACTTTACGTCCCTAAACACCTATCATAAGGGACCTAGCCTAAGGATCATCATCGGGACGGACACTACTGCTAAGGGGATTCCTCAGCAATAAATGTCCTAATAGGCAACCATGTGGGGGATGGAGTACACCGGTGAACACATCGTTCACAACACCTACAGGTTGCGAGCCTGCTAGTGTTCCACTGGACTGTCTAGAAGAGTCCGTGGTCGTCATCTATACTCCGCTAGATGACTGGATCAACAAAAACAACATCGAGGCCTCTCATCATTTTATCACACATCACCTATTACATCTACCCATGTTTTACCCCAACATTTTCGTAGATATAAAATACATATACAGTTTAAATCATTGAAAACATGTATAACAACGTTCATCTAGCATAGATAGCAAGTATTCAGATAATATGCACACATAGCACGTAATTTATATAAAATACTTCATATCTATGTGTAAGTTGAAGGTAACTATGCACTCACCGGAAAAGGTGGTGATTCCGAACTCAGATAGCGCTTCGCTTCTTTAAAAAGAATTTTTCTTCGACGAAACCTAGTATTATTACCACTAGAGTTTAGTTTATTATTCGTCGAGACTAATTAATAGTCTAGCTATTATTATTATTATATAAGCGTCAAAAAAAATACTTATATAACCCATAATAATAGCCCAAGTATTTATTATAAGTTCCTAATAACGTTACTATAATTAAATAAAAGTTATATTAAAAATAGCGTAGGCGTAGCTCACTTACAGCGGGTTTTATAGAAAACCGGGCTTTGCTTGGAGCAGCGTTCCCGAGCCGAAAAGCTCTTCTTCTCAGAGCCTTCGAGCACTCCGGGGCTTCCGCCTCGTGCTAGGGAGGTTCCCTAGGCTTTTCGGGGGATTTCGGGGCTAGAGAGAGGTTCTAGAGAGAGAGAGAGAGAGAGAGAGTAAAGAGAAGAAAGAATGGGAAAGGTGTGAAGAAAATGAGGGTGGGAGAGGTGGTATTTATAGGGTGAAATGTGGCTGAACTTGGTGCCACATGTCACCATCTGGTGGCAAGCCTTGGGGAGAAAGCAATGGCCAAGATTGTGCCACATCACCCATTTTCGCACAGCACACTTCCGACTTCTAAAATCCGTAACTTTCACATACGACCTCCGTTTTTGACGTTCTTTATATCCACGCGTAGGTAATAATAGGATCTACAACTTTCATTTTGACACCGTCAGCTAATTCTCGACCGATCTTAAATTTAACAGTACAAGGAGATTATACTGTTAAACGTCTGCGTAAAATTAATAACTTCTACATACGGACTCTGTTTTTGTCTGTCTTTTTACCGTTGATTTCCTATTAATGAGATCTTCAACTCTCATTTATGTTGCGTAAGCCAAAAACCCCTCGAACTAAAATTCGAGTTTCAGGCCGTGCACTGCTAAGCCGAATCTTAGAAAAATCATAACTTCTTCATACGAAGTCAGATTTGGGCGTTCTTTTTATCGATGTTCTTAGTTTAACATATTCTACGACTTTTGTTTAGATTGCTAAGGCTAAAAAGTCTTCTATCGTAAATTCACTATTTACGTTTCCCGGTGTCGTGCCGGTTTTGTCGTAAAACTTCGGCGGGCCATAACTTCTTCTTTATAGCTCGGATTTCGGCATTCTTTATATGCAAGACATATTCTACAACTTTATGTAGAGATATCGGGATTATCTCACACTTTAATTTTGACGCTCATTTTTATTCTTTATTAATTATACATTTATAATTAAATAATAAACACATAAACACACATAATTCACATAATACTCAAATATTTCATATTTATTACTTCAAAAAGAGTTACAATAGTTGACCTAGACTATTACATTGACAAAAATGCTTAGCCCTGAAAACCCGGGCGTTACAATTCTCACCCCCTTAGGATGATTCCGTCCCGGAATCATGCATCAGCAAACAGATGTGGATAGCGACTCATCATGTCATCCTCTGTTTCCCAAGTGAGATTCGGCCCATTCGAATGTTTCCATCGGACTAGCACCAAGTCGACCATCTTGCGTCGTAACTTCTTAGTCTTACGGTCAATAATTGCCTCAGGCTCTTCGATCAGCCTTTTATTCTCATCCATCCTTAATTCCGAGATTGGAATTATGTCGGGAACATCTCCCATGAATTTCCTCAAATAACACACATGGAAGGTGTTATGAATACCATTGAGTTCTTCGGGCAATTCCAGCTTGTAAGCTTGGTTCCCAATCCTCTGAAGAACTTTGAATGGTCCAATAAACCTTGGACTCAACTTTCCTCGTTTCCCAAATCGTATAAGTCCCTTCCACGGTGAGACTTTAAGTAAAACGGAATCCCCAACTTCGAAGGTTATCGGTCGTCTTTTCTTGTCGGCATAGCTCTTCTGACGATCCTGAGCTGCTAACATTCTTTCCCTAATCACCTTCAATTTCTCAGCAGTCTCATGGACTATCTCGGGGCCCATAAACTGCTTCTCTCCGGCTTCAAGCCAACAAGACGGCGTACGACACTTCTGCCCATACAAGGCTTGATAAGGAGCCATCTTGATGCTCGAGTGAAAACTATTGTTGTAGGAAAATTCTACCAGAGGTAAGTGCTCGTCCCAATTCCCTTGGAATTCGAGGGTACATGCTCTCAGCATATCTTCCAACGTCTGAATCGTTCTTTCACTCTGACCATCAGTTTGCGGATGGTAAGCAGTACTCAAACACAACTTTGTACCCAACTCCTCTTGTAGACTCCTCCAAAACCTCGATGTGAAACGACTATCACGATCTGACACAATAGTAAGAGGGACACCGTGAAGTCTTACAATTTCCTTCACGTAAGCATTTGCGAGCTTATCCATAGACCACTTCTCGTTGGCTGCTATGAAGTGTGCACTCTTGGTGAAACGATCCACGACTACCCAAATCATGTCGTGACCATTCTTCGTTCTGGGCAGTTTAGTCACAAAATCCATGGTGATGTCTTCCCATTTACCCATGGGTACAGGTAAGGGTTCTAAACTCCCATACGGTTTTTGATGTTGTGCCTTAACCCTCGCACATGTTACGCACTTAGCCACATACTTCGCAACATCGAGCTTCATCGTCGGCCACCAGTAGTAGGGTTTTAGGTCCCTATACATTTTAGTGCTACCGGGATGAATCGAGTACATGGTCTTGTGTGCTTCTTCCATTAGAAGATCTCTTATTCCTCCCGTCTTAGGTACCCAAATTCGATCTTGGAATACCTTCAGTCCTCGACTGTTCGTACCGAACACTAACGTTTTTCCCAAACGTTCTTCCTTTCGGTCATTCTTTTCTAAGGCTTCTTCTTGAGCTTTCCTGATACTTTCCACAATCGTCGAGACGACTTCAATTCTTAACGCTCTTGGCCTTCTTCTTTCAAGATTGACTTTCCAACTGAGAGCATCAGCAACAATATTTGCTTTACCTTGGTGGTAAAGTATCTCACAGTCGTAGTCCTTGAGAAGTTCTAGCCAGCGTCGTTGCCTCATGTTCAACTCCTTCTGATTAAAGAGATACTGGAGACTCTTATGATCAGTGAAGAGCTTGCACTTCGTGCCGTAGAGGTAATGCCTCCATATCTTTAAGGCGAGTACTACCGCTGCCAACTCCAGATCATGAGTGGGGTAGTTCTTTTCGTGCTCTTTCAATTGTCGAGATGCGTATGCTATCACCTTTTCTCTTTGGGTCAGAACACAACCTAACCCGACTCCAGATGCATCACTATAAACTGCGAAATCTTCGACTCCATCGGGTAGAGAAAGTATCGGCGCTTCACATAACTTCTTCTTTAGCTTCTCGAACGCCTCATCGTGTTTCTCACTCCATGTATACGTAGCTCCTTTATGGGTCAAAGCTGTTAATGGAGCAGCTATCGAAGAAAAGCCTTGGATAAATCGTCGGTAATATCCGGCTAATCCTAGAAAGCTTCGAATCTCCGTGGGATTCTTCGGACGTTCCCACTTCATTACAGCCTCGATCTTGGCGGGATCAACCATTATTCCCTCTTGGTTAACAACATGACCCAAGAATTGGACTTCCCGTATCCAAAAGTCGCATTTGGAGAACTTTGCAAAAAGCTTCTCCTTCTTTAACACCTCCAACACTTCTCGTAGATGCTTGCCGTGCTCCTCCTGGCTTTTCGAGTATATGAGAATGTCGTCGATGAACACTATCACGGATTTATCGAGGAATGGTTTACAAACCCTATTCATCAAATCCATGAATGCTGCGGGAGCATTGGTTAGTCCGAACGACATAACCAAGAACTCGTAGTGTCCATATCTTGTTCTTAATGCAGTCTTCTCAATATCCTGCTCTCTCACCTTCAGCTGATGATATCCTGACCTAAGATCGATCTTTGAGAAGTAGCTCGAACCTTGCAGCTGATCGAATAGATCATCAATCCTCGGCAATGGATACTTGTTCTTCACCGTTGCCTTATTCAACTGTCGGTAGTCTATGCACATCCTCATGCTTCCATCCTTCTTCTTCACGAATAACACCGGAGCTCCCCAGGGTGATGAACTAGGTCGAATGAAACCGCTATCCAACAGCTCCTGAAGTTGCGTCATGAGCTCCTTCATCTCCGTCGGTGCTAATCGGTAAGGTGCCTTTGCTATCGGTGTTGTTCCTGGTAATAAGTCTATACGAAATTCTACTTGCCTATCAGGTGGTAATCCAGGAAGATCTTCGGGAAAGACTTCCGGATAATCGCACACAACCGGTATATTCTGCACCTCTTTCTTTTCTTTCTTAGCATCGATTACGAATGCCAAGTACGATGCACATCCCTTGGACAAACATTTCCTAGCTTTCATCAAGGATATGATTCCAGAACTCACTCTGCGTTTGTCCCCGTACACCATAAATGATTCCTTTCCGGGTGGGTTTATCCTAACTATCTTCTTTCGGCATAATATCTCGGCATCGTTGGCGCTAAGCCAATCCATACCCAAAACGATGTCGAAACCGTTTAACTCTATGGGTAATAGTTCCTCATGGAATTCGTTTCCGTTTAGGTTAATGACGATGTTCCTAATACGATTACTAACAGGTACGAATTTGCCACTGGCAACTTCTACAATCAGGGCATTATCTAGTTTTTCTACAGGCAATGCTAATCTTCCACCAAATTTATGCGATACAAAGGAGTAATTGGCTCCGGAATCAAACAGTATATTTGCAGGCAAACCATTTACAAGAAAGGTACCTGAAGCGACGTCTGTTGCCTCCTTTGCAGCCTCGAGCGTCATCTGGAAGGCTCTCGCCTTCGGCTTTGGTGGTATGTTGGGTCTTCCTGCCTCCTTCTTCTTCGGGCAGTCCTTCAAAATGTGCCCTTCTTCATTACACCCATAACAGGCCTTCTGGTTAAGAGTGCATTCGTTGGCATAGTGCCCAGGCTTTCCGCATTTGTAACAAGTGACCCCTCCATCACACTTCCCAGAGTGCTTCTTCTTGCACTTGTCACACCACTTTGCTTCTGATCCTCCTCCTCTCGAACTAGACTTCGAGAATCTACCTTTCTTACCGGACCTCGAGGATCCGTCAAATTTCCGTTTCTCTCCCACTTCCGCTCTCTCCAGACCCTTTTCTCGTATCTGGGTCTCCACATTCTTAGCAGCCCAGATGGCAGCTTTCAAAGTGGTAGTTTGCTTGACCATTGGGCCGAAGTCCGCTGGTAATCCGAGGGCAAATTTGTTAACCTTGGAGAGTTCAGTTGGGACGAGGTGAGGAACAAGCTTCATTTTCTCAGTAAAGCTTGCAGCGTATTCAGTAACGCTCATTCTTCCCTTCTTCAGATTCTGGAATTCGTTGCTGATCTCCAGAAGATCCTGCTCAGAGCAGTATTGCATCTTCAACTGTACCAGAAAATCCTCCCACGACATTTTGCTTGCTTCACCTTTGGGCATTGAATCAGCTAATAGCTTCCACCAGCTTAGTACTCCAGATTTCAATAGAGGAACTGCAAGAGCAGTCTTCTGCCTATTGCTACACTCGCAACTCTCAAACATTGTCTCCATCTCAGAGATCCAGTTCATGACTTCCACCGGCGTCGGGCTTCCGGATAGACTCGGTGGCTTGGATGCCATGAAATCCTTGTATTTGCATCCACGTCCATCATTTCCTCCATCCTGGTGGTTTTGCCTAACTATCGGTGGGTTGGCTTGACCAATAGTCCCACTGTAGTTTCCTTCTTCAGTCTGCCCTTCGTTCAACTCGGGCTGTTCGAGCTGAATAGTCGCTTCCTCTCGATTTTGCTGGAGCAAACGCCTGGTTTCCTCCATTTGACGATCCAACATTGCCTGGATCATCGCTTGCACTCCGGCCATCGTTATTGGTCCGGCAGCGGCTTCCACAACTGGTATTTGCTCGATCACGGGGGGTTGGTGTCCGTTCCCATTTGCGTTTACGTTTCCGCTACGGGTCCTTACCATCTTGATCTATATACCGAATAAGGTGGATTTAGATCTTTATTTAGGAGAGACGTTTTAAATCGTCCTTATCACTCCGAAACGTTTACATGCTAGTTCTAATATCGTAGTCGTACGTTTAGAATCCTAAACACATAAGGTTCCAGATCCGGTCGGCAACAGACCATAGATCCCGAACAAAATAACAGCATATCATGCATAAAACATTTAGCACATAAAAGCATTTTAGGCACAATTCCTAAAATAAGCTAGTGCTCACACCTCACAATCATCGATTAGCATTCTAAGTTTAAGTCTAGAAATCCTACAAATTCCTAGTTCGCTTAAACTAATGCTCTGATACCAACTGTGACATCCCCAAAATCACGGCCAGAAAAGACCAGTTTTGTTTATACTTTATTTCAAAATCAGAGTTATCTTTTAATAAAAGGGTTGCGGAATTTGTCCCAAAACAATAATATGATAAAGATTTATCAAAAGCATTTCCATAGAAATGTATTTCATTAAAAGACTCGGGATGTCATGTTCGTACAGATCAAAAGTATAAACAGTACAATATAAGCCTTACTACATTATTTCATATCTACAGGCCTATATCCGTAATCCCTCGTCCAAAACATCACACCTATGCTCATGCGCCACTACCTGTAATGCATAAAACTGAGTGGGTCAGGCTTGGGAGCCTGGTGAGCACATAGGGTTTTCAACCCACAATAAGTTTATTAATTTCATCAATCAACAATAACCCGATTACCCGTTCCCGTTATCCTCACTTTACGTCCCTAAACACCTATCATAAGGGACCTAGCCTAAGGATCATCATCGGGACGGACACTACTGCTAAGGGGATTCCTCAGCAATAAATGTCCTAATAGGCAACCATGTGGGGGATGGAGTACACCGGTGAACACATCGTTCACAACACCTACAGGTTGCGAGCCTGCTAGTGTTCCACTGGACTGTCTAGAAGAGTCCGTGGTCGTCATCTATACTCCGCTAGATGACTGGATCAACAAAAACAACATCGAGGCCTCTCATCATTTTATCACACATCACCTATTACATCTACCCATGTTTTACCCCAACATTTTCGTAGATATAAAATACATATACAGTTTAAATCATTGAAAACATGTATAACAACGTTCATCTAGCATAGATAGCAAGTATTCAGATAATATGCACACATAGCACGTAATTTATATAAAATACTTCATATCTATGTGTAAGTTGAAGGTAACTATGCACTCACCGGAAAAGGTGGTGATTCCGAACTCAGATAGCGCTTCGCTTCTTTAAAAAGAATTTTTCTTCGACGAAACCTAGTATTATTACCACTAGAGTTTAGTTTATTATTCGTCGAGACTAATTAATAGTCTAGCTATTATTATTATTATATAAGCGTCAAAAAATACTTATATAACCCATAATAATAGCCCAAGTATTTATTATAAGTTCCTAATAACGTTACTATAATTAAATAAAAGTTATATTAAAAATAGCGTAGGCGTAGCTCACTTACAGCGGGTTTTATAGAAAACCGGGCTTTGCTTGGAGCAGCGTTCCCGAGCCGAAAAGCTCTTCTTCTCAGAGCCTTCGAGCACTCCGGGGCTTCCGCCTCGTGCTAGGGAGGTTCCCTAGGCTTTTCGGGGGATTTCGGGGCTAGAGAGAGGTTCTAGAGAGAGAGAGAGAGAGAGTAAAGAGAAGAAAGAATGGGAAAGGTGTGAAGAAAATGAGGGTGGGAGAGGTGGTATTTATAGGGTGAAATGTGGCTGAACTTGGTGCCACATGTCACCATCTGGTGGCAAGCCTTGGGGAGAAAGCAATGGCCAAGATTTTGCCACATCACCCATTTTCGCACAGCACACTTCCGACTTCTAAAATCCGTAACTTTCACATACGACCTCCGTTTTTGACGTTCTTTATATCCACGCGTAGGTAATAATAGGATCTACAACTTTCATTTTGACACCGTCAGCTAATTCTCGACCGATCTTAAATTTAACAGTACAAGGAGATTATACTGTTAAACGTCTGCGTAAAATTAATAACTTCTACATACGGACTCTGTTTTTGTCTGTCTTTTTACCGTTGATTTCCTATTAATGAGATCTTCAACTCTCATTTATGTTGCGTAAGCCAAAAACCCCTCGAACTAAAATTCGAGTTTCAGGCCGTGCACTGCTAAGCCGAATCTTAGAAAAATCATAACTTCTTCATACGAAGTCAGATTTGGGCGTTCTTTTTATCGATGTTCTTAGTTTAACATATTCTACGACTTTTGTTTAGATTGCTAAGGCTAAAAAGTCTTCTATCGTAAATTCACTATTTACGTTTCCCGGTGTCGTGCCGGTTTTGTCGTAAAACTTCGGCGGGCCATAACTTCTTCTTTATAGCTCGGATTTCGGCATTCTTTATATGCAAGACATATTCTACAACTTTATGTAGAGATATCGGGATTATCTCACACTTTAATTTTGACGCTCATTTTTATTCTTTATTAATTATACATTTATAATTAAATAATAAACACATAAACACACATAATTCACATAATACTCAAATATTTCATATTTATTACTTCAAAAAGAGTTACAATAGTTGACCTAGACTATTACATTGACAAAAATGCTTAGCCCTGAAAACCCGGGCGTTACAATTCTCACCCCCTTAGGATGATTCCGTCCCGGAATCATGCATCAGCAAACAGATGTGGATAGCGACTCATCATGTCATCCTCTGTTTCCCAAGTGAGATTCGGCCCATTCGAATGTTTCCATCGGACTAGCACCAAGTCGACCATCTTGCGTCGTAACTTCTTAGTCTTACGGTCAATAATTGCCTCAGGCTCTTCGATCAGCCTTTTATTCTCATCCATCCTTAATTCCGAGATTGGAATTATGTCGGGAACATCTCCCATGAATTTCCTCAAATAACACACATGGAAGGTGTTATGAATACCATTGAGTTCTTCGGGCAATTCCAGCTTGTAAGCTTGGTTCCCAATCCTCTGAAGAACTTTGAATGGTCCAATAAACCTTGGACTCAACTTTCCTCGTTTCCCAAATCGTATAAGTCCCTTCCACGGTGAGACTTTAAGTAAAACGGAATCCCCAACTTCGAAGGTTATCGGTCGTCTTTTCTTGTCGGCATAGCTCTTCTGACGATCCTGAGCTGCTAACATTCTTTCCCTAATCACCTTCAATTTCTCAGCAGTCTCATGGACTATCTCGGGGCCCATAAACTGCTTCTCTCCGGCTTCAAGCCAACAAGACGGCGTACGACACTTCTGCCCATACAAGGCTTGATAAGGAGCCATCTTGATGCTCGAGTGAAAACTATTGTTGTAGGAAAATTCTACCAGAGGTAAGTGCTCGTCCCAATTCCCTTGGAATTCGAGGGTACATGCTCTCAGCATATCTTCCAACGTCTGAATCGTTCTTTCACTCTGACCATCAGTTTGCGGATGGTAAGCAGTACTCAAACACAACTTTGTACCCAACTCCTCTTGTAGACTCCTCCAAAACCTCGATGTGAAACGACTATCACGATCTGACACAATAGTAAGAGGGACACCGTGAAGTCTTACAATTTCCTTCACGTAAGCATTTGCGAGCTTATCCATAGACCACTTCTCGTTGGCTGCTATGAAGTGTGCACTCTTGGTGAAACGATCCACGACTACCCAAATCATGTCGTGACCATTCTTCGTTCTGGGCAGTTTAGTCACAAAATCCATGGTGATGTCTTCCCATTTACCCATGGGTACAGGTAAGGGTTCTAAACTCCCATACGGTTTTTGATGTTGTGCCTTAACCCTCGCACATGTTACGCACTCAGCCACATACTTCGCAACATCGAGCTTCATCGTCGGCCACCAGTAGTAGGGTTTTAGGTCCCTATACATTTTAGTGCTACCGGGATGAATCGAGTACATGGTCTTGTGTGCTTCTTCCATTAGAAGATCTCTTATTCCTCCCGTCTTAGGTACCCAAATTCGATCTTGGAATACCTTCAGTCCTCGACTGTTCGTACCGAACACTAACGTTTTTCCCAAACGTTCTTCCTTTCGGTCATTCTTTTCTAAGGCTTCTTCTTGAGCTTTCCTGATACTTTCCACAATCGTCGAGACGACTTCAATTCTTAACGCTCTTGGCCTTCTTCTTTCAAGATTGACTTTCCAACTGAGAGCATCAGTAACAATATTTGCTTTACCTTGGTGGTAAAGTATCTCACAGTCGTAGTCCTTGAGAAGTTCTAGCCAGCGTCGTTGCCTCATGTTCAACTCCTTCTGATTAAAGAGATACTGGAGACTCTTATGATCAGTGAAGAGCTTGCACTTCGTGCCGTAGAGGTAATGCCTCCATATCTTTAAGGCGAGTACTACCGCTGCCAACTCCAGATCATGAGTGGGGTAGTTCTTTTCGTGCTCTTTCAATTGTCGAGATGCGTATGCTATCACCTTTTCTCTTTGGGTCAGAACACAACCTAACCCGACTCCAGATGCATCACTATAAACTGCGAAATCTTCGACTCCATCGGGTAGAGAAAGTATCGGCGCTTCACATAACTTCTTCTTTAGCTTCTCGAACGCCTCATCGTGTTTCTCACTCCATGTATACGTAGCTCCTTTATGGGTCAAAGCTGTTAATGGAGCAGCTATCGAAGAAAAGCCTTGGATAAATCGTCGGTAATATCCGGCTAATCCTAGAAAGCTTCGAATCTCCGTGGGATTCTTCGGACGTTCCCACTTCATTACAGCCTCGATCTTGGCGGGATCAACCATTATTCCCTCTTGGTTAACAACATGACCCAAGAATTGGACTTCCCGTATCCAAAAGTCGCATTTGGAGAACTTTGCAAAAAGCTTCTCCTTCTTTAACACCTCCAACACTTCTCGTAGATGCTTGCCGTGCTCCTCCTGGCTTTTCGAGTATATGAGAATGTCGTCGATGAACACTATCACGGATTTATCGAGGAATGGTTTACAAACCCTATTCATCAAATCCATGAATGCTGCGGGAGCATTGGTTAGTCCGAACGACATAACCAAGAACTCGTAGTGTCCATATCTTGTTCTGAATGCAGTCTTCTCAATATCCTGCTCTCTCACCTTCAGCTGATGATATCCTGACCTAAGATCGATCTTTGAGAAGTAGCTCGAACCTTGCAGCTGATCGAATAGATCATCAATCCTCAGCTGATCGATCTTTGGGCGTTCTTTTTATCGATGTTCTTAGTTTAACATATTCTACGACTTTTGTTTAGATTGCTAAGGCTAAAAAGTCTTCTATCGTAAATTCACTATTTACGTTTCCCGGTGTCGTGCCGGTTTTGTCGTAAAACTTCGGCGGGCCATAACTTCTTCTTTATAGCTCGGATTTCGGCATTCTTTATATGCACGGAAACCTTGAGACATATTCTACAACTTTATGTAGAGATATCGGGATTATCTCACACTTTAAGTTTGACGCTCATTTTTATTCTTTATTAATTATACATTTATAATTAAATAATAAACACATAAACACACATAATTCACATAATACTCAAATATTTCATATTTATTACTTCAAAAAGAGTTACCATAGTTGACCTAGACTATTACATTGACAAAAATGCTTAGCCCTGAAAACCCGGGCGTTACACAATACACATAAACTTGTTAATGTAAATTGTGAGACATTCTTCTCATACTCCTAGAGTACGGATTAAAATTCCTGGTAGTTATAACCAGAGTCTCTTGTAGGGAGAACTTGATAGTTGTGTATAGATCTATATTGGGTTTGACAAACCACACCCAAGTTGCATGCAACAGCTAGTCCGATAGGTCTGGGGTGACAAATGTCATTATCTTTTTCAACGCCTGAGAAATGTCGTGGCAGGTTTATTTCAGTCATAGTATGGTTATAGCGACTCACATAGGGAGTTAACAACACATAAAGTTTACAGGGATTTTCACAAATCAAAAAGGGTTTTATGCCGATTTAAAATCACTTTTTATATCAATAAGTACGGATATTACTGTACACTTTCGGTCTTGGTATTTAAGACTACACATCACTCTTGTAAGGAAAATATTGGATTTTCTTGGTAACACACAACTCATTACAAAGATTGGGTTCCAAACTCTTCATCTAAAAAGCTTATGAACTCACCAAATTAATTATTGACACTTTTTCAAAACTACTTGTATTCTCAGGAAATTAATGAAACTAGGTAACCACAAGCTTTTGAGGATGGAACGCTACGGCGTTGAACAACTATTTTTATATCATGTTGTAATCAATCATTGAAATATGTAACACTTCAAACCATGTAATTCTATTCCGATTATATTTATGATTGGTTGTATTTACTTTGAGCACTATTATAATCGTTATTGTGATACTATACATGAAGTCCGCCACCCCCGAACGTTTCCTCCATCATTGGTTTGGGGGTGTGACACTCAGAATGTGTGATTCCACCTTATTTCCTGTTCCTTGTTTGGTTGTGGACTTAGGGCAGAGTCACTCAGTCAACTATCTTCTCAATCTTAATTATATACGACTATTATACACCGAGCAATTTTAGAGGGACCTGGTAGGGATCATACTACAAGATTTCATCACTATTTATCGGAGCACTCGTACTGCTAGTACTCGCTAAATGCGGTACAAAATTTTTGCAGAAGAAATAACAAGAATAAAAATGAAAGCACTACAAGCAGATGCAATGAATACATTATCACTCTAAACAAACATCCCTTCCAAATCAACTTAACACCTACTACAATAAGAAGTTCTGACATCGTCATTTGACATGGTTTGGCTTGGTCCTCACCATACCAATATCATATTCTACAAAAGGTCATTCACGTTAACCTACCGAATAACAAAACCCTCTTCACTTATGATGACCAACTCGACTCAATCCCCCTAAATATTCCCCTGCATCAAGACTCATAAGTATCTATACAAGAGGTACCACGCTTTACTAGCCTATGCGTTGAACAACAAACAAAAAGCAAAAGACATCAAGGATGTTCCAGAAGTCCGTAAAATTCCTGATGTATTCCCGACAGACCTCTCGGGAATACCACTTGTATAGCAAGTCAAGTTCCAGAATAGAGACTAAGGACCCATGCAGTTACCTATCACTACTCGGTGTATACGTTAATGTGGTATATAATTAAGATTCAAAGGACATAGGATGTGTAATTCTGCCTTAACTCTTGTTCCTTGTTTGGTTGTGGGCTTATGGCAAACATAAAGTAATTCTGCCTCAATCTTAATCATATAAAACTTTTATACATAAAGTAATGATAGACGAACCAAGTATGAATCCTACCACGAAATTCAGAACAAAGCTGCCTAGGACTACGAATGGACACACAACCATCTGAGTGATGAACCAAACTCACACACTCCCCACCGATCAAAGAAACAAATGAAATAAAAATGCTGATAGGAACATATCATGAAGAGGTGGTGGGACTAAACAATATACCACTATCAGTTATCAAGGATAGAGGACAGTCGATTCACCTCACGATTCTGGCAGTCACTACAACAATCCATGGGAACTAGGTTGGGCATGAGTACAACCTACCACCCACAGACCGACGGGCAGAGCAAGAGAACTATCCAAGCATTGAAAGATATGTTGAGAGCATGTGTGATAGACTTTGGTAAAGCTTGGGATACCCATTGACCACTCTTTGAGTTCTCATACAATAATAGCTACCATACTAGCATCGGAGTTGCTCCACTCGAAGCCCTCTATGGCCGCAAGTTCAGATCACCTCTGTGTTGGGATGAGGTGAGAGAAACACAATTAGAAATAGAGAAAGTACCTAACAACACTCTCACTAGCCCCAAGATCATAAGGCAAACAGCGGAAAAGATCTTTCAAATCTGAGAATGACTGAAAGCTTCTAGAGACAGATAAAAGAGTTATACGGACAAAAACGATGAAAACCCTTGGAGTTCTAGGTTGGTGATCACGTCATGTTAAAGGTCTCACCCTGGAAATAAATGAAACATTTCGATAAACATGGAAAAGTAAATCCACGGTACCTTGTACCATTCGAGATTCTTGCTAGAATCGGCCTGACGGCTTACAAACTCAAACTGCTGCATGAACTCAGTAACATACATCCCACTTTTCACGTATCTAATCTAAAGAAGTGTCTGTCTGACGAGACTCTTGTAATTCCACTTGACGAAATCAAGATAAACGTGAGTCTATACTTCATAGAAGAACCAGTGAAGGTCATGGATAGGGAAATCAAGAGAACAAAACAAAGTCGTATACCAATAGTGAAGGTTCGTTGGAATGCCAAGCTGGGACCTAAATTCACTTGGGAACAAGAATATCAGATGAAACAAAAGTACCCACATCTTTTCTCTAGTTCATGAGTACCACTTTAGAAACAATTTCGAGGCGAAATTCCCTCTTACATGGGATAATGTAACAACCAGTTATTTCAAGTCAATCAAAATCCCACTTTAGACCCAATATCTATGAAGAAAATTGTTGTGATTGTGACAAGGATTCCAGAGATATAAAGAATGCCGAAATCCGAGTTATAACGAAGAAGTTATGACTTGTCGAAGTTTCACGATAGAACTGACATGACATTACGTGATTTAAAAAGCGAGTTTACGATAAAGTGATTTTTAGCCTTAGAAATCTAAATGAAAGTTGAAGTGTTTGTCCAACCGAGAGCATGAATAAATAGAACGTCAAAATCTGGCTTCGTATGAGGAAGTTATGAATTTTCTAAGATTTGGCACAACTGTGTGTAGCCTAGAATTCGAATTATAGATCGAGCGATTTTTAGCCAACACAACCTACACAAGAATCAAAGATCTCTTCAATAGTAGTTCAACGGTAAAAATACAGACAAAAATGGACATCGTATGAAGAAGTTATGAATTTTTAACAGACTTTTCCTGTCCCGACCTTGTGAAAGACAAAGTTTTCACCAGCTATTGAGGTGTAATAGTTAGCGATGGAGTTTCATAACCTTCGCTAGCTGACTAAGACCGTGGTAGAGATCATTGCCAAGTTCCAAGAGAGGGACTTGTTTGGTTCTGTAGTATGCCACAGAGAAGGAGGTGAAGAAGACAAGGTACCATGATATGCTGTAAGATGATATCCAAGAATTTATTAGCTTTTCAGCTTGTCAAACTTTGGAGGACACGATAGCTAAATCCCAAGAGCAGTAGATTGATTTGGAACACCTTACAAAGAGGAATTCAGAGCAGATTCAGATCGTAGTAGGCCAGGCGAGGAAGCCTAAGACTCGTGATTCACGTTTGGAAGGCCATTAGGGCTGGGGTCATCGTGCCAAGTATGGGAGGGCCCATGATGGTGGTTATCAAGGGATAGGAAGAGGATGTTTCATTTGTGGTCAGATGGGTCTTTTTAGTAGGGATTTCGCATGTGGATCGGTTTCGATGTGTTTTCATTGCATCCAGGTGGGCCATAAAAAGGTCGGTTGTTCGATGTTGTGGGGTGGAGTAGTGTGTGCACCTGCTCCAATTACTTTGAGGATCACTGATGGTCACGAGGTCAAAGGGGATGTTTCCATGGTGAGGAGCCAAGCATTTCAGTCACAGGATGAGATCTAAGTTCCATCAGTTGATGTCGTAGGTATGTACTACATTTCTTCCTTGTTTCTCTTTTTGTTTGTGTTGATGATGGTATATTGTATGTGAGTCTAAAAGACTCAACCCTACAATGGTTAGGCTCATACAAGAGCTTCACAATAGGGTCAAATCACAAATCACAAAGCAAGCAACATTCAGGCATCAGGAGAATCTAGCCAGTGCATCACCTAACTAGGCTATTCTATCCAATCATCTGAAATCCATACTAGCATGCAAATTCTAAATGCTCAACAATCAAGCATGTAAGGCATCTCTCCTAGCATTCTTTCATACATTCTCGAGCAGATCCTTAGCCTTAATCTAGCAAGCAATTTTCATAACGTATAAAATATCAACATCTATAGGTATTATGGGAATCACTATTATTTAATCTTTTTCAATACTTGGGGACCCGAGGCACAGATGTAAGAGGATTACCTAGATTTATTTGTAGCATCAGAATTCGAGGACAAATTTTGATTCAAGTGGGGGAGAATTTTAACACCTAGCCAATCAGGTATTTTCCTTTATTCCTAAAAGTATTTAAGTTTTACAAAAATGGTCCTTACATTATGCGACCTGGGGTGTACGTAGGGCGTAAGCCCTTAAGTATGGATGCAAATCTTTGTGAGTACAACTGGCATACTCAATGGGTATGCGTGCCGTACTCGTCAATATTTAGGGACTGTATCTGAGTTTTGGATGTAAGGTCTTAAGGGAATAAGCACTTAATAATGGATTAGGAAGTTGGCTAGGTACGTCAGGTGCACCTGAGGGTACGCAAATCGTGCCCCCCAAAGGACCTCGTAAGCAACCGATTCACCCTCTATGTTGGGCATAGAGTATGAGTACGCATGGCGTACTCAGCTACTCATCTTGTGGTGATACCGTTGACTTTTTGATCTTTAACCGTTGACCATGACTTTGACCAAGTTGGCCTTAAGGGCATTTTGGGTTATTTTAATAGTAGTTTGAGATTTGGTCCCTGTTAATTGTATAGGTGATCTGTGTTGGGTTTTGAGCAATCTAACACTCCTAAGTGTACATGCAACCCTAAATACCTTGGATCTATGTTTCTCTATTATACATGCAAATATCAACTTTCCAAGGTATTGTACCATTCTAGCATACAAAACTTTGAATAACACAAGTTAGAATAACATACCTTTTGTTGGTGCTTGTCTTCATGAAGCTTGAGTGCCTAGTGCCCCAAGTGTGACACCTCAAATGGTTCACACAACACCATAAGCACTTGTAATAACTTAGAGAGAAATTAGAACACTTCAAGAATCAGCTTTCCCTCCATGCATCTAGTGGCCCATTTATCACATCAATAAAATGCTTATATAGTTGTTACAATTAGGATAAACCCTAATTGTCGTGGCTTTCCATTTCCTTGGATCCATGGGTTCAAATACACCATGGAGCATCCAATGGGTTTGAGCCCAACTTGATAATCCATGGAGCATTAGCCCACTATATAAGTATGGATGATTTACACAATCAACCCATATATTTAATTAGTCTTCTTTAGATCACTTAATTAATTCTAAATCAATTATTGATCAATACTAATTAAATATTCTTATTAAATTAGAACTTATAATATATTAATAAACCTTAAGTGTTATTTCTCTTATTTTACTCTATCCAAGTGCATGATGCCATGCAACCCAAATGGACCATGCCGGGTCGGGTCAAGTCTTACCAATTATAGTTATGGACTTAGACATTAATCCAATATTCTCCCACTTGCATAAGTCTAAAACTATGATTGCAAGTATGACTTCAGAACCCGACTAGCAATTGTAGCTCTCAAAAGCTTCTGTCGATCTCTGAGCTTGTCGATGAACTCTAACCTGTGTCAATGACTAGTCCATTAGATAAGTGATCATATATTCCTCCATTCTAGATATCATATGGACTGAGACATGGATTATAATCATTATCTCTGTCCATTTGTTGTTTCCCAATTTCTGATTTATGACGACTGACTAATTGAACAAATCAAATCAGTCCAGGCCCGGCTGAGCACTTACTTTTGTCATCACTAAATCATCGAGGGGCCCACAGATATCGCTTTTATCCTGAAGGTAAAAGTAATGGATAAACTTTGACTTATATGCTTGTACCAACTATTTGTTGAATCATACACAAAGTCACGTTTTATAACATTGAGTTACCAATGCGTTTACGTGCAATCAATGTATAACCAACTCATAGTCAACAACTCATATCTCTAGGTTGGAAGACTATAAGATATTATCGTCTCATGATTCACTCGTGATAAAATCCATGAAGTGAATCCAAATGAGCGTGGGTTGAATCCAATACTCAGCCCTTATGAGTACTCATGAATGTTGTAGCAACTATTGCATTGTCTAAAGCACTTTAGACAAATCATACAAGCCAAATTCACGACAGTCTTGATTCATATCTACTTCCAACATATGACCGACTGTGGATGGTTTGAATAACCTGGTCATTCGGGAGAACGATCTAGATATTTTGGAAGTCAAAACATGCAAAGTGAAACACAAAATAATACTAGTCCTATATGGCCTCAACACTGTGAGCGTAAATAAAACACCTTTTATCTAAGCACCATATTGATCACTCATTATTCATGTTTCGATCAACTTAATACTTGAATTTAAACAGTAGTGATGCCATGCTCCAAGCATGCATACTATGTTTCTCTAAACAATAGCTATGCAATACTCCAAATATGCACACTGTGTTTACATATGGTCATCTCTTTGTGAAATGTATATCAATTGAACATGATTTCAATGATTCTCATTTCACAATCCCAATCCTTATTGTAAATGTAAGAATACCAAGTTCTTGTCATTTACCGTAATCTATGCAATGATCCTCTTGTAATGATATTCACACAAGTCACAAAGACTTGGCAACAAACATTACAATGTATTCCAATGGAAAACAATTCCATGGATATGAACTCTCAAATTCAAAGTACATTCCTTTGAACATCCTTCTTTGCATTAAGTTCTTTAATCTTACACAGATTCAAAGAATAACCTCCACCTATGGAAACAATTCCATATTCCCATCTTGACCATCACTTTTGAACAAGAGTTGCCTCTTTCCAAAATATGTCAATACGATCCTTACTCTATACTTCCAATTGTCCATGAGTAACCAAACTTTGGAAAACCCCAAATTGTTCTCGACAATTGCTTAATCATCTTAGTCATATCCAGTTCTAATCCCTTTTCCCTTCTTAACACCCTAAGAATTAGGAAAATTTAGAATGGATGAATATTATAACACATGCAATCGATCCTATATCTGAAGCATATGGGATACGATTCATGCTATAATATTTTTATTTGCAATGTTCTCATAATTCGAACTATGAAGAGGGATGCCGTAATCATAATCGAATTTTGAAAAAGCAACATATATAGAAATTCCTTATGTTGAACCATTTCAACATAACATTCATATATATTCTTGACTAAAGTTGATTAAAATCTCAATCTAAGCTTGTAGAATTGAAATGAAGTATAAATTTCTCTCCCTTAATTATAGTAAAACAACTTTTTCAAAGCGAGTTGAAACTTTTTGTTTTCTACAATTAACATTGCTAACTTTCAACATAATCATCATGCTCCCACTAGCATAATGATTATTATCTAACTAGCATAACACTTTTATGCTCCCACTAGCTTTGATATGTACCTAGAAATCAATCAGATTTCTGATACTAGATTGCCTTGATAAGACTTTATCAAATCATACACGTGGAGTCTAAACCTTTCCTTAGATAGCTCACATGTGAGTCTAAACCTTTGCCATTCTCATTAGTTAGTGTGCCGGTTAACCATGCACACTCCACTAACAACATGAGAATGCAAACTTCACACTTGCTATCCACTTAAATCTACTTAGTGAAAGAGTTTCCTCACTATCATTTTCATGAATCGGAGAGAAACCTTATGACACTTAGATTTAATGGTGTATGTGTTCTTATCCATGTGAATTGTCAAAACCATAGTCACAAGACAAGGATAATGACAAATCCAAACTCATATGGACTGAACTCAATCTAATTTCTTGCCACCTGGCAGCTCAAGGGCCTGCCATTGCTTCCAAGTTGATATGCAACCAGTTGAGAACTCTTAGAACTCCAATGAAAAACCAACTTTAACTGGAATGGGCACAGAATATGTCAACACGATAGGTTACAAACCTCAGGCCGTGGTCTAGTGATTAACAAAACTCTTGATTAGTTCTTGAATCTATCTTAAGATCCTTTTAAGACTCCCACTGACCTCTTGACATATAAGATTCTCTTTGTCAAGAACCATTCCTTAACAAAAACGAATATTCAAGAGTTAGTGCAGATTCTTATCAAGTTAAACACTTCTCACAACTGGTATTAGTTGGTCTTTGTTTTATCCAAAACATCACAATTCACCAATATCAAATGTACAAGAGTAAGAACACATTTTACTCTACATTTAACAAGTGTTTTAAACCTTTCTTAAGATTATGTCACTCAAGGCTTAATCTTGGAGTATGACTCTACGATTTAATTTTGGAACGAAGTATAATTTATCTTTTGATCTAACCATTTCAACAATTCACGATTCCTCTCCTTAGTCAAATAAAATGAACTAAGATGTCATCAGAGGATCAATTGTGACATGGTTTCATAACCACTAAGATAATCATAAAACAAGATACTCAAGTACTCTCCCATCTCTTCAGATTAGAGAAAATTTTATCTTTCTCCCTTATTTGATTCTTCTTACTCATTATGTCCATCATTGAAACTTCTCCAATGATCCAAAACTATACTTAAACTTGTAAGTATAACCATATTTACTAAACTTTAGTAAATCATAATGAATAATCTTATCAACTTTGTGGTGGACCTGATCAGCACACACCCAAGTGTATCTGATCCCTTTGTCCTTCACTTGATTCACATATACATGTGAAAAAGGAATTAGACTTAATTTCCTAAATATATAAAAAAATTCTCATGATCATACAATACAAGTTGCATGATTCCAAGTTTCTATCCAACTGAAACTTGGGCGATGAGAATCTTTCCTTATTTGGTAAATTATGACACTTCCACTAATGAAAAAATCAAATCCATTTACCAATATTGCTTATCAATGGAAACATCTAATCAACAATTTTTCAAAAATGCCATTGTAAGGATACTTAAAATAAATAAAATCAAAACCATTTTTCTTTTATTTTAAAACTTTGCGGAAAACTTTATCCTTACAATCCATATGGAAAACTTTTTGTTATCTATTCCTAAGCAATATATCATAACTCTTAAGTAACAACTCAAAATTCTGATCACCGAACCATGCGATCGAAATCCATCTTCGCGATCAGAATCAGCATATACTTCCTTTAAGTTTCTTCACTTTTTCTTTGATTCTTAAAACATCAACATGTGACCTTGTCACATTATGCAATAAGAATCTCAGAATAGAAACTTAATAGAGTTAGACAATGGACTTTACCTGAAGTAGAGTCAAACCTATTGACTTTACCATCCTTAAGATGTTTCAGGTAAATTTAGCAGCTTCGCAACCAAAATCTTTCCTTTGGCAACAGAATCATATGGACTCTTTGGAAACGTACATGGAACTATCACAGACTTAACCTTTCTCTTTACCATTTGGTCAACCGAGTTGACTATGGCCGATCCCTTTCCATTGGGAAGAGAAAGTTTTTCCTGGACCTCCAATGTCACCTTTTTCAATGTCCAAATAGGTTTGGAAAGTAGATCTTCCAATCCAATTTGCTTTACAAATGCTCCAAATCATTCATGATTTAGCATCATCAAGCAAATAGGTAAGATCATTAAGGGTCTTGTCGCGACCTGTCATCAGGGAGTGACTGAAGAACCAAGTCAGCGGCCAGCTACCTCGAGACTTCGACACCCGACTCTCCCGACTTGTCAATATGTGGCTTAATCCCCAAGATCTAAGCACATATGGACTTTGCTTGCCAATAGGGATTGAGTGACGTAGAACTTATCAAGTCTTAAAACTTGTGGGATAGGGAGATTTATTGGAGGAGGTGGATGAAGCAAAGTATGATTTCTAGTCCCATAAATGCCCAACAAAGGGATTGATCATTCACCTTGATTGCCATTTAGGATATCATCTTCATTAGGAAGCTTGTTCCTAAACATTTGGGAAGACCATAACTGTCTAAACTAGACATCTATAATGGGAGAAATTCAAGTTAGTTCATTTAAAGTCCTTAATATAACACCCAATATGAAATATTAAGGCTAGGACCCAACAACCTATTTATAACTGGAAGAGGGATGCCGTAATCCAAATTATAAAATAGTTGAAGGTAGGTAAATGACGATTTACCAATTTCCACCATGAAAACAAAATATTTTATTATTAGGTTTTATTGGTTTTGAAACTCCTAGATCTTTTGAGATACATTGAACTTTCAATGGCATGTTTGAATCTCGATTGTGCCCTCTCAAGTTTGTGACTGGGATGTCGAGGATCACAAACAATGTGTGAATAACCATACAAATTGACTTGGTAACCTCAACAATATTACATAATCGATGTGCCGGTTAACCACACACGCTCCACCGATCTATAATAAAGTCAAGTTACCATTTTCCACTCTTACTAGTCCATGTTAGTGTGTCGGTTAACCACACACGCTCCACTAACGACTTGGTAAGGTACAAAGTGTAATTTTATGGGCTAGCACCTTTTCACATTTTCCTACGTAACTAAGATTGGGAATTTATAAGTGTTTAGTTACTTAGTATTTTTCATTATACTTTTAATGAAGGGAGAATTATAGTCCATTCCTACCCATTCGGCTAACGACCCTCCACCAGTCAAGGAAGCGGTGGGTGAGAGTGGACACCCATTAAACTGCTATTTTATAGGCGGTAACCTTATATCCCCCTTATAGACCGTCTTCGTGAATGAGGCCTACTAACAGTAAGATTGACTTCCTCTTATACATATCTATATAATTAAAATTATAATAATAGTACAAGGGTTGAATTTTAAACCTTTTAAAAATTTCAATGTTCAATTTGGAATTAAAGTATACATGAGGAGTAACTTTTCAAATTCCAAAACTTGAGGGCAAGTTTTGAAACTATGTCAAGACTCTTTAAATCATAACTTATGAGTTTAATGGTTCATTAAAATGAAGACTCTTCATTTTAATGTAACCCCTTATTCTTTAAAAACACTTTAAAGAAGTGTCTCTTCAACATCCATAACTTGAGGACAAGTTATGGAGTCATTAAACTATTTAATGAAAAAAACTCTTACATTTTATGTAACCTACAAAACTTTTATGAGTTTTTATGATTCATAAATATGACTTTTCACATAACTTGAAGACAAGTTACAAAAACATATTTTATGAACTTCTTTTAGACTAATATGGATTGAAAACAACTAAAACATAATTTGTTCATTATCAATGTAAACTAACTTATAAATCAAGGAAACATAAAATTCTTGAAAATTCATAACTTGAGGACAAGTTATGAACTCCATATAATTTTCAACAAGATCACGAATTATATCACCAAACAATTTGCACACAATTCCTATGATCTAGCAAAACTCATAAGCATGATTAGTCATAATCAACAATTTTCAAGAATAACATGAACACATATAAACTTGAAACTTTTATTATAGCATTGAAATTGGTTTAACATAATCATTACCACATTCAAAACAAGTTTTATAAGCCCAAAACAGTCAAAGGTAATGATTCTAGACCAATTCCAGCACCAAAACTCGAAAATATGCTGTATGGGGGTCCAACTCGTCGAGTGCACGAACAAACTTAGTAAGTTGGATGAATTTTGCCTTGGACTCGTCGAGCCCTTCATGGACTCAGCAATTCTGCTGGGCAGACAACACCAAAACTCGATTTTTAAGCAGTTTAAGCAAGCACAACAAGAAAACAAGCCTAGGCTCTGATACCACTATTGGGTTTTGAGCAATCTAACACTCCTAAGTGTACATGCAACCCTAAATACCTTGTATCTATGTTTTCTCTATTATACATGAAAATATCAACTTTCCAAGGTATTGTACTATTCTAGCATACAAAACTTTGAATAACACAAGTTAGAATAACATACGTTTTGTTGGTGCTTGTCTTCATGAAGCTTGAGTGCCTAGTGCCCCAAGTGTGACACCTCAAATGGTTCACACAACACCATAAGCACTTGTAATAACTTATAGAGAAATTAGAACACTTCAAGAATCGGCTTGCCCTCCATGCATCTAGTGGCCCATTTCTCACATCAATAAAATGCTTATATAGTTGTTACAATTAGGGTAAATCCTAATTGTCATGGCTTTCCATTTCCTTGGATACATGGGTTCAAATACACCATGGAGCATCCATGGAGCATCCAATGGGTTTGAGCCCAAATTGATAATCCATGGAGCATTAGCCCACTATATAAGTATGGATGATTTACACAATCAACCCATATATTTAATTAGTCTTCTTTTGATCACTTAATTAATTCTGAATCAATTATTGATCAATACTAATTAAATATTCTTATTAATATATTAGAACTTATAATATATTAATAAACCTTAAGTGTTATTTCTCTCATTTTAGTCTATCCAAGTGCATGATGCCATGCAACCCAAATGGACCATGCCGGGTCGGGTCAAGTCTTACCAATTATAGTTATGGACTTAGACATTAATCCAATAATCTGTAGTGGCAATATTTGGAGCAATGATTTGTTCAGCTATTCTCAGACTGTGGGGTGAGTTTTTGGCACTAAACTCTTGGGTCGAAGGCACTAATAGGTTATGTATAATGGTATATAGGATGATGTTATGCTAGTTATATGATAGATTGGTAGACCGTATGGTACCTGTATCTGTTGGATACATGTTTATGTTTATCAGTATATGTCGACATATTGTGGTTGGTTTGAGGTAGTCCTGCTTTGTGTTGAAGGCCAAGATACATCGGGCAATCGGGATAGGCTTTAGGCCTATCGAGGCAATCCAGATAGGCCACAGGCCCAGAGAACATTCCAGATAGGTTGTACCCCTTTCAAGGCGGTCCAATCAAGTTGAAGGATCATATTTTCATGTTTTTATCTGTTTGGTTGTGTGTGGTATTTTGGGGGGGAACTCATTAAGCTTTGGCTTAAAGTTTGATGGTTATGGTTTCAGGTACTTCACATGACAGTGGCAAGGGGAAGGCTTGATCGTGCACATCATCCTAGATTTTTATGGGATCATGATTTTAGGAATACTCTGATTCTTGTTTTTTGACTTTTGGAAACTATGACTTTGTGATATTTGTGGATTTTGTATTGGTTTAAAAATGAAAAAATTTGCCTTCATTTTGGGATGTTACAACTTGTCCCACAGATGGTGCCAAATTGTTTTGGCCAAAAATCATACAACTAATTTAGTAACAAAATTAGTAAGTATGGCATGATGTTTAAGTAAAGATTTTATGAAGAATACTTATCAGATGGTTAAGATTTTGGAAGATATCGAAGATCTTGGACATGCCTAAGATTGTTGGAATAAGATAGTAATGCATATATTTGTTGTAAATAAATGTGAATAAAAATGTCGATTTATTCCAAGATATAAACACATGTATACTTCAAAAGGGGATAAGATACCACTGAGTATATATGGCAATAATTCATAAGATATTCAAAAATGGCCAAGATACCACATAGTATCTGGAGGTTGTAATTAAACAAATAAAGGATCGCAATTGAATAAACATTTAGAAAAACATTTGAAAGTTTTGGAAAAGATAAAATAATAGTAAACAAGTAAAAATGAGTGCAAGAACAAAAAGATATATGAGGAAAATTCTTGACCTATTAAGAACTCCAACATAAAACCTCGGTAGGTGACAAAAGTTGCAATGTCTTTAAAACATTTTGTTAGAAATAAGTAGAAATATTAAAAGTGCAAGTTGATCGTGAGTAGTATAAGCAAGAGTGACCAAGTGTAAGTGTATAATCAGTGGCAAATGTGTGTTAAATGATCTCAAATATTTTATTTATACATTGGCCATCTAACTAACTTCCCTAAAAATTTGGGATCCTCCCCTCTTCTAGCTTGACCAGTTATTTGGGGAGAGTCCGCATTTTTTCTTGTTGACCACATGCAATTTCACCTAGTTCATCTCCTTTTGATCATGTCTTCAAGTCCTATACAAGATACAAAAAAAAATATGACTACAATCCCAAGATATTCTCTTGATCAATATCTTGGACAGTTCGAGATCTTTGGTGTCTTTGGCGGTTCAGGATCTTTGATGATTCAAAATATTAGTAAAAGTTTAAGATGTTAGATAAAACAAGGTTGTAAACATATCGTGTATATATATATATATATATATATATATATATATATATATATATATATATATATATATATATATATCTAAGTCTAACAAGTTTCCGCAATGGTTGAATGTGACCCCAGTGGTTATTTGATCATTTTTCCATTTTTTGCCTTTATTATGGTAATATATTTAAAAGTTGATTATTATAATCATTATCTCATAATTATAATTGGATAATTTTATCATAACTATATAGTAGAATTCAATAAGTAGGAATTTAATAATTATAGTAACTAGTTTCATAACTCTCAAGTGGACAAGTTGACATATGTATATACAATATATTTTATCTTATTTTTATAGCATATTACTTGATTCCTTTCTATATTAGTTATGTACATGATAAATCTACCCAATACTCTTTCTATCTCTTGATATAACTAGTGGAACCAGCAACCTTACAACATCATGGATACTCAAATATCCAGGATCCTCAGCAACATCGGGATCCTGGCTAATTACCATTATTAATATTAATACTTATAACGGTCATATTTTGTATATAACTAACACGTGTCTATAAAGATTCAAATGAATACCTATTCTTAACGAAGAAGTGTTTCAACAATGCAAAAGACCCGGAATACTTGGTCAAATAACGTTCATGGAGCTGGTCATAAAGGATCCCAGATAATATCGGACATCTTCTCAGCTAGCTTAGAGTACAAATTGACTCTTGTATTCTGCACAGAAGGCATGGTTCTTTAGCTCAAGCTTACTCTACGAAATTCTCTACACATTCTTACTAAGAAATCATTGTGGCATCACCCTGGGGGGCAACAATGGACAACCGAGCATCCATGATCAATGAGCCTTTCAACACTCCTATAAACCTTGACTCTAATAACTTCTTAAACAAAAATACTAACAACAATAATGGCTAGGGGACTTCAACAACTAACACAAATGCTCTCTAGTGTACTCGGACTGGTCCAACCAATACCAGAATCATCCCCTACAAGCCACAGGACCTCGAAATTTACTCCTGCGATAGCCGATACCGAAGTTCTTAAACGTTTCCAAACTCCTAACATGAAGCTCTACAATGGGACTACAGATCTCGAAGAGCATATAGCCTAATACATAAAAAGGATGGAGATCATTCCCATCCCTGGGCATTTGAATAAAGCTTGCCTATGCAAAGGCTTTGGTTCGACTCTCACATGATCTGCCCTCAAATTAATACTAAATGTTACCACATACTCTATTACTTCATTTTCACACTTAGTTAATATCTTTAATAACCAATTTTCTTGCAGCAGAACCTTCGAGAATATTACTAGTGATCTTTACCAGGTGGTTAAGGATCCTATGGAAAAAATTAGGGACTTTGTTAACAGGTTTGGCAGGGAAGCTCTGAGCATCCCCAACATTGACATGGCCACCACTATGGAAGCTTTCAAAATGGGACTAGGAAAGGATTAACCCTTCTACAAAGACCTTATGATGACGCCATGTAAACGATTGGATGTAGTTAGGTGTCAGATATTAAGGTTCATAAGGCTCGAAGAGGATAGAGAGATCCAGAAGAGAAGCAACCCTTTGGATCAGTATGAAAACCCCACCAGGGGTAATTCATGTTATGCATGATCTTGGAGAAAAAGCAAGATGGCCAAAGAGAGATAACAAGTCCGCCGCTTGGAAAGACAAGTCCAAATGGTGTGCTTACCATGAAGACTTTGGCCACATGATGGACGACTGCATAGCTCTACGAAAAGAAGTCAGTTACCTCCTTAGCAAAGGTCACCTCAAAGAGATCCTTGGGAGAAAAAGAGAAAATTCCAAGGAAAACAGTCAGGATGATCATAGGATCCCGGAGAAACCAGGATCTCCACCCGCTGACACTAAGATTATTAACGTTAGCTCAGGTGGATCTAGTATATGTAGTACTATTGGGTTTTATTACTATAATATTCCTATGGTACACATACAACCCTGATGCTTTGGATTTAAGTTTTCTCTAACTGTACATGCAATATGCATGCTCCAAAGCATAAAGCCAAACTAGCATGAAAAATGTGATATTTGAATCATAAAAACTAGTTAGAAGATTACCTTGTCTAGTAGCTTGTAGAATCTTGGACTATAGAGAGCTTAGCACCTCAAGTGTGATGCCTCAAACAAGTCACAAACACCAATATACAACTAGATGAATATGAGAGAGGTTTTGGAGACACAAAAATCGGATTACTCTTCTTAGAATACAAGGGTGTCCGATTTTAGGGCTTTGGGTACACATTTATAGTGTATAATTCCACGAGGCATATGTTTAACCCTAATTCTTATACTTAAGCTTATGATCCAACAATTGATTTGAATTAACACTTCATGGACTAACTCATAAGCTTAGCCCATCACAAATCAATCATGGATCATTAACCCAATTCATATGTGTCACTTCCAAAAATTTTACGCCAAATTTAAAATTTTTTAATCATAAATAAAACCAAATAGTATTTGTTTCCAAAATGTTTTCAAATCATTGTTCATCAGAGTGTCCAAATAACTAGATCAAAAGGATAAAGAGCGGTACGGTCACGCCTTCGCCATGCCATGATCTCCTGAAGTACCTGAAACAATAAATTGAAACTGTAAGCCTGAGGGCTTAGTGAGCTACCCCCAAAATACCAATACCACACCGATAATACCATATCAATAATAGGAAATCAACAACATGTATACTGGACCGCCCTGCAGGGCCTATAGTGTATCTGAATCTGTCCCGAGCCTTCGGCATAACTGGACCGCCACGTGGGCCTACACTCTCCTCAAACCGCTCATAGGGTGTGTTGGCCTTCAGTACAAAGCACGACTGACTCAAACCAAACAACAAGCAAATAACCATGTGCACATAACTAGCATATATTGGCATATATAAATATATATATATATATATATATATATATATATATATATCTCACTGATCATCAATCATAGCAATCTCTCATAACTAGAGCATCGACCTAACATGTCACTATTATACCAATCCGTACGGATCATAAGAGCATAACATAATGTCTATCCTGATTCTGATCTAACAGATCATAACAATAAGTAGCATACCATAACAATAACAACTAAAGGGTCGGCCTTGGTGCCTTAGACCCTATTGATATAGTGAGGATAACTCACCTTGTAGATGTCGACTTGATAGATAAACTTCAACCCTCGGATCACCGCCCCAAACTCCACCACCTGATACCATAGCATAATCATACTCATAAGTTCCCAAACTTTCTAGGTATCTCATAAGCCAACTAATTGAACCCTGATCAAAGTCAAAGTTATTAGTTAAGGTTAACAGTCCATGTTGACCCTAACTCGCCGAGTACCATCGGCTACTCGCCGAGTTCCTTGAGGTATTTGCCCACTCGCCGATTCACCAGAGTGACTCGTCAAGTTCCTTTGGTTTATGATCGAAACCCTAGGGCCACTCATCGGGTTTCCTTCTCACAACTCAATGGTTACACATGCATATATAAATTGGGGAAACCTCAACCGACTCGCTGAGTTGTTCATCCAACTCGTCGAGTCTACATCAATCTTCATCGGACTTGCCGAGTTATTCATCCAATTCATCGGATCCAAGTTCATCTTCATGAGACTTGTCAATTCAACCTTGCGAATCGCTGAGTTCCTTTAGTCCTTAAGCCATACAGACTCTTTTAAGACATGCAGTGGCTCCAAATTACAGATCCAAGCTTCTAAGGCATGGTTTTCACATAAAGTTGCAAACTTTACGTGCATGTATAGCTACAATTGTTGGATTAATGTCTAAGTCCATAACTATAATTGGTAAGACTTGACCCGACCCGGCATGGTCCATTTGGGTTGCATACCATCATGCACTTGGATAGATTAAACGAGAGAAATAAGACACTTATGGTTATTAATATATTATAAGTTCTAGTATATTAATAATAAGAATAATGAGATTATTTAATTAGTATTGATCAAGAATTAATCTAGCATTAATTGAGTGATCAAAAGAAGACTAATTAAATATGTGGGTTGATTGTGTAAATCATCCATACTTGTATAGTGGGCTAATGCTCCATGGATTATCTAGTTGGGCCAAAACCCATATGATGCTCCATGGATGCTCCATGGTGTATTTGAACCCATGGATCCAAGGAAATGGAAAGTCATGACAATTAGGGTTTACCCTAATTGTATAACTATATAAGCATCTTATTCTTGAGGAAAATCGGCCACTAGAGAGACTAGTATTATTCTTGAAGAGGGCTAGCCGATTTCATGAAGTGTAGAATTCTCTCTAAGTTATTCTAAGTGTTTTGATGATTGTGAACCATTTGAGGTGTCACACTTGGGGTACTAGGCACTCAAGCTTCATGAAGACAAGCACCATCAAAGAGGTATGTATTCTATCTTGTTATATTGATAGTTTTGTATGCTAGTTTAGGATAATACCTTGGATATTCATATTTGCATGTATAATAGAGAAAACATACATCCAAGGTATTTAGGGTTGCATGTACACTTAGGAGTGTTAGAGTGCTCATAACCCAGCAGTGGTATTAGAGCCTAGGCTTGTTTTCTTGTTATACTTACAATGGAAACTGAAAAAATCGAGTTTTGTTGCTGTCTACCCAGCAGACTCGCCGAGTCCATGAAGAGACTCGACGAGTCCAAGGCAAAATGCATCCAACTCGCCGAGCTATGTTCATGCACTCGACGAGTTGGACCCCATACAGCATATTTTCGAGGTTTTTGGCTAGAAATGGACTAGGAACATTACCCTAAGTTGTTTTTGAACTTATAAACTTGTTTTTTTTAATGTGGTAATGTTCATGCTAATCCATTTTCAAAGATAATTGTCAATAGATTCATGTTTTGTATTAGTTTAAAGACTAATTACATGAAAAAGTTTGATTTGAATTATCTTGTTCTTATGAGTTGCTTAGATTAATAGAAAAGTTAATTGAAATAGTTGTTTTCAATCCATTTTAATCTAAGAGTTGAGTAAAAAATGTGTTTGTGTAACTTGTCCTCAAGTTACATGAAGAGTCATATTAAAGACTCATAAAACTCATAAAATTGGCAAAGGTTACAAAAAATGAAGAGTCTAGTTCTAATTAATTGGAGTTATGACTCCATAATTTGTCCTCAAGTTATGGAGGACCAAGAGTCACTTCATTAAATAAATAAAAAAAATAAAAAATGTAACCTTAATTAATTCCATAAGTTATAAAAATAAAGAAAAGTTAATTCTTTTATTAGTTTAAAGTCTTCCATAAGTTATGGAACTTGAAGAGTTTTTGGATTAAAACTACTTTAAACACATAAGTTATGGAATTAATTAGTTTTGAATAGTTTCAAAACATGCCCTCATGTTTTGGAATTTGTAAAGTTTTCTCTTATGAATACTTTAATTCCAAGTTAGCCCTTAGAATTTTAAGAGTTAAAATTCAACTCTTATACTTTATAATATTATAAGTTAATAATAATATATATGTATAAGAGTAAAGTCAGTCTTACCGCTAGTACGCCTCATTCACGAAGCCGGTCTATAAGGTGGGTATAAGGTTGTTGCCTATAAAATGGCAGCTTAATGGGTGTCCACTCTCACCCACCGCTTGCTTGACCGGTGGAGGGTCGTTAGCCGAACGGGTTTGACAGGACTATAATTCTCCCTTCATTAAAAGTATTAATGATAAATACTAAGTAACTAAACTCTTAATAATTCCCAATCTTAGTTACTTAGGAAAATGTGAATAAGGTGCTAATCCATGAAATTACACTTTACACTTTGTCTAAGTCGTTAGTGGAGCGTGTGTGGTTAACCGGCACACTAACTTGGACATAACAAGGTAGGTAAAGGGTGACTTAATATTTATCATAGTATCGATGGAGCGTATGTGGTTAACCGGCACATCAATTGAGGGGTAATTTATTAAGGGTATCAAGTAATTTGCATGGTTACTTCACACCTTGTTTTGTGATCCTCGGCATCCCAGTCACAAAACCTGAAGGGCACACTCGAGATTTAAACATGCCATTGAACAGTTCAATGAATCTCAAAAGATCTAGGAGTTTCAAAACCAATTAAAACCTAATAATACATTTCGTTTATCTTGGTGGAAATTGGTGAATCGTCATTCACCTACCTTCAAATTGTTTTATAGCTTGGATTACGGCATACCTCTTCTAAGTTATAAAATAGTCTGTTGGGTCCTAGCCTTAATATTTCATATTGGGTGTCATATTAAGGACTTTAAGATCAACTATCTTGAATATCTCCCAAAACATGTCTGGTTTAGACATTTATGATCTTCCCAAATCTCTTGAAACTAGCTTTCCTAAATGAAGATGATGTTCCAATGGAAATCATACTTCTCTCACCCCCTCCAATTATTCTCCCTACCCCACAAGTTCTTTAAAAGTTTAAAGTCACTCGAGCCCTATTGGCAAGTAAAGGTCTTGGTGTGATCACATCTTGGAGATGTAGTCACATATTGACAAGCCGGGAGAGTTGGGTGTCAGAGTCTTGAGAAAGTTGGTGGTTCAATCACTTTCTAAGTCACATAGTGAGTTCTTTTGGAACACCTATGAAAAAGACTATGACAAGACCCTTAATGATCTTATCTATTTGCTAAGATCAACTTCCTGAAACTTTATGGACATTAACAATGGTGACACTAGAAATACAGAAAAAAGCATTCTCTTCCCAATGGAAAGGGATCGGCCATAGTCAACTCGGTTGAACAAATGGTAAAGAGAAAAGCTAAGTCTGTGATAGTCCCGTGTACCATTATCAAAGGGTCCATATGTTTATATTGCCAAAGGAAGGGGCATTGGTTGCGAAGCTGCCAAGTTTACCTAAGGATGTTAAAGTCAATAAGTTTGACTCTACTTCAGGTAAAGTCCACTATCTAACTCTGTTAAGTTTCTATTATGAGATTCCTGATACATGATGTGACTGGGTCACATGGTAATGTTTTAAGAATCAAAGAAAAGTGAAGAAACTTAAAGAAAGAATATGCTGAATCTGATCGCGTAGATGGATTTCTATCGCGTAGTTTGAAGATCGGATTCTTGAGCTACTTCTTAGGAGTTATGAGATATTTCTTAGGAATAGATAATAACAAGTTTTCATATGGATTGTAAGGATAAGTTTTTCCGCATAGTTTTAAATAAAAGAAAATTTTTTATTATAGTTATTTTAAAATATCCTTACAATGGCATTTGAGGAAAAATTGTTGCTTATATGATTCCATTAATAACAAGAGTGGAAGTATGAAATTGATTCTTTCATTTGTGGTAATGTCTAAATTTATCAAATAAAGGAAAGATTCTCATCACCAAGTCTCAATTGGACCAAAACATGGAATCATGCAAGTTGTATAGCATGATGAATGAGAACTTTCAAGTATTGGAAAAATTAAGACTAATTACTTGTTCACATGGATGTGTGAGTCAAGTAATGGACTAAGGGATCGAGTACATAGTCATGTGTACTGATTAAGTCCACCACAAAAGATGTAAGGCTATTCGTCATAGTTTACTAAAGCTTCGTAAATATGATTATACTTACAAGCTTAAGTGTAACTCTGAGACATTGGAAAAGGTTTCAATGCATAGCAGAGCGGATAAGAAGAATCAAATTAGGCAGAAGGATAAAAGTTTCTCAAATCTGAAAAGATGGGAGAGTACTTTAGTATCAGCTTTGTGATCATCTTAATGATTAAGAAACCATATCAAAATTTGTTCTCTAAGGAAGTCTTAGTGCATTCTTATGACTAAGAAGAAGGGATCTTGAAATTGTTGAAATGGTTAAATCAAGAAGATGAGTCATACTTCGTTCCAATACAAGTCTTAGAGTCATACTCCAAGATTGTAATATGAGTGACATGTCTTAAAGAAGGTTTAAGAACACTTATCAAATGTAAGAGTAAAAGTTTTCTACTCTTGTACATTTGAAATTGGTAAGTTGTGATGTTTTTGATAAAACAAAGACCAACTTAGGCTAATTGTGTGAAGTGTTTGTCTTGGTTAGAATCCACACTATCTCTTGGATGTTTGACAAGGGAGTCTTATAGGTCAAGAGGACAGTGGGAGTCTTAAAGGTCTTGAAAGTCTCAAGAACTAATCAAGAATGAAACCTGAAGTTCATCACTAGCACACAACTTGAGGTTTATAACCTATCGTGTTGACATATTCTGTGCCCATTCCAGTTAAAGTTGGTTTTGCATATGAGTTCTTAGAGTTCTTAATGTGTTGCACAACAACTTGGAAGCAATGGCAGGCCCTTGAGCTGCCAGGTGGCAAGAAATTAAGATTGAGTTCAGTCCATATGAGTTCAGATTTGTCATTATCCTTGTCTTGTGACTATGGCTTTGACAATTCACATGGATAAGAACACATACACCATATAAATCTAAGTGTCATAAGGTTTCTCTCCGATTCATGAAAATGATGGTGAGGAAACACTTTCACTAAGTAGATTTTAGCTAGATAGCAATTGTGATATTTGCATTCTCAAAGTCGTTAGTGGAGCGTGTGTGGTTTACCGGCACACTAACTTGGACTTGTGAGAAGTGGCAAAAAGGTCTAACCATTATGATTACGGCATCCCTCTTCATAATTGTTTAGACACACAAGTGTGCTATCTAAGGGAAGGTGTATGTTTTTTGATAAAACCTTATCAAAACAATCTAGTATCAGAAATCTGAACTTTGGTAAGAAAGTCAATAAAATATTGATTTCTAGAAGTCGAGCTTTCTGAGTACATGTCAAAGCTAGTGGGAGCATAAGTGTTATGCTAATAATCATCATGTTAGTGGGAGCATGATAATTATGATAAGTATTGCAAGCTAGCAATGTTAATTATAGAAAACAAAAGGTTTCAATTGGGAAAAAGTTGTTTTGCTATAATTAAGGAAGAGGAAATTATACTTCATCTCAAATCTATAAGCTTAGATCGTGAGGTTTTAATCATTTAGTCAAGGATATATATGAATTTCATGTTAGAATGGCTCAACATAAGGAAATTCTGTATATGGTTCCATTATTTGCGTTCTAAAATTTGATTATGATTACGGCATCCCTTTTCATAATATGAATTATGAGAACTTGGCAAATAGAAATGGAAATGTTATATCAAAAGACTGGTTTAGTCTTTATGTGAGACATCATGAATCGTGTCCCATATGCTTCGGATATAGGATCGATTACATGTGCTATAGTTATCCGTTCTAAAAGTTTCCAAATGCCTGGGGCATTAAGAAGGGAAAAGGTTTAGAACTGGATATGACTAAAAGGATTAAACAATTGTCGAGGACAATCTAAGGTTTACCAAAGATTGGTTGCTCAAGGATAGTTGGAAGTATAGTGATAATTCTGGAAGGACCATATTGACATAATCTATAAGGAGGCAACTCTTGTTCAGAAGTGATAGTCAAAATGGAATCTGGAAATGTTTCAAAGTTAGAATTTTCAATCTGTGTAGGATTAAGGAAACTTAATGCAAGAAGGATGTTTCCAAGGAGCCGATCTCCTTTGGAATGCTCTGTAATGGTTGTTGTCAAGACTTTATGACTTTGTGCATAACCATTACAAGAGGATCAATGCATATAAGTTTAGAATCTAACAGATTTCAGTAAATGACATGAATTTGGAATTCTTGCATTTGCAGTAAGGATTTGGGAGTGTGAAAAGAGAATCATTGAAGTTATGTTCAATTGATCTAGTTCACAAAGTAAAGATCATAGACAAACATAGTATGCATACTTGGTGTATGGCATGACTAGTGTTTAGAAAAACATAGTGTACATGCTTGGAGCATGGGACAACTATTGTTTTAAATTCAAGAATAAATGTTGATAGCTGAAACAGTATACAATGAATAATGTGTAATCATATGGTGATAAATAAAAGGTGTTTTATTTATATTCATAAGTTCTGAGACCATATTGGATTCAATTATTATTGTGTTGCACTTTGCATTTTTTGACTTCCCGAATAAACTAGGTTATTCTTCCGGAATGACTAAGTTATTCAAACCATCCACAGTCGGTCATATGTTGGAAGTAGATATGAATTAAGACTGTCATGGGTTGGCTTGTAGAGGTCTAAGGTGTTGGACAAATGGCTACAACACTCATGAGTGCTCATAAGTTCTGAGTATTGGATTCAACCCGCGCTCATTGGAATCACTTCATGGATTTTATCACGAGTGATCATGAGACGATAATATCTTATATTCTTCAAACCTAGAGATATGAGTTGTTACTATGAGTTGGTTGTACATTGATTGCACGACACCACATTTGGTAACTCGGTGCTATAAAACGTGTCTTTGTGTATGATTCAACAAGTAGTAGAACAAGCCATATGAGTCGAAGTTTATCCATTCCTTTTACCTTCGGGATAAAAGCGATATCTGTGGGCCCCTCGATGATTTGATGATGACAAATGGAAGTGCTCGGCCGGGCCAGGACTGATTTGATTTGTTCAATTAGTCAGTCGTCATAAATCGGAAATCGGGAAACAACTAATGGACAGAGAGAATGATTATAATCCATGTCTCAGTCCATATGATATCTAGAATGGAGGAATATATGATCCCTTATCTAATGGACAAGTCATTGACAAGATCAGAGTTCATCTACAAGGTCAGAGTTCGACAGAAGCTTTTGAGAGCTACGATTGCCAGTTGGTCCCTGAAGTCATACGCAATAATAGTTTTAGACTTATCCAAGTGGGAGACTGTTGGATTAATGTCTAAGTCCATAACTATAATTGGTAAGACTTGACCCGACCCGGCATGGTCCATTTGGGTTGCATACCATCATGCACTTGGATAGATTAAACGAGAGAAATAAGACACTTATGGTTATTAATATATTATAAGTTCTAGTATATTAATAATAAGAATAATGAGATTATTTAATTAGTATTGATCAAGAATTAATCTAGCATTAATTGAGTGATCAAAAGAAGACTAATTAAATATGTGGGTTGATTGTGTAAATCATCCATACTTGTATAGTGGGCTAATGCTCCATGGATTATCTAGTTGGGCCAAAACCCATATGATGCTCCATGGATGCTCCATGGTGTATTTGAACCCATGGATCCAAGGAAATGGAAAGTCATGACAATTAGGGTTTACCCTAATTGTATAACTATATAAGCATCTTATTCTTGAGGAAAATCGGCCACTAGAGAGACTAGTATTATTCTTGAAGAGGGCTAGCCGATTTCATGAAGTGTAGAATTCTCTCTAAGTTATTCTAAGTGTTTTGATGATTGTGAACCATTTGAGGTGTCACACTTGGGGTACTAGGCACTCAAGCTTCATGAAGACAAGCACCATCAAAGAGGTATGTATTCTATCTTGTTATATTGATAGTTTTGTATGCTAGTTTAGGATAATACCTTGGATATTCATATTTGCATGTATAATAGAGAAAACATACATCCAAGGTATTTAGGGTTGCATGTACACTTAGGAGTGTTAGAGTGCTCATAACCCAGCAACAATGACTCCAAATGTCAAATCCAAGCTCACAATGGGGCTTCATACTTCAAAGAGGCTTCATACATGACCACATTCGGAGCTTGATAACTCTTGAACCCAAGAAGGGTCCAGATCTGAAGTTACAACTTCAGATCTAGCTCATATCCCACATTATCATCTCAACCAAACCGTAAAAACCTTAGATCTCAACCAAAAGAGGTCTAGAAGAAGAATGAAGTAAAGGTGATGACTTGATACCTCCAAATGATGCTATCTTAGGTAGATTCCTGATTTCACACACCTCCTTGCCCCTAGCCTTTTGTCCTCCAAGCTCTTCTTCTCAAAATATCTCCTCTCCAAAGCTTTAGACACACAAGAATGAAGCAGCAAATGAATTAGGGTTTTCTGAGCTCTCAATGGACTGCAAAGAGGCCAAAGGAGGCTTATGCTTCCTTAAATAGGGTGCAAACCCCGGGATTTAGGGTTTTATCTGAAAGCTCCTACTCATCGAGTCCCTTCATGGACTCGGTGAGTAGGTCACTAAATATGCATCCCCAACACGCTACTACTCGATGAGTAGGACAACCCACTCGTCGAGTTGACCTAAAAATCAAAGAAATTCATACTTAAACAATACGTGAGAATCGGGGCGTTACAATTCTCCCCCACTTGAACTAAACTTCGCCCTCGAAGTCTGGAAGAGTAAACAACATCGGGTAATGCTCGCGCATCTCCACCTCTGGCTCCCATGTCCACTCGGATCCCCTCCAATGTTCCCATTGCACCTTCGCCAAAGGTATTTCTTTCTTCCGTAAAATATTCTTCTTCTTCTCCAAGATGGCCACAGGCCTCTCCACGTAATTCAGGCACTCATCAACCTGAACATCATCCAGTGATACTACCGCCTCCTGGTTCGTAATGCACTTTTGCTATTGCAAAACATGGAACGTGCTGTGAATTCGGTTGAGCTCCTCTAGTAGCTCTAGCTTATAAGCCACTTTGCCAACCTTGGCAATGATCCTAAATGGTCCGATATAACGAGGACCCAATTTTCCCCTCTTCCTGAAGCGGATCACACCCTTCCAGGGCGAGACCTTCATAAGTACCGTGTCACCAACCTAAAACTCCAAATCCGATCGGCGTCTATCAGCATAACTCTTTTGCCGACTCTGAGTGGTCTGCAGTCGCTGTCTTATTTGTTGGATCTTTTCGGTAGTCTGCAAGACTACCTCCGTCCGACCCATCACTCTGTGTCCAACCTCACCCCAACAAACTGGGGTTCTACATCTCCGACCATACAACAGCTCAAAAGGCGGGGCGCCAACACTGGAGTGATAGTTGTTGTTGTAGGCGAGCTCTGCGAGCGGTAGGTGGGAATCCCAAATCCCACCGAAGTCAATGACGCATGCCCTCAACATATCTTCGAGGTTCTGAAAGGTTCGCTCACTCTGTCCATTGGTCTAGGGATGGAACGATGTACTAAAGTGCAGCCACGTACCTAGTTCCTCATGGAACTTCTGCCAAAAAAGGGAAGTAAACCTGACATCCCGATCAGAAACAATGGAGACCAGAACTCCATGGCAAGAGACAATCTCACTGACATACATGTTGGCCAATTTCTCAACCGACAAACTCTCCCGTATGGCCAAGAAATGGGCACTCTTGTTCAACCGATCCACGATGACTCATATTGCATTGAACCCTTTTGCCGTCCTCGGCAACTTCGTAAGGAAGTCCATCATGATCTGCTCCCATTTCCACATGGGAATCTCTAGAGGCTGCAACTTACCATGCGGTCTACGATGCTCAGCCTTGACCATCCTACAAGTCAGGCACCTCTCAACAAACCAAGCAATTTCTCGCTTCATACCGGGCCACCAGTAACTTAAACTAAGATCGTGGTACATCTTGGTGGCCCACGAGTGTATAGAAAAGTGAGACTTATGAGCCTCCTCCATCACTATCTTCTGGACCCCTCCGGACATCAGAACCCAAATCTGACCGTGTTAGGTCAATAATCTGCGGCTGTCCTGAACAAACCAGACACTCTCACCCTTAATCCGCTCCAAGTTCCAGTTCATTGGTCTCATGCCCTCAAACTGAGCATTCCTAATCAAGCTCACAAGTGGGGAATCCACCGCTATCCTCATACACCTTGCTGGGGTAGAAAACCCAGCTGACTTGCTTCACAAAGCATCCGCAACCACATTCTCTTTACCAGGATGATAAAGGATGTCACAATCATAGTCCTTGACTACATCCAGCCACCTGCGCTGCCTCATATGTAGGTTCGGCTGATCCATGATGTGCCTCAAACTCTTGTGATCCATGTATATAGTACAACAGACCCCGTAAATATAATGTCTCCAAATCTTGAGAGTGAATACCACCGCTCCCAACTCAAGATCGTGCATAGGGTATCTCGTCTCATGCGGCTTCAGCTGCCGTGATGCATAGGCTATCACTCGTCCCCTCTACATGAAGACTGCTCCAAGCTTGTGATGGATGCGTCATAAAATACTACAAAATCCTCAACTCCCTCGGGGAGCATCAACACTGGAACCTCACATAAACACCGCCGGAGGGTCTCAAACGCCCTCTGCTACTCAGTGGCCCACTGGAAATCCACCTCCTTCCTCGTTAGATGAGTGAGGGGTATTGCAATCTTGGAGGAATCCTGAATAAATCTTCGATAGTACCTGCTAAACCCAAGAAACTCTTGATGTCTGAGGGGGATTTTGGAATCTCCCACTGCATAACCGTCTCGACTTTGGTCGGGTCAATCATAATCCCCTCCTGGTTAACGAGATGTCTGAGGAACTGGACCTCCCATAACCAAAACTCACACTTCGAGAACTTGGCATACAACCGTTCTCACCGCAGAACCTCCAGCAGCTCCCTGAGGTGCTCCTCGTGCTGCTCTTGAGTCTTGGAATACACCAAGATATCATCTATGAACACAATGACTGAGTGATCGAGCATCGGTCTGCAGACTCGGTTCATAAAAATCCATGAACGCTGCTAGTGCGTTGGTGAGCCCAAATGGCATCACCACGAACTCGTAATGCCCATAACGAGTCCAAAACGCAGTCTTCTCCATGTCTTCCTCCCTCACTCTGACCTGGTGATACCCAGATCTCAAATCGATCTTGGAAAACCAAGATGCACCCTGCAGCTGATCGAAAAGATCATCTATCCTTGGGAGTGGATAACGGTTCTTCACCGTTAACCTATTCAACTCCATATAGTCAATGCACATCCTATACGAACCATCCTTCTTCCTGATGAAGACGATCGGTGCTCCCCAAGGAGAACTACTTGGGTGAATAAACTGCTTACCCAATAGCTCCTGCAACTGAGATGCCAACTCCTGCATCTCTGGCGGTGCTAGACGGTACGACGCCTTAGCGATAGGGGCCGTACCTGGCACTAGATCAATGTTGAACTCTACTAGCCTCTCCGGAGGCACTCTAGGTAACTCCTCTGGAAACACATCAACAAACTCTCTAACCACTTGAACCTCTGAAACTGAAGCATGACACCCAATCTGCGTATCCATCATATACGCTAGATAATCGGCACACCTGTGCTGAATGAACTGTCGAGTTGTGGAAAAAACCCTGCTCCCACTCAAGTGGCCTCACCATACACCACCAGTTCTCCCCCACTTAGGGTTTGAACTATCACTCGATGTCCCTCACAGTCGATCATGGTGCCAAACCGACTGAGCCAATCCATCCCTACGATCACACGTACTTCCCCCATGGGAATACGAATCAAATCTATTGGGAAGGATACCCCGGAAATCTCTAACTCGCATCCCCGGTAGACCGAAGAAGCAGACACCTTGTGCTCGTTGGCGATCAAAACTCGCAACGGACACTCAAGCTCATCTACTGGCACACTGAGTTCTCTACTAAAAGTCTGATATACAAACGACCGACTCGCCTCTGATTTGATTAAAAGCAAAGCAGGCAAAGAGTTTACTCAAAATGTACCTAATCATAGGTACGACTGATAAGCATACCACAAATATAATAACTGAAACAGAAAATAGAAATATACCAGCAACCACATTCGGTGCTGCCTTGGCCTCCTCGGCTGTGAGCTGGAAGGCACGCCCCTGAGCCTTTGGAGGCTCCACCTTGACTGGCCTCCCATCCCCAATCCTTAGAGTAACCAGTGCGGATCCCTACTTCGGTTTAGCGGCGAGCTGCGGACAGTTGGTCTTCACGTGACCAACCTAATGACAATGGTAACAAATCCTCATATCTGCTGAAGGGGCAGACTGGTGACAGTCCCTGGCATAGTGCCCCTCCTTGCCACATTTGTGGCAACCACCTCCTGCTCGACAAACCACATAATGACCCATGCCACACTTTCCATAACTGAGGCTCTGTTGAGCCCCGGTCTGAATATCAACGGTCTTGGACCGCTTAGGTGCCGATTGAGACTGTGTTGGACCCTGATGCTACTCCTTAAACTACAGCTCTATCTCCAACTCACGCCGCCTCGTGGTTTCCTGAAGTTCCAAAAGAGTCTCACAACGTTCCGTAGCAACAAAATGTCGAATATCAGTCTTTAGCATACACAGATAACGAGTCATCTGGGATTGTTCTGAAGCAAACTCCAAGAAAAATATAGCCCTCTCCATGAACATATGAGTGATCTCCATCACTGACTCCCCATTCTGCCTCAATGTCAAAAAAAACTCCTGAGCAAGCTGATCCCGCTCAATGCGTGGAACATAGCAGGTGCAGAACATATCCCAGAACTACTCCGAAGTAACAACAACCCATTGATCATCAGTGTACAAACCCTGTCGTCAATCTCCACCAGTCCTTTTCCCCAAGCCTCAGCAGGTTCCGGGCACACTTGACCTTCTGGTCAACAGGACATAAACACGTGAAGAAACAACCCTCCTCATCAGATAACCACCTCATAGCCCTGATCACATCCTGTGTACCATAAAATGTTGGGGGTTTCGTGTTATCGAAGTCCCGGTACTGGAAATCCATATTGGATCCTCCTCCAACCCCTGCCACGGTTACAGCCGATGTGGCTGCAGCGGCAGCTGTCTCTGCTAGAGCTGCATACCACTCATCAAAGTACTCAACCATCGCGGTCTTGATCGACCCAAACATCTCTATCTCTACCACGGGCTCAGGTGCTACCGGCACCTCTGACCCTCCGTCTCCCGATCCTGATCCTGAACCAAATCCAGTAGTAAAACGTCTCGTCACCACCATACTGAAAAATATAACCAAGATGTCATATAACGACATGATATCAGAAGACCAATTCTCATAACCCTAGGGTTTGTGACTTCCTTGCTACGCGTATGGGTCCTGTGCTTTCAGTAGTACGGGCCCATACTACCTTCCACACCTACCCATAGTTGTCTCAAGTATCATCACAATGCCCTAACACTATCATGAATATAATATGCGCTCAACCCTCACTTCTAGGGGAATATCGACTATCTCGCAACTGATCTCACAGCTCACACATCTATGGAACTTTCACCAACCCCTGCAGCACTAATGTATGCTAGCCACACATAACGCTGGACCCGATAGACTTTCGAATATCCAATCCTAAACTAAGGTCGAATCGGACATTCTCAAGCTATAAGATCTTGATTATACACAGCCGTGATGCATACACTAAACATCTATAGTTATGATGTCAATTCCATATACAAGAAACCCTAGGCTAGTAGGCATCATATAATCAGGAAAATCTTTAGCATGCGATTCCTGAAGACTCCTAGCCTAGCACTACCATGTTATTCTATCATATCATAATATCAAATAACTGTATGGTATATTAGGGATTACTTACGGGCTCCGGCTGATCGTACCCTCTGCATCCTCCATCCTTTATTTTGAAAACCATTTTTGTATTTATTCTGAAAATTCTCTTGATTTGAGACTGGATTCACACGATCGTTCCTCCAATTCGCTCAAACCAAGGTTCTAATACCAACTTGTCACAACCAAAAAATTTACGCCAAATTTAAACTTTTTCAATCATAAATAAAACTAAATAGTATTTGTTTCCAAAATGTTTTCAAATCATTGTTCATCAGATTGTCCCAATAACTAGATCAAAAGGATGAGGAGCGGTATGGTCACGCCTTTGCCTTGCCGTGATCTCCTGAAGTACCTGAAATAATAAACTGAAACTGTAAGCCTTGGGACTTAGTGAGCTACCCCCAAAATACCAATACCACACCGATAATACCATATCAATAACATACAATCAACAACATGTATATTGGGCCATCGGCGTAACTAAACTGCCCTGCAGGGCCTACAGTATAACTGAATCTATCCCGAGCCTTCGGCATAACTGGACCGCCACGTGGGCCTACAGTCTCCCCGGACCGCTCATAGGGTGTGTTGGCCTTCAGCACAAAGCAGGACCGCCTCAACCCAAACTACAAGCAAATAACCATGTGCGCATAACTAGCATATACTAGCATATATAAACACAAACATATCTATCTCACTGATCATCAATCATAGCAATCTCTCATAACTAGAGCATCGACCTAACATGTCACTATCATACCAATCCGTACGGATATAGTGATATAGTGAGGATAACTCACCTTGTAGATGTCGACTTGATAGATAAACTTCAACCCTCGGATCACCGCCCCAAACTGCACCACCTGATACCATAGCATAATCATACTCATAAGTTCCTAAACTTTCTAGGTATCTCATAAGCCAACTAATTGAACCCTGATCAAAGTCAAAGTTATTAGTCAAGGTCAACAGTCCATGTTGACCCTAACTCGCCGAGTACCATCGGCTACTCGCCGAGTTCCTTGAGGTACTTGCCCACTCGCCGAGTCACCAGAGTGACTCATCGAGTTCCGTTGGTTTATGATCGAAACCCTAGGGCCACGCGTCGGGTTTCCTTCTCGCAACTCGATGGTTACACATGCATACATAAATTGGGGAAACCTCAACCGACTCGCTGAGTTGTTCATCCAACTCGTCGAGTCTACATCAATCTTCATCGGACTTGCCGAGTTGTTCATCCAACTCATCGGGTCCAAGTTCATCTTCATGCGACTTGTCGAGTCAACCTTGTGACTCGCTAAGTTCCTTTAGTCCTTAAGCCATACAGACTCTTTTAAGACATGCAGTGGCTCCAAATTACAGATCCAAGCTTCTAAGGCATGCTTTTAACGTAAAGTTGCAAAGTTTATGTGCATGCATTGCTACAAAGACTCCAAATGTCAAATCCAATCTCACAATGGGGCTTCATACTTCAAAGAGGCTTCATATATGACCACATTTGGAGCTTGATAACTCTAGAACCCAAGAAGAGTCCAGATCTGAAGTTACAACTTCAGATCTAGCTCATATCCCACATTATCATCTCAACCAAACCATAAAAACCCTAGATCTCAACCAAAAGAAGTCTAGAAGAAGAATTAAGTAAAGGTGATGACTTGATACCTCCAAATGATGCTAGCTGAGGTTGATTCCTGTCTTCCCACACCTCCTTGCCCCTAGCCTTTTGTCCTCCAAGCTCTTCTTCTCAAAAGATTTCCTCTCTAAAGCTTTAGTCACACAAGAATGAAGCACCAAACGAATTAGGGTTTTTTGAGCTCTCAATGGACTGCAAAGAGGCCAAAGGAGGCTTATGCTTCCTTAAATAGGGTGCAAAACCCCGGGATTTAGGGTTTCATCTGCCAGCTCCTACTCGTTGAGTCCCTTCATAGACTCACCGAGTAGGTCACTAAATATGCATCCCTAACCCGCTGCTACTCGGCGATTAGGACAACCCACTCGTCGAGTAGACCTCAAAATCACAGAAATTCTTACTTAAAGAATACCTGAGAATCAGGGGGATACAATATATATCACTGATTTACATAATTAGTCACTGTTAATTTAATTAGTCTCTTTTGATCACTAAATTAATTCCAAATTAATTCTTGATCAATACTAATTAAATAATATGATTTCTCAATTAATATATTATACTTATAATATATTAATAAATCATAAATAACCTTTTCTCAAATATCTATCTATCAAATTGTTCTGGTGAAGGCAACCTGAAATAGATCATGCTACTATCGGGCCAAGTACATACATATTATAGTTATGGGCTTAGACACCAAATCCAATAGTCTCCCACTTGGATAAGTCTAATAACTATAACTGCCAATGTAACTTCAAAATCTTATTAGCAATCGTAGCTCTCAAAATTCGTTGTCGAAATCTGATGCGTGCATTAGATAAGGGATCATATAATCCTTTGTTCTTTAACATATCGTGCGGATAAATACATAGAACATGGTCATACTTATTGTCCTGCAGTTTGTTTCTCGATTTCTGATTTGTTTGACATAAAACTTAATTGAACACATCAATTTAGCTTTGACCAGGCCCGACACATAAGTAAAAAAAAATCATCGAGGGACCCAAGATATCGCTTTCAATCCTCCAAGGATTAAAAGGAACAGATAAACTTCGATTTATATGTTTGTACTAACTACTCGTTAAATCATATACAACAACACGTTTTATTACATCAAGTTACCAATGTGTTTTTGTACTATCAATGCACAACCAACTTGTAGTCAACAACTCATATATCTTGGTTTGAAGATTATACGATATTATCATCTCACAATCGCTCATGATAAATTCCATGAAGTGATTCATGTGAGTGTGGGTTTAGTCGAATACTCAAATCTTATTTCAAGAGGACTCATGAATTTTTGTAGCAAACTTTTGCAATGTCTAACTCCTTAGAAAATCTTACAAAAACCCATCCATGACAGTCTACTTACATAACCTACTTCCAAAGTATGATCGAATGTGGATAGGTCGAATAATCTCATTATTCTGGAAGTCAAAACATGCAAAATGAAACAAACAATTGATATAAGATAGTAACTTTACTTATAAATAAAAGCTCCTTTAATTTAATCATCAAATGTTAATTACATTTTAACTGTTACAAGTTTCTAAACATCTATTTAATCGTTAAAACTAATATCATCATTCAGCCCGATACTCCTAGCATGCTGCAAGTGCTTACCCTACTCAGTCCCTTTGTAAGGGGATTTGCTGGGTTCTCTTCTGACGATACCCCCTTCAATACAATTAATTCTTCTTCTATTCGATGTCTTATGAAGTCATATTTTTTGTTAAGGTGGCTGGATCTGCCATGATCCCTTGGTTCCTTGGATAAGGCGACTGCACCGTCGTTATCACAGAAAATCTCTATAGGATCCTTTACAGCTGGTATAACTCCAAGGTCTCCGATGAATTTCTTTATCCATATCACCTCCTTTGACGCTTCACTTGCTGCTATGTACTCTGATTCGCATGCTGAATCAGCTACAGTCTCCTGTTTGGAACTTTTCCAAGTTATTACTCCTCCATTTAAGTTAAATTCCCAGTCCGACTGAGAGTAGAAATTATCTATGTCGGTCTGAAAAGTGGCATCACTATACCCAATCACTCTTAAGTCATCACTCCCACCAAGGGTAAGGACCCAGTCCTTAGTCCTCCGTAGGTACTTAAGAATGTTCTTTATTGCAGTCCAGTGAGCCTTACTAGGGTTCCCTTGATACCTACTAACCATGCTCAATGCAAAGGCTACATCAGGGCAAGTACATGTCATAGCATACATGATCGAGCCAATTGCAGAAGCATATGGTATTCGACTCATTTTTGCTATCTCAGCATTACTACTCGGACTCTAAGTCTTACTTAGTTTGGTATTGCTTTGGATAGGTAATTTTCCTTTTTTGGAGTTCTCCATACTGATACGTTTCAACACCTTATCCAAGTAGGTACTTTGACTAAGTTGTACTAGTCTTTTACTCCTATTTCTCAATATCCTTACCCCCAGAATATAAGCAACTTCTCTGAGGTCCTTCATAGCGAAACACTTCCCAAGCCAAGACTTAACTTCTTGCAAGGTTGGGATGTCATTTCCTATGAGCAGTATGTCATCTACATACAATAAAAGAAAGCTAACTATACTCCCACTAGCTTTGACATACACATGACTCATCCTCGCTTCTCGAAAAACCAAACTCTTTGACTTTCTCATCGAAACAAAGATTACATCTACGAGATGCTTGCTTTAATCCATAAATGGATTTCTCAATCTTACACACCATATTAGGGTACTCTGCATTGACAGGTACCCTCTGGCTTATTCATTAAACATCTTCAACCATGGCTTATTCATGTAAACATCTTCAACCAACTTCCCATTAAGGAAATCAATTTTGACATCCATTTTCCATGTTTCATAATCATGAAATGCAGTTATGGCTAGCATAACCCTTATAGATTTAATCTTTGCTATTGGTGACAAGGTCTCATCATAGTCAACTCTAGGAATTTGAGTAAAGCCTTTTGCAACCAATTGCACCCTATAAGTGTGTACTTTCCCATCCATGTCGGTATGTTTCTTGAAGATCCATTTGCACCTGACCGTCTTATGACCTGATACATTGTCAATCAAGTTCCAAACTTGATTGTCATACATGGACCGAATCTTGTTGTCCATTGCCTCTTTCCATTTAGCAGACTCAGGGGCTACCATGGTTTCCTTGTAGTTGTTAGATTCATCCAAATTTATCAGTGTACTATCACTGATAAATGTACCCCCTTCAGTAGTAATATGGAAACCATAAAACTCAGTTGCCATTCTAACTCTACCGGAACGTCTCAGAGGTACGGACTTGTCAATTGGTTCAATGAAAGTTTCCTCCTTGGGTTGAGCAATAGTGTTTGAGGTTCCTTCATCACTTAAGTCTTGAAGCTCTTCAAGGTTAATTTCCCTCCCACTGTCCTCTTGGCATATGGGTTCTCTCTCGCAGAAAACACATCTCCTCGCAATGAAAACAACATTGTCACTCGGTCTATAGAAGAGATATCCAAAGGATTTATGTGGGTAGCCGATGAAAATACATGTCCAATGGTTTGGATTTTCGTCAGTCTCTCGTCTTACGAAAGCCTCGCAGCCCCAAAACTTGATATGTGCTAACAATGGAACCTTACATGTCCATATCTTGTAAGGTGTTTTGGCAACCTTCTTAGTGGGGACCAGATTAAGGATATGGGCGGCAGTCTCTAAGTCATACCCCCAAAATGAGATAGGTAACGAATCTAGACTCATCATGGAATGAATCATGTCAAACAAGGTTCGATTGTGCCTATCAGCCACACCATTAAGTTGTGGTGTCCTAGGTGGCATCAATTGTGAAACAATTCCACATTCCTTAAGATAGTCATGGAACTCGATACTAAGATACACACCACCTCGATTGGATCGGAGCATCTTTATCTTCCTGCCCAATTGATTCTCCACTTATTGTTTAAACTCTTTGAACTTTTCAAAGGTTTCAGAATTATGCTTGATTAAGTAGACATACCCATATCTGCTATAATCATCAGTAAAAGTCACATAGAAGCGGTTAGCATCCCTTGTGGCGGATCTTAAAGGTCCACACACATCAGTGTTTATGAGATCTAACAAACCCTCACCCCTTGAACAAGAACCAATGAAGGGTGACCTGGTCATCTTTCAAAGTAAACAAGATTCACATGTGTCATCCGACTCTAAATCAAACGACTTGGTCATCTTTCCAAGTAAACAAGATGCAGCGCTTCTTGTTGACATGTTCAAGATGACATTGCCATAAGCATGCGTTATCCAAACCATTGGACGAATCGATATGTAACACATTATTTCCTAAGTTTTCTGCAACCATCATAATTTCATATATACCATTACAAGGCAATGCATCAAAATAAAATTTACCATTATAATAAGCATTAATACTACCAATCTGAAAGACCCTAACTTTCGCATTTATGAAAGACCCAAACTTTCATACTTGACAATATAGTTACCCCAAAACATGCTACTTGCATATTCATAAAAACAGTATTTTACATTGACAAAGAGGTTACAACCTACTGGATACAAACTGACTATTTTAAAGTGTTATATATTACATAACTTCCTAGGATTCTATAGTTTTATACATATAGGAGTGCAAAATACAATAGTTTCAAACTATTCATAAGCTTCTATTGATACAATAGTTTCAAACAATTCAAAAATCTTCTACCAGTATATAACTATATTGGATGTTTATCTCCTATAATTTGTTAAACATTGAGAGGGTAAGCGGTGACGCTTAGTGAGTTCAATAATAGATGCAATATAACATTATGTCATATATATCTTTCAATATGGCAGAAGCAAAGAGGAACAAGGAACAACAAGGGGATATGTGAATCATGTGACAAACATTCCATATCAATAATTGATTTGATTTAAAGATATATAATCAATGAGACATAACAATTTCCATGCTTGATATACATCAATAAAGCTTTGGCCCAAATGGCACATAAAACATACAACTTCAAATTATCATTTTGGTAGATTTCAGGCTTATAGCCCTGTCTAACCTTCGGCCAATACCATAGAATATAATTCATTCTCTTACGGAGACATGTTCTACATGGCCAGAGGCTATATACACAATGTGAATCTAAGTCCTTTCACTGATCTCATGGTCAAAGGTATTTCTTTGATATTAAAAAATAGCGAATAAAAATATCCCGGGAAAATGACGCATAATAATTACACTGAAAAGCAGATACCACATATAACACATAACATACAATCGGCTAATTTTGACTATAATTTTAATATTATTATTTTTAACAGACCATGACAGGAAAATCCGTTAAAAATTCATAATTTCTTCATCCGACGTCCGTTTTCGTCAGACTTTTCACCGTTGTACTACTAATGATGAGGCCTTCAATTCTCATTTAGGTTGTGTCGGCTAAAAATCATTCGATCTAAAATTCGAGTTTTTAGCTGTCTACTGTTAAGCTGAAACTTCGAAAAATCATAACTTCCTCATACGAAGTCAGATTTTGGCATTCTTTTTATCGAACTTCTCGGTTTAACGAATACTCCAAATTTCATTTAGATTAATTAGGCTAAAAATAGTTTATCAAAAACTCACTTTTTATGTCATTCGGCGTTGTGTCGGTTTTGTCCAGGATCTTCGATTGGTCATAACTTCTTCGTTATAACTCGAATTTCGATGAGGTTTTCGCCTAAATGTTTCTAACGAGATTATCTACAACTTTCAATAATAAAATTTTACTTATTTCAAAATTTATATTATCACTATTTTCACTATTTGGCTTTTAATTGGAATCTCATAAGACTTCCAATACTTGATGAGTAATTCTAAACATAGTTTTACTTCATTTCTAGTAAAACTATCTGTTGGAACTCAACATTCAATTTCACATAATATTTCATCATATTATTTACTTAAAACACGATTTAAAAATGTGTATGTTACAAATACCTCCTCCTTTTTGAGGATTTTGTCCCCGAAATTACATCGATTAAAATAAATGTGGATATTTTGCTCTTATCTCATTCTTATTTTCCCAAGTATAATTTGGTCCTCGATGGTGTTTCCACTTGACAAGCACCAACTCTACTTCTTTATTACGTAGATTAGTTGTTCTTTCATTCATGATCTCCTCCGGCTCTTCTACATATCTTAACTTATTATCCAATTTCACTTCGGATAATGGAACTATCTCATCGTTGATGCACAAGCATTTGTACAGATAGCTTACATGAAACACGTCATGAATACCTGCCAAGTCTTCAGGCAATTCTAAGCGGTATGCTTGCTTTCCAATTCTCTAGATGATTTTGAAAGGACCAACAAATCTAGGGCTTAGTTTTCCTTTCTTCCCAAATCGCATAATGCCTTTCCATGGGGATACTTTTAGCCTTACGAAATCACCCACCTGGAATTATATGGGTCGTCTCCTCTTTTCCGTATAGGACTTTTGTCAATCTTGGGCCGTTTTCATTCTTTCTCGTACAATTTTAATCTTGTCGATGGTGTCTTGAATCATTTCAGGGCCTCCAATGATCTTCTGTCCTATGTCTCGCCAACATAATGGAGTACGATACTTACGACCATATAATGCTTCATATGTTGGCATTTTGATTGAAGCGTGGTAAGTATTATTATACGAGAATTCGACAAGAGGTAAGTATTTATCCCAGTTACCACCAAACTCCAAGACACATGCATGAAGCATATCTTCTACTATTTGGATTGTTCTCTCCGTCTGACCATTTGTCTGGGATGATAAGTTGTGCTGAGAGCAACTCGAGATCCTAATTCACATTGCATACTCGCCCAAAAGTGAGAAGTGAAGCGAGTATCACGATCGGAAATGATCTTTAGTGGCACACCGTGTCTAGAAAAAAATTCATCCAAGTATACTTGTGCGTATTTCTCCATTGGATCCGTTTCACGCATGGCAAGAAAATGAGCGCTTTTAGTCAAGCGGTCGACGATTACACAAATGCTATCATGCTGTCTAGAAGTCTTTGGCAATTTGGTAATGAAATCCATGGACAGTTCTTCTCATTTCCATTCAGGAAGACTAAGACTTTTTGTGGTTCCATTAGGCTTTTGGTGCTCTGATTTGACTTGTAAGCATACTAAGCATTCTTGTACATATCTTCCAATGTCTCTCTTTAATCCAGGCCACCAATAATCAGCTCTTACATCATAGTACATTTTACTTGTACCAGGAAGGATTGACAGTTTAGATTTATGGTGTGACAACCTGAATTTGGGGAGTAAACATGAGTTTATCCCGTCATTGTAACCTCTTTTTCCGTTAATAAACTAGTTTTTATTAACATTTTCCGTTAACTTTTGGATTAGGATATTTAAATTGAGACTTTTATTATGACTTCATGAGTATCCAAACGCATTAGAAACACGTGAAAACACCCCTAATATTCATTTGGAAGATTTTTTTAGTTACAACTAAGTCGGGTTACGACAACTTAATCGGGTACGACCATAAGCTCCGTTTAACGTCGGTATCGGGTAGATTTCCATCGGGCCACAAACTCAAACCCTATATAAGGTGAGTGGAGCTTCTTTTGAAGCTTTTTCACTCTCTTAACACCCTCTCTCTCTCTCTCTGTCTCTCTCTCTTCAACTCAAATTTGATCCAAAAGCACCCCTTTCAAGCTCTAAATTGGTAAGTGATCTATCCTAGCTTATAGTTTAGCTTGTTTAGTATGAAAATTCGTGTTTAAATTATCCAAAAGTATCAAAAACATGTGTTTACAGCCTAGGAACAACCCCAAACCGCAAACACCCATAAATGGGGTTTTGAAGCCCCCAAACCCTTCCAAATCACTTCTGGTGCTTAGCTATGACTTAGGGACTTGCATGTACGAGCTTAGAACACCAAAAACTTGTTATTTCGGGAGTAAACATGAGTTTATGGCCCAAGATCATTATTGGACCATAAACCCTCCTTCATAGGCCGTAAACACCATCTAAGGTGTTAAATTGCCCCTTAAACACCTCCTATGGCTTGGAATAATGTCTAGAACCAACCACCATCGAAGTAGGGACCTTAAACATCAAGGAAATAATGACCTTGGGAGATTACAGCTATAAACCCCCCAAGGAATGGTCCCTTGGCCGTAAACTCCTCTAAAGAGGTCAAATTGTGCCATAACTTCCTTCCATGCCTTGTATATTGGACTAGAATCGTGTGTACTTAACCTAGAACCATCAAAACACCAAAAGAAAGGAAAAGTAAGAGTTTACGGCCGTAAACTCCCATAAATGGTCCATTTGATGATTCAACCACTTCGTATGCCCTAGAATTGAACCTAGCCTAATTCCACAAGTGTTATAAGAACTTTAAGCATCCAAGAACACACCACCCATGAGTTTATGGTCGTAAACTCATGGAGATATGGTCTCTAGCCTGTAATCTCTTCTAAGAGTTTACTTTTGAAGAGCAAACTCCATATCTAGGCCCTAGACCCCCTTAAATGCAACCCGTATCATTCCTAACACTTGGAATAAAGTGTTTTCGCGCCTCGGAGTTTATTATCCTACTTAATTAGTAATTCAAAGTCTAATTAGATACAATTATGTATCTCTTCATATTACATAGGAACCTCGCGCGTGTTCAAGCCCATAACTGACAATTAACATCCTAACCGGCACATTTCTTGTCTGGTGAGTTCATACCCCTACACCTTTTTCTGTGTTTTTCATGTTTTTAGGGGGGGATACAAGCAAAAGTACAAGGAAATCTTGTACTCAAACTTATTATTTCGTATGAAATGTTTCATCTTCCGTATGCTTTTAACAGTGAAAACCGTATTAACCAATCGTTTAACTTGCAGAGTTAGTTTTCAAACTAATTGTGAAACTCATTATAAAGTGTTATATTTTATATTTCAAAAAGGATTTCATGCCATTCATAAAACAAGATTTCCCGCATTATTACTTGTAAATTCGTTATTCTTAAGACTAGAGACACGTTCTCTGAAACACTCCACAAAGATACGCGAGTGGAGGATCGCCCCTGTAACCAGAATATCTTAGAAGGAGAGCGTGACTTGAGTGTATAGATCTATACGGGGCTGACTACCCCACACCTTGCTGCTAGCTACAGTGGGATCGGCAGGTCTATAGGTGAGAAAATGTTGGATTAATGTCTAAGTCCATAACTATAATTGGTAAGACTTGACCCAACCTGGCATTGTCCATTTGGGTTGCATGGCATCATGCACTTGGATAGACTATAATGAGAGAAATAAGACACTTATGGTCATTAATATATTATAAGTTCTAGTATATTAATAATAAGAATAATGAGATTATTTAGTTAGTATTGATCAAGAATTAATCTAGGATTAATTAAGTGATCAAAATAAGACTAATTAAATATATGGGTTGATTGTGTAAATCATTCATACTTGTATAGTGGGCTAATGCTCCATGGATAATCAAGTTGGGCTAAAACCCATAGGATGGTCCATGGATGCTCCATGGTGTATTTGAACCCATGGATCCAAGGAAATGGAAAGTCATGACAATTAGAGTTTACCCTAATTGTAACACTATATAAAGATCTTATTCTTGACCAAAATCAGCCACTAGTGAGAGAAAGAAAAGGGCTAGCAGATTTCATGAAGTGTAGAATTTTCTCTAAGTTATTCCAAGTGCTTATGGTGTTGTGTGAACCATTTGAGGTGTCACACTTGGGGCACTAGGCACTCAAGCTTCATGAAGACAAGCACTAACAAAAAGGTATGTTGTTCTAACTTGTGTAATTCAAAGTTTAGTATGCTAGAATAGAACAATACCTTGGAAAGTTGATATTTGCATGTATAATAGAGAAAAGATAGATCCAAGGTATTTAGGGTTGCATGTACACTTAGGAGTGTTAGAATGCTCATAACCCAACAGTGGTATCAGAGCCAGGTTTGTTTTCTTGTTATACCTGCAATAGAAGCTGAAAAAACGAATTTGTTGCTGTCTGATCATCAGACTCGGCGAGTCCATGCCTAAAAAGTGATCAAATTGATCCAACTCGCCGAGTTGGTTCATGCACTCGACGAGTTGGACCAGACAGCATATTTTTCGAGTTTTTTGGCTAGAAATGGACTAGGAACATTACCCTAAGTTGTTTTTGAACTTATAAACTTGTTTTTTGATGTGGTAATGTTCATGCTAATCCATTTTCAAAGATAATTGTCAATAGATTCATGTTTTGTATTAGTTTAAGGTTTAGACTAATTACATGACAAAGTTTGATTTGAATTATCTTGTTCTTATGAGTTGCTTAGATTAATAAAAAAGTTAATTGAAATAGTTGTTTTCAATCCATTTTAATCTAAGAGTTGAGTATAAAATGTGTTTGTGTAACTTTTCCTCAAGTTACATGAAGAGTCACATTAAAGACTCGTAAAACTCATAAAAGTTGGTAAAGGTTACAAAATGAAGAGTCTAGTTCTAATTAATTGGAGTTATGACTCCATAATTTGTCCTCAAGTTATGGAGGACCAAGAGTCTCTTCATTAAATAAAAAATAATAATAATAAAAATGTAACCTTAATTAATTTCATAAGTTATAAAATAAAGAAAAGTTAATTCTTTTATTAGTTTAAAGTCTTCCATAACTTGTCCTCAAGTTATGGACCTTGAAGGGTTTTTGGATTAAATTTAAACACATAAGTTATGGAATTAATTAGTTTTGAATAGTTTCAAAACTTACCCTCAAGTTTTGGAATTTGTAAAGTTTTCTCTTATGAATACTTTAAATCCAAGTTAGCCCTTAGAATTTTAAAAGTTAAAATTCAACCCTTATACTTTATAATATTATAAGTTAATAATATATAAGGCGGAAACATTTCCGGGGTTGACTCCATGTTGAGTATCAAATCCAATGCACATAGTAAGTAAAGTAGAACAACCATACATTACATATTGAAAAGTTTTGCAGTTGTTACAATAGTAATGTTATACAGTTGTGATACATAGTATATAATAACAAAATGAACTGATCTTCTGCACACTCCAACCTGGAGCAAAATGATCTTCGGATACCTGTTCTAATGCTGACCTGAGAACACAAGCGGTTTGAAAATCAGCATAATGCTGGTGAGTTCATAAGCGGTTTTTGTGTTGTAAAATGTTCAAGTTTCCGTTCTATTTCTGAAATGTTACGCACACCAAGAAAATCCCATATTTTCTTAAAAAGGTTGGTTATTGTTTCTCAACATGTAAAGTAAAGTTGTACACTGAAAAACATGTTTACCCTTGTGAAAATGTACAGTTAGGTTATCTGGTTGGATATACTTTTTTGGTTAGGTACCAATGTATTCCCAGTAAAGTCCCATACTTTACTGATTGTGTTTTACCAATTGTGAAAGATGTAAAGTTATCCGGTTTGTTATCTTTTTCTGGTTATGTAAACGTTCCCCAGGAAAGTCCCATACTTTCCTGACTGTTGGTTATCAATGTAAAAGATATATTACGTTATTCATTATTACTATAGAGTAAATCTCTGTTATCCTAATTGCGAGTTCCATAACCATACAATAGACTAAATGTGGCAATAAGTAGTCCACATCACCTTATGACTCTCGTCACCCTTGAACCTTTCGGTTCGGCTGTAGCTAGCAGCCAGGTGTGGGGTAGTCAGCCCCGTATAGATCTATACACTCAAGTCACGCTCTCTAAATCCCAGAGATTCTGGTTACGGGTGTAGTCCTCCACTCGCATATCTCTGTGGAGTGTTCGCCGAGGACGTGTCTCCAATCATACAGGATTAACAAATTTACTAGTAATAATATGATAGTCCTCCACTCGCGTATTTCCATGGAGTGTTACCGAGGATAAAACAGTGTACAGGTATTATGTTCAAATGTTCTAATGTCATGCTTTTAACTGATAAAATGTGGAAAGGCATTTGGGAAATATATGAAAAACATAACAGTTTAAAACCCATTTCACAAATATATGTTTACGTGATCTGTATGTTCAAACAGTCATCAGTGGTAGTAATAAGTGTTAAAAGCATATAAAATGTGAAACACACACATGAAAACAAATTTTGAGTACAAGAAACCTCTTGTACTTTGCTTGTGTTCCCCCCCCCCCCTTAAAAACAGTTAAAAACAGTGAAAAAGAGTAGGCGTATGAACTCACCGCTTAATGTAGGGTTCGAGTGTCGATAGATGCCCTGAACGTCTATGACCCCTATTATTCATGTGACGACACATAGATGAGTTAGAATTAAGGTGTTTCATGACTAAACATGATGGGAAAACACCCTTAGGGCTTGAAATTACTAAGAATAAGTACCCTAGGATCCAGGCTTAAAGATTTATGCAAGTTTAGGGCCAAATGTGGGCATTAAAGTGAGTGTATGGCCTTGAAAATGAGTGTGCGGTTGGGGTGTGTGGCTAGGAGTGTGTGTGAGGTAGCACACAAGAGTGTGCGGCCATACAGAGTGTGTGTGCGGCCGTACACAGGAGTGTGCGGCCGTACACTCCTCATTTGAGTCCATTTGATGACTTTTGAAGTGTTTGCTCTTCACACTTAGGAGGTTTGAAGGTATGCTACCCCATATGAAGGTGTGTGGCCGTACACCTTCAAGGGATGATGAACATGATGAATATGATAAGTTTAATCTTGGGATTCAAGTGTTTACCACTATACTTAGCTTGAAGATGGAGTAGATCACAATTTGGAAGCTTTCCAAGTGTTCTTGGTTGATGATTTTAGAGAGAGAAAGTAGAGAGAGAGAGAGAGAGAGAAGAGAAACATCTAAATGAATGAATGAAGGGGTATCCATCCATATAAGGGTTTGAGTGTGAGGTTGAGGGTGTGTGCGGTCGCACACACAAGTGTGTGGCCGCACACACCTTATTTGGTGTGTTTGGTCTGATTTTGTAATACTTAAGCACTTTCCAACCCTTCCTAGAGCTTATATCTAGGTTATACTAAGTCTAGAGCACTCAAATGGAACCACAAAATGTAACAAAAGATAATGAACTCGAGTTTTAGTGTTGAACACAGATCAATTACATGGCTAGAAGTTTCGGGTTGTCACACTTTAAGACTGTTTGAAAATATATCATTAGATAATATCTAGTTAATGCTTATTGTGAGTGTTCATTATAACCATGCTAATATGACTAACGGCTTGCACAACGTTCTTTAGACGTCTGAAAGTTATGATGTTTGTCACCCTAGACTTGCGGGTCTAACTATAGCGAACAACTGAGGTGTGGGGTTGTCAATCCCATATAGATTTATACACAAACTCACGCTCTCCCTCCAGGTGACTTTGGTTATAATTCATAATTTAACGGGTACCATGTTTGGTACAACGAAGGAGGGGCGCACAATCTTGTATTGACTATTTTACATAAAGTGTGTTGAAGTTATAGTTTATTATGAATGTTTTGTCAAGTCCATTTATATAATCAAATATATAAATACATGTAATTTATCATGTCTAGATGTTTTAAAGGTTATAACGTATAAACTTACATCTAAACACAAGTATAAAACATTTAGTATGATAAAGATAATTTCTAGTTTTTGACTTTTCTGTCCATGTTATTAGAAAAATTATAGAAAAACCATCGTAAGTCGAAATTTGGATTCGTAAATTCTAAGAGTTTAGAAAATGAGTCTACTTTGTTCATAATTTTTATTATAATTTTAGTGGTTTCACACCAGTGTGAAAATGTTCTTCACAGACTGGTCCGAAATCATTTCTGAAATGATAGGCAGTTTTGTAAAAATCACCATAAATTGTAGAAAAAATCGTATGAATGTGTGCGAGTAGTCCTTAGAAAGGTATAAACCTAAAATATTTTCATATTGAATAGTTTTGTAAAATAATAAGTTTAAGAAGGTCAAAATAGTCCGTGAATAGACCATAACTTTTCTATTGAAAGCTGATGTTTAAGTTTAGACTATGTTTTGGCGTTGTAACTTGTATCCCCCCCCCTAAAACACGGAAAAAAAGCTTGAAAATATGGGGGGGGGGGGGGGTATGAACTCACCTTTGTATTTTTCGTGTGAGAGGAAGTAGAAAAAGGAAGTTGTTGAGCCTAACTTTGTGTAGCTTGAAGGTCACTCGAAAATGGGTGATGTTCTAAGAAGCTACACACAAAAATGGTGTGTAAGCATGAGTTTTACCTTAAGGAGATGTTAGAGTACTTGTAGATTACAAGAACACTTACCAAATTCTATAGACCGCCTTGAAGATGTATCTTCCTTTGGAAGTAGCACACAAAATTTTGGATAGGAAGTAAGAGAGAATTTGAGAGTAAACTCAAGTGAAATGAATTTGTGAGGTGTGTGTGTTTTTCGGCCGAACACTCCCTTAAATGTGATGGGCTGGTTTCTTTCCTTGTTATTTGGTGGATAATTGGATTGGAGACATGGTGGATAATTGGCATGGATATATGGTGGGTAATGCTTTGATATTTGGTGGGTATTTAGTGGGTTACCGTGTCTATATTGGAAATAGGGGTGAAGTCACATCCTAAAGTCAACTATTTTTGTCTTATCCTCCTCCATGACCACAAACCCTCTTGGAAACACCCTAGTGTGACCGAAATCACATGTGATTTTGGTCCTAGGCTAGATTTACTTTATGTTTTCGGTTCTAAAGTGCTCTATGGGTGTTATTTCGGTTCTAGCTTCTTAAAAGTAATAGATTTCGGTCTTACAGTGTTCCATCATTATAAAATTCAAAATCTTTAAGTAATATACAGTAACATGCATATAGATTTATTACTTGGACTTGTGTTGACTCATTTGAGTCCTTAATGGCTTGTTGACTTCATTTGCCTTTCAAAGGTTCATTAAAACTTGGCTATCACAAGGGTATATACATATGAACTTGGAGTAAACCAAGATGTCATCAATGAATACTATTACAGACCAATCCAGCATCGGTCTGCACACACGGTTCATGAGGTCCATGAATGCGGCTGGAGCATTGGTGAGTCCAAACGGCATCACCATAAACTCATAATGACCATAGCGAGTCCTAAAAGTTATCTTCTGCACATCATCGTTCCTGACTCGCATCTGATGATACCCTGACCGTAGATCAATCTTGGAGAACCAAGACACTCCCTGAAGTTGGTCGAATAAAACATCTATCCTCAGAAGAGGGTAACGGTTCTTCACCGTTACCTTGTTTAGCTCCCAGTAGTCTATGCAAATGTGCTGTGACCTGTCCTTCTTCCTCACAAATAGGATCGAGGCACCCCATGATGCACTACTTGGCCTGATAAAACCCTTGTCTAGTAGCTCTTGCAGTTGTGTGGACAACTTCCGCATCTCGAGAGGAGCCAATCGATATGATGCCTTGGCTATCGGAGCCACACCAGGGACCAGGTCAATCCTAAACTCCACCTTTCTCTCCGGAGGTACTCCAGGTAAATCCTCTGGGAATACGTCTGGGTACTCTCTCACTACTGGTACATCATAAACTGTCGCCTTACCCTTATCCAAGGTATCCATGACATAGGCGACGTATCATGCACAACCCTGCTGAAGGTGGCGCCTCGCCCTCATTGCTGAACAGAAAACCAGTCCATGCGGTGGCCTCTCGCCTTGGATCACTAACCCTCCCCCACTTGGAGTGTGAAACCTCACTAGCTGCTTCTCACAATCAATCACTGCCCTATTGGGGCTTAACCAATCCATGCCTATTATAACATTATTCCCTCGCAGGGGAATAGGAACCAGATCCACTGAAAACTGCTCATCGAATAACTATAGGGTACATCCTTAGTGAACCCAAGCAACCCTGACAGTCCTGTCATCTACTATCTCTACATCAAGTGGGCAATCTAGCTCCTCCGGAGCTCCTACAAATCGCTTGTTGAGTGCGAACGACACAAAAGATTGGGTGGCACCCGAATCAAACAGTACCAAAGTTGATATATTGTTCACTAAGAACGATCCTATAACAAAACATATACACATAAGTAACAATCAATATCAAATAAGAGACAAGGGAAATATATGTACTCATCACCAAGTCAGGAGTTGCTCGTGCATCCTCAATTGTCAACTAAAAGGCCCCGCTCTTCGCCACAGTCATCTCACCCCGGGCCTGAAGGCTATCCGTAATCCTCAATGTTGCAGGGGTGGGTGCTGCCACCTGCCATGCAGCTGCTAAACTTGGGTACTAGGACTGCTTGTGTCACCTCTGATTTCACTGAAAGCAAATCAGATTTGATGTTGTCATGGTGGTGGTAGTAGCTATACAATCCCTGCTTATATGCTCAGTTCAGCCGCACTTGAAGCAACCTGAACTCCCTGCCTTGCACGTTCCCTTGTGTAACTTGCCACATTTTCCACAACGGTTGCGGATCTGATGGCTCCTAGATTTATGGTCTGATACCTTGGGTTTCTTGCCTAAACTCCCTTATTGAACCCCATCGGGTTTCTTCTTCCTCTCCATCTCTAAATCTAACTCCCTCTATCGAGCCCTCACAATCATGTCCTCCAGCGTCTTACAGATGGAGCGATTCACAAACTGGCATATATCACTACACAACATCTCATGGTAGCGGGCCTTTTTCATCTCCTCGTCTGCCACATACTGCGGAATGAGAAGGGCCCTCTCCCTAAACACCGTAGTGATCTCAATCACCGTCTCCGTCATCTGCTGGAGATCCTGGAACTCCCTGGCTAGCCGCTGCACCTCTATCACGGGTGTAAACTCGACCCTGAACCTGGTCGTAAAGTCACTCCAATTCATCACATCAAGAGTAGCATCATCACCAATGGTGTATCCGACCTCCTCCCACCAATCGCATGCCCTGTCCTTCAGAAGACAGGATACAAGTATGACCTTGTCCCCCTTGGGACATTTGTTGGTGTGGAATGCGTTAGTGACATCTGCTAACCATCTAGTACTCGCGATAGGGTCCCGAGAACCAAGGTAGTCGGGAGCTCCACAAGCCATGTACTCCCTGAAAGTCAGTGTGCGCGACCCTATCATGGTCGCCACCTCGGTGCGGAAAGCACTCAATCTCTCATCGAAAAGCTCTAGTATGCCCTCCTTGATAGTGCCAAATATCACAGGAGTCTGATCCAGGATACTGTGCGTGATCTCGGAGGAGATGAACTCCCTAGTCTGGTCATGTAGACCTGATCCCTTACCATCGCCTGAACTGCTGACTGGTCTGTTGCGTAAAATCGCCATTCTGAAAAATACATCATAATACTAATCAATTCTTGAGGGATCACATACACTACATGTTCCTTGGATTCATCTCAGCCTTCCTTGACTCGGGTATGGATCCTCTGCTTTCAGTAGTACGGGCTCATACTACCTTCCACAGCTATCCGTACTTTCCTCAAGAATTGCCTTGACTTAACCAAGTCCCTTCTACTGCTAATGCTTCACGTGTTACTCTCATCCTAGGCTTGCCCTAGGGAAACCACCATCCCACTCTCCGCCATCAGCTGCATAAGAAGTCCTCACTATGTTCCCCTAACGAGCTCGAGAATAGTAACACATATCACTCAAACTAAATAATTCTTCGAATGAGAGGTTCTACCCTACAACGGTTAGACTCAAACAAGAGCTGCGAAAGAAGGCTAAACCTAACATTCTGAAGTTATTTAGTCCTCACAATATGTAACTTAACATATTCGTTTACTAGTTAGTAAAAGGTAACTAAAACTCCTAAAAGCACAAAGCAAGCAACATTCGGACATTGAGTACACATAATGAATCCTATTATAATCAGGCCATCATACTGTCTAATTTGTAATAGCATGCAGTTCTCATATAGCTGATACACAGATGACAGACACATTGTAACATCCCGAAATTTCAAGAGTTGAATGGAAGGGCTAAAAGTGTAATTTGGGAAAGAGTGACTCGTCGAGTCCATGGATGGACTCGGCGAGTAGAGTCGCGACTTGGTCGCGTGTTAAATAGCCGACTCGGCGAGTCATTGAGATGGACTCGGCGAGTAGGCGCTGAGTGGAGAAAACCCTAATTCTCGAGGTTGAGCCCTATATAAAGAGCATTATGTTTCCTCCCCAGCCTCTTTATCACCCTTTGAGTCCCTGAAACCCTAAAATCGTGGAGAAGCACCATTGTTGCGTGGATTGGGGCTTGGAGAAGTATTTGTTGAAGAAAGTTTGGAAGTTTGAAGGTGTGGAGCAAGGGGCTTTGCTTGGATTCGAGTTCCTTGCAGGTTGGGGCGTTCTTTTGAGGTAATATCTCGTTCTTAGGCTATTGTTATCTTGTTGATTCAATTTTGGGTTTGAGGGAAGCTTATCTTGGGTGATATTCGAGTATAGAGGTTAGATCTGAGGTTGCTACCTCAGATCTGGAATGGAGGAGAGTTGGAATGCAGGAAAGTCCATGTGTTGAGTGTTGGATGAAGCTATCTTGTCCCAAACCATAGCCCTAATGTGCAAAATGCATAGATCTCTTTGGATTCACGTAAAGATTGCCACTTTACGTGATGGATGAGTTGTAGGAGGCTAGATCTATGTTTTGGATCAATTGCATGGTCTGGAACGCTTCTGTTTGGATTTAGACCGGTGGTACTCGGCGAGTCACATGGGTGGACTTAACGAGTTGCTTGAAGACGAGCTTAGACTCGATGAGTTGGAAGAACAACTCGGCGAGTTGGATGAAGATGGTCTGGAACTCGACGAGTTGGATGAACAACTCGGCGAGTAGGTTGAAGATAGCCTTAGACTCGGCGAGTCTGTTCTTGGACTCGGCGAGTCTTGTCGAAGAGTCCCAATATTTTATGGTTGAGTCGAAGAATCGACGAGTCAAGGGATAACTCGGTGAGTTATGTGCGAGTGGACTCAGAGTTGTTGGACTCGGCGAGTCTCGGGGTGACTCAGCGAGTTAGGTCGCGGATTGAGTGAAGTTTTGAGTTGGGAACTCGGCGAGTCATAGGGTTGACTCAGCGAGTAGGGTCAGTCAGGGGTTGACTTTGACCCAATCTTTGACCAAGGGTTGACCAGAGGTTTCCAGGGGTATTTTGGTAATTGTTGATTATGGTTTTGAGTTCAGTGCATTGGTGGCTGTCCAGTGGTAGAGATCGTATTAGGGATCGGAACAGTTCGGGTTATCTCTTCAGTCGGCAGTTTCAAGGTGAGTTATCCTCACTATATCTATAGGGTTTAAGGCACCAAGGCCAACCCTTTTTATCGGATGGAAATCCGAGTAATTGTCTGTTGTATGATATTGCGGGATATGGGCCGGAAGGCGTTACGTTATGGGCCGGAAGGCATTACATGTTGTGGGCCGGAAGGCAATGCGATGTGGACCGGAAGGTCATGGCCTGGAAAGGCGTATGTGCATAATTAGTATGTTGGCTGAGTCGTAGGGTGATGTTATGCTAGTGATCGGCTAGGCTGGTAACTTGGTTAGAGCAATGATATGTTATGTGATCTGTTGATCGATTTGCTAACTGTGAACTGTTATATGGTTACATGTTATGTGCATGGTTGTTTTATGTTCTGTCATGATATGTATGCTTTTTATGTTGCGGGCCGGAAGGCGATATGATATGGGCCGGAAGGCTATGTGTTATGGGCCGGAAGGCATTACGCTATGGGCCGGAAGGCGATATGTTTTGGACCGGAAGGTTGTGTCCTGGAAGGGCGTATATGTGGTTGGTATTTTGGGGGTATCTCACTAAGCTTTCGGGCTTACAGTTGTGGTTTTTATGTTTTTAGGATCTCAGGAGTCTGTGGCAAGGGAAAGGCGTGATCGTACCGTTCCTCGCGTTGGTGTTTTATGAAATGGACCTGGGAAATACTCTGTTAAATAATGTATTGAAAACCTTTTTGCAACAACGTTATTAAAATGGGTTGTTTTTGAAAAGTTTTAATTGTTTTGAGATTTCGGTCGTTACAAGTTGGTATCAGAGCCTTGGTTTGAGTGAATTGGAGGAACACTTGTGTGACTCTAGTCTCAAATCGAGGAAGGTTTTAAAAGAGAAATTAAAATGGTTTTAAAATTAAGTAAAAGGAGGACGCGGAGGTACGATCAGCTGGAGCCAGTAAGTAACCCCAAATTACCATTCATGACATTTGTTTTATTGAGCTTTGATAGAACAGCATGCTAGAGTTAGGCTAGGGATCTTCAGGAATTCATGTTAATGCTGCCTGATTGTGATGCCTGTAGCCTAGGGTTCCTTATGGGAGATTCTCAGTGTTCCCCTAGTGGTGAAGGTTGAGCGTTGTTATGCATGTTTCTCTAGGGTGTTGTGGTAGTACTTCATACAAATATAGGTAGGTGTGGAAGGTAGTATGGGCCCGTACTACTGAAAGCACAGGACCCATACGCGTATCAGGGAAACCATGACCTTTAGGGTTGGGTTGAGAGTTGGTTCCCGGGATAGTGGGAAGAGTCTGAGGTTTTCTAGTATATTTTCAGTATGGAGATTTCGAGGCATGCTGGAAGCGGATCCGGGTCAGGATCGGGTGCAGGAGGAGGAGTTGTGGACAGGTCAGTACCGCCCGAGATTACTGGTCAGATGAGCTCGTGCGAGTTGGATGCGAGGACTCGCGAGATCCTACATGATGAGGTTGCTGCATTGTTCCGGGCTGAGTTGCCAGAGTTGTTTGGGTCGATCAAGACCGCCATGGTTGAGTATTTTGATGAGCGCTATGCGGCTCTCGCGGAGACGGCTGTCGCGGCGGCTACAGTGGCTGTAGCAGCAGTAGGGGGAGGAGCCGATAGGGATTTTCAGTATCGGGACTTCGATAATACGGAGCCTCCCACCTTCGATGGAGTTCAGAACCCGATTGTTGCTGTGAGATGGTTATCGGACGTGGAGGGTGTTTCTTCATCTGTTCATGCCCTGCTGATCAGAGGGTGAGGTGTGCTCTGAACCTGTTGAGGCTCGGGGCAAAGGATTGGTGGAGGTTGACCACGGGGTCATATTTGGATGCGCAGAGGGCTGCGATTTCATGGGATCAGTTCAGAGAGATGTTCAGTACTCGTTATGTTCCGCAGGTAGAGAGGGAGAGGTTGGCTCGGGAGTTCCTCGAGCTGAAGCAGGATTCGGAGTCGGTGATGGAAATCACCAGGATGTTCACTGAGAGGGCGATGTTTTGCCCTGAGTTCGCTTCGGAGCAGGCTCAGATGTCCCGATATCTGAGTATGCTAAAGAGAGACATCAGACAGTTTGTGTCCGCACAGAGGTGCGGGACATTGTTGGAGTTGCAAGAGGCGGCCAGGCGGTGTGAGTTAGAGATTGAGTTGCAGTTGCGTAAGCTGAGGCAAGCTCTGGTTCAGTCGGAGCCGGCAACGAAACGGTCTAAGACCGTTGATTCCAGGATGGGGGATCGGAGTGGCCACACTTGTGGGAAGTGTGGGAGGAGTCACACCGGAGTTTGCAGGTCCGGTGGTGCATGCCGCAAGTGCGGAAAGGAGGGACACTATGCGAGGGATTGTCGGCGGTCAGCGCCGGTTCAGGATTTGAGGATTTGCTATCATTGTCATCAGGTTGGACATATGAGGGTCAACTGTCCACAATTTTCCGCGGGACCGGTGCAGGCTCCAGCACCGGCCACTTTGAGGATTTCAGGAGAAGGTCAGAGTGGAGCGGAGCCCCCAAGGGCTCAGGGTCGTGCTTATTAGCTTGCGGCAGAGGAGGTCAGAGCAGTGTCGGATGCAGCTGCGGGTATGTTTCTTTCTGGATGTCATGTTATCTTGCGATTATTGTGGTGTATTGTTTGTGTTGGTATCTTTGTGTGGTTTTGATGCGGTATTCGTCGTTTTGCGGGTTGAGGTTATGGTTATGGATTTGTGTTTCGGGTTTTCATCTTGGTATCCGTTGTTCCCGGAGGGTTTGGTATGGTTATAGTTTGGTGTTTTGTGCTTTCGTTGGTTATCATTCGTGAGGGTTATTAGTGGAGATGCAACATTGGGTTGAAGGTCGGGTAGCATCGGCTTTCCGGGGAGTGGTTAGATACAGTTTGAGTTTCTTTCGAGCGGGTTAATCAGTGTTGATGTGAGATCTCGTTAAGGTTGTTTATGCATGTGGGAAGCAGTCCGCGTGTAAGTGTTTCTTTGTACAGGGTTGTTCTGGAAGGTTGGTGATGGCGACCGGTGGTTGTTAATCAGTGCTATAAGTGGGGGAGAATTGGAGAACTCTCTGGGTGGTTGAGGAGTATTTTAGAGTGCTTAGCTGTTGGGATTCAGCAGTGTTCTGTCAACCCAGAGTATAGGCTGATAGGAGCGAGTGTCGGGCATGCGGGATGGGATACAGACCTAGGGCATTTGATTGTGGAGGCCTGGGAGCATGCCGGGATCGAGTATGTATGATGGAACTAGAGTTCGGAACCCCCCTAAAGGGCTAGAACGGTATGCATGGGAGGATTTCCAGGGGAGATATCTCGGAATGATGAATGCTAGTGGAGCGGTCTAGAATGGGCTGAAGGCCTGGTAAGACGGTCTAATCATGCTGAAGACTCGGCAGGCATTATTGAATCAGTTTGAGGATATGGGTTGTGTAGGTTGCAGTGTGAGTACATTGGGAGGTCTGGCCCCGGGTAGTGATCTTGTTTAGTTGAGATAGTGCATGGGCTTGAGAGTCCCTGCGATGAGAGTCAGAATATGTGTGTTGGATGGATAGCGGATACGCTATGAAAGGGGTGGTGTAGCGTTGGGCGAGCACCGTGGCACTTGTCGGAGTGACATTGTGGTCGAGTGGATTCCTTGGTAAAGGAGGAGAGAGTGAGGTGTAACTCCGAGAGGGAGTGCAAGTTCACGGAAGTAAAAATGGCAGAGCAGAGTTATGAAACGAGTACTTCGAGTATGGTTTGAGCAGCATGTTTACGGCAGTGGAATAGGAGCTTATCCGGTTTGGATGCCTGTTGAGGTTGCGAAGGGAATTCCGCAGGTGTAGAGCCAAGAGGCTCGGAAAGGATGCAGGGAGAGAGTCTTGAACTCTCAGTGTGATTTTGATCAGGGTATGGGGTATGTATTAGTGGCTTATCCGAGGGATGTTTGAGGATATTATCAGTGTATCAGGTATTCCCAACCTGAGGGTGTTAGGACTAGTTCAGCATGTGTATGCGGTTGCAAGGGGAGAACTCGTGAGAGTTGCTCTGAGATTGAGAATGGGTCTCTCAGTCGTCCCGGAATGGATAAAGTGGGATTCGGATCGGGGATCCGATGGTTCATAGTTTTCTAACCCTTATGGGTCGAGTGATTATTGAGATTTGGGGCAGTGATGCATCTTGGGTAATTCTCGGTTATTGAGTGTGATTATTAGAAGGTACAGTCGGTGCCCGGTTAGAGACGGTGGTCAGGACACCGTAAAGGAAGGGAAAGTGTGTTCGAGTTTCGACGGGTATGCCTTGTGGGACCTGGTCCGGTTAAGGCCAGATGGCGTGTTGTGGGAACATCTTTGGAGTTGTATTGCTGTAGGCTTCGGGGGCGAAGCCTAATTTAAGTGGGGGAGAATTGTAACATCCCAAAATTTCAAGAGTTGAGTGGAAGGGCTAAAAGTGTAATTTAGGAAAGAGTGACTCGTCAAGTCCATGGATGGACTCGGCGAGTAGAGTCGCGACTTGGTCGTGTGTTAAATAGTCGACTCGGCGAGTCATTGAGATGGACTCGGCGAGTAGGCGCTGAGTGGAGAAAACCCTAATTCTCGGGGTTGAGCCCTATATAAAGAGCATTATGTTTCCTCCCCAGCCTCTTTATCACCCTTTGAGTCCCTGAAACCCTAAAATCGTGGAGAAGCACCATTATTGAGTAGATTGGGGCTTGGAGAAGTATTTTTTGAAGAAAGTTTGGAAGTTTGAAGGTGTGGAGCAAGGGGCTTTGCTTGGATTCGAGTTCCTTGCAGGTTGGGATGTTCTTTTGAGGTAATTACTCGTTCTTAAGCTATTGTTATCTTGTTGATTCAATTTGGGGTTTGAGGGAAGCTTATCTTGGGTGATATTCGAGTATAGAGGTTAGATCTGAGGTTGCTACCTCAGATCTGGAATGGAGGAGAGTTGGAATGTAGGAAAGTCCATGTGTTGAGTGTTGGATGAAGCTATCTTGTCCCAAACCATAGCCCTAATGTGCAAAATGCATAGATCTCTTTGGATTCACGTAAAGATTGCCACTTTATGTGATGGATGAGTTGTAGGAGGCTAGATCTATGTTTTGGATCAATTGCATGGTCTGGAACGCTTCTGTTTGGATTCAGACCGGTGGTACTCGGCGAGTCACATGGGTGGACTCGACGAGTTGCTTGAAGACGAGCTTAGACTCGACGAGTTGGAAGAACAACTCGGCGAGTTGGATGAAGATGGTCTGGAACGCGACGAGTTGGATGAACAACTCGGCGAGTAGGTTGAAGATAGCCTTAGACTCGGCGAGTCTGTTCTTGGACTCGGCGAGTCTTGTCGAAGAGCCCCAATATTTTCTGGTTGAGTCGAAGAATCGGCGAGTCAAGGGATGACTCAGTGAGTTATGTGCGAGTGGACTTAGAGTTCTTGGACTCGGCAAGTCTCGGGGTGACTCGGCGAGTTAGGTCGCGGATTGAGTGAAGTTTTGAGTTTGGAACTCGGCGAGTCATAGGGTTGACTCGGCGAGTAGGGTCAGTCAGGGGTTGACTTTGACCCAGTCTTTGACCAAGGGTTGACCAGTGGTTTCCAGGGGTATTTTGGTAATTGTTGATTATGGTTTTGAGTTCAGTGCATTGGTGGCTGTCCAGTGGTGGAGATCGTATCAGGGATCGGAGCAGTTCGGGTTATCTGTTCAGTCGACAGTTTCAAGGTGATTTATCCTCACTATATCTATAGGGTTTAAGGCACCAAGGCCGACCCTTTTTATCGGATGGAAATCCGAGTAATTGTCTGTTGTATGATATTGCGGGATATGGGCCGGAAGGCATTACATGTTGTGGACCGGAAGGCAATGCGATGTGGACCGGAAGGTCATGGCCTGGAAAGGCGTATGTGCATAATTAGTATGTTGGCTGAGTCGTAGGGTGATGTTATGCTAGTGATCGGCTAGGCTGATAACTTGGTTAGAGTAATGATATGTTATGTGATCTGTTGATCGATTTGCTAACTGTGAACTGTTATATGATTACATGTTATGTGCATGGTTGTTTTATGTTCTGTCATGATATGTATGCTTTTTATGTTGCGGGCCGGAAGGCGATATGATATGGGCCGGAAGGCTATGTGTTATTGACCGGAAGGCATTACACTATGGGCCGGAAGGCGATATGTTTTTGACCGGAAGGTTGTGGCCTGGAAGGGCGTATATGTGGTTGGTATTTTGGGGTTATCTCACTAAGCTTTCGGGCTTACAGTTGTGGTTTTTATGTTTTCAGGATCTCAGGAGTCTGTGGCAAGGCAAAGGCGTGATCGTACCGTTCCTCACGTTGGTGTTTTATGAAATGGACCTGGGAAATTATCTGTTAAATAATGTATTCAAAACCTTTTTGCAACAACGTTATTAAAATGGGTTGTTTTTGAAAAGTTTTAATTGTTTCGAAATTTCGGTCGTTACACACATAAGGCATCCTTCCTAGATCCTTAGTCCTAATCTAGCATGCAGTTCTCATAAAACTAATAAACATATCATAACAAAAACTTGTATGGGTAATTTGGGAGTACTTACTTGAGCTCAGTAGATTGCATGCACCACACCCTTTTCTCTTTTTTAAAATCCTTTTCTTTTTGCTTTTCTTAAAATTCTTTTGTTTTCTCAAAAATCCTTTTATAAAAATGGTTTTTCTTTTGAAAATTTTATACCAATTCCGTAGTTTGAGTTCAGACACACCCGAAAATGTGCCCGAATCCCTCAAACCAAGGCTATGATACCAACTCGAAACATCCCAAAAATATAGTCCAAAAATTTCGCTTTAAATCATTAAAGAAAAACTCGTAACTCATAATAGCAACATAATAAAATCACATGTCGTGTATCTCAAACATCATATCAAAAATACTACATCAAAATCATGTATCAAATATCAGAGTCTAAACTATCCCAGGCTGAAGATTGTGGTGTGTGCCATGCGATCATCCTGAGCCCTTCCCTTTGCCAGCAGAAGCACCTGAAACCAAAACTGAAAACTGTAAGCACGAAGCTTAGTGAGCTCCACCAAACTACCACATACCATACAATAACACATAATAGCACATATTGGGCCTTGCCCACTGTATCGGGCCTCGCCCGTCGTCGGAGAAATCCATAACAACAACACATAACACATAAACTTATAACATATAACATGTAAACCTTCCTCCAGCTTGCCCCGACATCGGACCGAAGTCCGGAACAAATAACACATAACATATAAGTTAAATCTTCATCGAGCTTGCCCCGACATCAGATCGAAGTCTAGAACATACAAACAAGTACATGCAAGAATCATAAAGACATCAAGCCTACAACATTCCTCGGGCTTTCCCCGACATCAGATCGTAGTCCAGAACATATAAATTGCAACGGGTTATCCCCGACATCGGACCTAAGTCCAGTATATGCTAACATACATGAATGGGCTGACATTGGTGCCTTCGACCCACTCCTACTGGAGGAAAACTCACCTCTCAAACTGGATGTTGATCTCGTACGTGAGGAATCTCTGTTGGCTGCTCCCACGACTCCCCGACTAACTCTATACAACAATACTTAGGGGCCGTTTGTTTACCTCTTAATTGTAAAATTAAGAGGCAATGTCTTAAAAATTCAGATTCAGATTGTTTGTTTGCCTACTATTTTTTACCTATTAAAATTATAAATACCTCTTAATTTTTCAGATATTAAACAACATCTGAATTAAAAAAAGACGCATTCCTATTATGCCCTAGACATCGACCCTTCACCAAAACACATCTCCTATTCTCCTCCCTCTCCCTCTATGAGTTCTTCTTCCCTTCACCCCCGATTCGCCAGCGAAGCTGCTTCCCAACTACACCTCAATGCAAACTCCGACTATATCTCTCTAAGACGCAACCTCCGACTACACCTTGATGCAACCTTCGCCTGCAGCAGCTCCACCTCAGCTCTAGTTGCACTTGTTGCAGGTCCGCTTCTCTTGCTCCCTTTATGAATAATTCCTTTGATTTTAATCTGAACTTTAACTTCTGATAATCAATTGATTGATTATGCAAGTTTCTTATTAATTGATTTGGGGTAATTATTGATTGACTATGCAGGTTCGATCCACTTATTATAAAGAGTCCGACAATCGATTGGTTAACATTATAGATTCTGATAATCGACTATCACAAAGACGCAAACTTGTTTCTCTTTGGGAGGTACCTGAAAATCGATTCTTAGAAATATATGGTTTTTTTGCCCTAGAACTCGATTATCAGTCCTCTGTTTTGATTTTCTTTGTATTTCACGCCCGATTCTGTACTGGTGAATCTGAAATAGAAGATGATAAAACAACCAATTGTTTGGTGAATCTGAAAGAGACCACAAAGATACATATGTTTGGTGAATCTCAAACTTTGAGCTAGGGATATTATTCATATCATATGGAATTTGATACATAAGTGATGGTCCACCATTATCTAGCAATTACGCATGAACTTTAGTCAAGATGATGGTGGATGAAGGCTGTGATTTTTTTTTTGTCAAAATCGTTCCTTTTGTGTCTATCATTTGAGCAATTGGAACTTTAGTTATTGATGTTTGACCTTGAGCATTTGAAACTTTGGATGGAACTAATGTTGAATGTTCCTTTTATGTCTCTTCTGAAAATATATATAATATTATATTTGTATGAAACTAATGTTAAATGTTCCATGTTTATTCAGTGGGATACTGTTGGACAAGAAAGGTTCGAGATAATCACCAGTAGCTAACCACATATCATTGATTTGTAATGTGATCCATATAATCGCATAGTTCTAATTGTTTTCATAGCTATTGTAAGATTGTTTTTGTAAGGGTTAAAATACATGAACTAGCAATGTGCTTTTATTGATTTATTTATTATAATATCATACTTTCACCTCTTTATATTAGAGCATTTTTTGATTTGATTTTTGTCAAATACTTATTTTTGATTTGATTTTTATTTAATTTGGATTTTTTATTGTGTTTATACTTTTTTTATAATTATGTAAGCAGTTGGTTTGATTATTTTATAAACATAAACTTTGAATTCAACAAAAAAATTACACTGAAGGGTAAAATGGATTTATAATTAAGCACAATAATTCAGAGGTTCCAACCAAACAACATGTTAAAAATTTAGATCTTAATGTTTCAGACCCTCTTAGAAATTCAGACCTCTTAAAAATTCAGATCCTGTCAAACAGCCCCTTAGTCAGAAAATTGAAAATCCATCTAAGGGTAAAATGACCATTTTACCCCTAGTCAAAGTCAATACTCTGGTCAGAGTCAACACTCTGGGTTAACTAACTCGCTGAGTTCTATAACTCAGAAATCCTAGAATCATGACCCAACTCATCGGGTCGTCCTCCGACTCGTCGAATCCTATCGAGCTGCTTATAGTCGCGACTTAGTGAATCAACTCATCGAGTCCCTCTACAGAGTCGTCGAGTTCTACCATCAACTGGAACGGGACAATACGACCCGACTCATCGAGTTCCCTTATGGACTCGATGAGTCCTCCTGTCTATTTGGTCATCTTAATAGATTGAGCCCTTTTTTTATAGATCTAAAGCCTATACTTCGATTGTTCACTGGAAATGACCTTTCTAAGGGTAAAGTTTCCAACTTTGCCCGTTAATAGCTCTTCTTGAAGGGTTTATACAAAACCCTAATTTCTTTAGGACATAGATCTTGTCCAAAAAGCCTTAGCATCTCAAACCAAAACATGCAAACCTAGATCTAGGGCCTAGGTACCAGTTAACCACGAAAAGGTTCAAGCTTGCATCCATGCATGGCATTTTCAAGCTCAAAAAGCCATTATAATGTCCTTAGTACTTGTATGGGGACTCTAAGGGCACAAATTTGCACCTTTATGTCCTCATAGCCCCTTTAGACACTAGATCTAGAAGAATACCCACCATGATCGATCCTTTGGCAAAAACTGACAATCTTGGACTAAAAACCCATATAAAATGGAGATGAATATATCTAAGAAAAAAATGATCAAGTTTGAGGCTTTATTACCAGAAACTATAGCTAAAGGGATGAAGCTTCTGGATCTACTCCTTATCTCTTGAGTCCTTTACCTTCCTTTTATTTTACAAGCTTCAAAAGACACAAAGAACACTCAAAATAGCTCTCACACTCAAAGAACACTCTAGGGTTTTGTGGATGAGGGTTTGGGACAAGGAGGCTGTAAATGAGGCCAATGGGTGGGGATTAGGATGCTTAAATAGGGTGCAAAACCCCGAAATTAGGGTTTTACACTAGCCGGGCTACTCGCCGAGTCAAGGACATGAATCGTCGAGTCGATAACTTAAACCCTGCGCATAGTTTGCTTTCTACTCGACGAGTTAGGGCCACCAACTCGTCAAGTCCTTCTTTCAAAATAAATAAATTTAATTAAATGCGTACTAGGGAACCAGACATTACAAAACCCAATAAAGTTGTTGTTGTTGAGCACTGGCCACACCCAAACTTCTATTACTGAAGTGCGTAGTTTCCATGGGTTAGCTTCTTCCTATCGGCGTTTTATCCCTCACTTTAGTGGCAATATGGCCCCAATTACTAATTATATGAAAGGCACTTCATTTCACTGGACCGCTGAAGCTGAAGTCGCTTTTCATGAAATTAAGCATCAATTGACTTCTGCTCCTGTTCTTGTTCTTCCAGATTTTTCACAACCATTTGAGCTTAATGTGCTGCCTCAAAAACCAGTATTGGAGTTGTTCTTAGCCAGTTTGGATGCCCTGTTGCTTATTTCAGCGAGAAGCTTTCTGGTGCTAAGCTTTACTTTAGCACCTATGATATGGAATTTTACGTGGTTATTCAAGCTATGAAACATTGGTGTCATTACCTTTTTCAATGCGAGTTTGTTCTTTACACAAATCAAGACTCCCTTATTCATTTGGGTAGCCAAGATAAGGTCTCTAACTAACATGCTTCCTGGCTTCCCTATTTGCAGCATTTCACTTTTGATATTAAACATAAGGCTGGTGTTGCTAATCGTATAGTTGATGTGTTCAGTCGTTACCATATTTTACTCGTAGAGATGCGTGTTCATGTGCCGATATTTTGATTTGTTTATGGATATGTATGTGGATGACCCTTTCTTTTCTCATGTTATTGTCGAAATTCAACAAGGTGATACTACAAAGTTTTTTATTGTATAATGGTTTTCTTTTTCGTAGGGTTTAGTTGTGCATTCCAGATTGCAGTCTGTGTTTGAAAATTATACAGGAGCTACATAATGAAGGTCATGTTGGGTGTGATCTTACGTTTGAGTTACATGCTGGCTCGTATTATTGACCTTATATTCGTAAAGAGATTGGCAAGTTCATAGCTCGGTGTCGCGTTTGCCAAGTAACAAAGGGTGTCGCGACTAATGCTGGTTTATATATGCCACTACCGATTCCCAAACAATCATGGTCTGATGTTAGTATGAATTTTGTACTTTATCTTCCTTGAGCCCAATGTGGGAATGATTCTATTTACGTGGTGGTTGATCACTTTTCCAATATGGCTCACTTTATTCCATGTAAGCACATAACTGACACTGTTCTTGTTGCTCAACTCTATTTTCGTGACGTGTATCATCTTCATGGCCTTCCCACCTCTATTGTTTATGATCAGGATACTCGTTTTATGAACCACTTTTGGAGGAGTTTATGGTGTATGGTCAACACTCAGTTGAACTTTAGTAGTGCTTATCACCCCCAAACAGACGGCCAAATAGAAGTTGTAAATAATTCTCTGGGAAATTTGTTACGTAGTTTAGTGGGTAATCAACCCAAGTCGTAGGATTTAAAGTCGCCTCAAGCTGAGTTTGCTCATAATCATGCTGCTAACCGTAGTACTAGTTTTAACCCTTTTCATGTGGTGTATGGCTTACTGCCGCGGGGTCCTCTTGAGTTGCTCACTATGCCTAGTAAAGTGCGACTACATACTATTGCTGCTAACTTTGTTGCTTATTTGACCCAGATTCACCAGCAAACTCATGCCTACCTTATCACTAGCACTGCGACATATAAGGCACATCCTGACCAGAAACGTCATGCTGTTGAATTAGAAGTTGGTGATTTTGTATGGGCGATTTTAACTAAGGATCGTTTTCCTGCCCATGAGTATAGTAAGCTTGTTGCAAAGAAGATCGGTCCTGTCAAGATTGTGGAAAAAATCAATCCAAATGCATATCACTTTCAACTGTCGAGCCATATTCATACATCTGATGTGTTTAATGTGAAACACCTTTTACCTTTTGTTGGTGATTCATCTTCTGACTGACATGCCATCAGATTCGAGGTCGAATCTTTCCTACCCTGGAGGGAATGATGCAGGGCAAATACCATTGAATTACATGGTGAAAATTGACCACCCATAGAATTTACATAACTTTTAAGTTCTTGCGTTTTTGGTTAAAGTTCCATTTTATTTTTTTGTCAAACATCTTTTATTTTGGCTTTCTTTTAATTCAGAGACCTATTTATCATTTCATTTTTTTTCCTAGTGTAGGTTTTGCTATTTAAACAATTTTGGACATTTTTTGATAGTAGCTTTTTGAAGGAATAAGAATTGGGTTTTACTCCTATTTTTAATTTTCAAATTCTCGGCATTCTTTAAGAGTCAATGAGGATTTGAATTCGTTGTTTTATTTTAAACATGCTGAAGGAGTTTTCAAAAAGTAAGAATTTAACTTTTTGAAATGACTTATAATAAATTATTAAGATTTAAAAACAAACAAAAAAACAAAAGCCAAACAAATAAATTAATCTAAATATTTAAAAAAAAAGTCATTTTTTCCACAATAAATCATTGAATAAAATCCTTTTTTCGGAAATTCCAAACGCCCTTTTAATTTTAACCACGAAGCATTTTTATAATTTAAAACTTGTTTTTTGAAATCCAACGAAAGAAAAATACAAAGTATAAGGCAATTTTGTCTTGTATTTAACTATTTATTTTTATTTAAAATAATCTCCATAATAATAAGAGGCGAGGGGTCTAATCCCAGATAAACCACAGTCATAGTGCCGGGGTCTCCAAATTCGACCTAAATTTGAAGTTTTGCATATAAGAGCGTATCATATTGCAGGGTTTAGGGCTCTGCAATCCAGAACTCTCTTGAATCCTCCCACAAAATTGTTCATACCGACCTAATTTAGGTTTGTTTTATTTGATGGTGTTCTTTTTGCTTTCATGCTTTCTCATTCTACTTGTGGTTTATAATCATTATAGTCAAAATGCAGATTAATGGGTGTGATTGACTTATACAATGGTTCATCTCTTTGCATGGTCAAATCCAGCAACGGTTTTTGCTTTTCGTCATCATTGAAAACAAGAACTTGTGACTTTTCAAGGAATCAGAGGAAGTTGAATTGCATGGCCTCTTTTAGCGCAACGGTCAAAGAGGGAAGGCAACAATTGACTGGGGATTCCTTCATCAGACCTCATCTTAGAGAATTGTCCCCATACCAATCCATATTACCCTTCGAGGTAATCATTTATCATCTGATATAGTTGGCACTCCAATTAACAATGCATGATTTTGTATTTGATTTCCCACCCACTTATAGTTGATATTATCTCAGTTGTATAGTTTTCATTTTTGTGGGAACCTATCCTATTAGCAACAAAAGATAAAACCCAATTGATCCGTTTCTACATATATGGGTTGAAGTCGGTCCCTCCAGATTGTTATTGTAATTGATCTTGTATAAAGCAGAAGCATATGATGTTGCTTTTCTAGATATTTGAGCTTCATTTGAACAACACCATGTTAGATCATAAATACTAATAAAAAAAGGCATGAATCATTTCAGTTGGCTGAATAAAGCCATTGGCAGATCTCTTTGGTTACATAGATGAAGACGAGGAGCGTATTCACGTCTTTAGCAAAGACAGACTAGCGATCAAGAGGTTCAAAAAATTGCAATTTTACATCTGTTGTGTAACAAATGGGATCTTTGTCTTGTTCTAATAAGTTCAAGAAATTGCCATTTTTTTTTTGTCCCTTGAAAAAGCGGGACATGGACTCAGTCAAGTCTCGATCTCTCGTTTGTACCATGTCCTCACTATCATCATCATCATCATCAAAAATAGCCATTGTCATATGTAACAAAAATAGCCATTATCATATGTAACAAACATAGCCAGCGTAAATAAGCAAAGCAATGATGTCTCTTGTGTCCTTGCTGCTTATTAAGTATTAACAGCCTAAATATGGTATGCAATGAGTAAATGACAAGAAGGTTATAAATTATGATACAGGTTTTGTCAACTCGTCTTGGTAGGAAGCCTGAGGAGATTGTAAAATTAGATGCAAATGAGAACCCGTATGGTCCACCTCCAGAGGTAAGCCTTGCTGTGCTTTCTGAGATATCAATTTCCCCTCAAAAGCTATCAATGATGGGCATGTATTTTTCTACTACCTACTATCACTCAAAGAGCGTTGCTTTGCTAAAGTTTTTTTTAGCCCCGACATTCTGGTTTGGTATCCTAGTTTTTCTTTTCATGGTTTTTTTAAAATCATAAAGATTTGATAAATAACATTTTCTTTTCTTGCTTTTATATAACAATTATTTAAAAAAAAAAGTACCTCCAACAAAATATCATTAGTGTGTTGTAAGTACTGTCATCATTTTATCAATTATATTTTCTAGATTATAATATGAAGAGAAAATTTTGAGGGTACGAGAATTTTTTGCAAGTATATGAGAGAATTAGAAAAATAGCATGAGAAATCAATCTTCATTTATAATGTGGAATTTGGAAAAGGAACAATTTTTGTGTACCTGTGCACTTGTAGTCATCTAAAGAATGAAATCTTTTTATTTGTAACTGAAGCATCTGTGTATGTAAGAGTCAAACTAGGAATATTATTGTTTTAAATTACAAATACTGATTTAAAAAATGTTTGTAGGTTTTCGAGGCATTAGGAGCAATGAAATTTCCTTATATTTATCCGGACCCTGAAAGTCGTAGACTGCGTGCTGCCCTTGCTGAGGATTCTGGGCTTGAATCTGAGTATATCCTTGTAGGCTGTGGGGCTGATGAGCTAATTGATCTCATTATGCGGTTAGCCATTTACTCTCTTTCTTTCTAGCCTAATTTCCACTTATAAATCTCTATTATTGGATACAATAACATGATTCAGTTTGCTACAACAGAATTGGCAAAGCTGATCTTGAAATAATCAATTATTGTTTTGTTATGTTAGACTTTTAGTTTTCTCAAAGTATTTTGATAAAACATGCAAAGATTTTGAAAATAGAAATTAATAAACTATTTGTAGTCGTTTTTCCAAAACAGAAGTTACCAATATATGAAGCTTTTTTAGTGTTATAATTTCAACTTTAACTCTTGAAATGTTCATAAGTAATATATATATATATATATATATATATATATATATATATATATATATATCAGCAATAAACAATTACATCACAATAATAAAATTCCTGCAGTTAGAAAGAAGTATTCTAAAACTGTTGTATATCAAAAGAAGCTAGCAATGTACATGTTCAATGTTTGATTATACCTTTTTTAATTAATAATTCATAGAGATAAATTATAAAATAACAACTTTTTTTTTTTTTTTTTTTGTTTTTTGTACATGCATGATATACCTAGTCACTGTGTTTGACTTTCTTGAGCCATCTCCCATGACCTCAATTGCCTCCTCAAATGATGCGGGTTCCTTAGGAACTAGTTAAACTACTTATGTTGCTAATGGTTTCTCATGAGTCATGACGTTATAAGTTACACCACCATTGCCACTCTTACACTTCACCTCCCATATTTGACTAGTTTAAGCAGAGGGCACAGGTGTGTGTGCTCGATACACAATTCTCTTGTACTTTGCTAAACTTTCAAGTTTCATAAAAGGACCCTACTATTCATGCCTCAACATGAATATCTAGAATCATGTTCAACCATTCTTGCACATTAGAGTTAATTGTCAAGAAAATAATATTTGCTTGCAACGACTAGATTATACCATTAACATATGAATTTTCCAGAAACATCTAAAACTGTAGATATTGTTCTTGGCTCGACCTGCCAACTTTTCATCCAAGGATACACAAGATAACTAATAAAATCTTGAGTTTTACACTTGTAAAACTCAAACAAAATTAATGTAAAGTGTATGTTTGAATGTTGTCAATTTTGGAATAACAAAACATTGACAATAAAAGCATTAGGGAATAAAGCAGAAAACTATAGTTGCAATCAAAGCTTTGTGAATCCCTTTCTATTTTTCTTATATTCCTCACACCCTCCCCCATCTTCCTTGATGCCTTCATCATTTCCTTTCTTTTTCAACACTCACTCTACAACTATTCTCCTCAGTCAAGCTTCCTCATTAAGGTTCAATAAAGAATGAAAACTACCCCATTACCCTTAATACCACGCCCCAGTTCTTACATGACAACAACCTTTACCATTTTTCAATTTCATGTAACTTATCCATACAAATGGGACTTATTAGCAACATTTGCCATAACTCCAAAGTTAACACTCTTTTATACTTTTCCAACTTTACACTAAAACTGGGATTTCTAATCTTTTTATTTCTTCCGGTAGATATCTAACACATGGAGGGAAACAACTACTCAATATATACAATATACTCGATTCTACTCCTGTTTACCTTCCCCCAAACCTTGACTGAAAGCATGAATAATTTTCCTAAGGCTTACCAAGAAAATAATCTTGACCGAAAACACTCCAAAATCTGGATTGGGCTTCTGTCATCAAAGTTGATTTCCTTTACAAGCTCTTCAACTTTAATTCTTAGTTCAAATGTATATTCACAACTTAATTTCCTTCTCCCTCTATGGTTACTCCCCTTGTTTTCTAATAAATGAACTCAATAACCATAGACAGATTTTATTCAATCTTGGTCAACTGGGAGATTCAACTGTTGCTCTTTTCTTTTCTTTACACGATTATCCAATATTTAGTCTATACTTGCACATTAAAAAAAGTATTCATGTATGGCATTTTTCATATGTAAGATACAAAATTTTTATTTATATCATCGATTAGGCGTGTCATGTTCACTATTCTTTTAATTGAACTTCTTTTCATTAATTTGAGTTTGTTAGAACTTAGAACTTAATGCAAACGTCATCGTTAAGAAGTTATAATATTAGTGTTTATGCAGTTATTAGTAGATGTTTTCATTGTTTGTTAGGACATTTTGTTTGTATTTAATCTTTTATTATTCTTTAGCTATGAATTGTTATATATTATTTTTTATTAATTAATTTTATAATTTGAAAATATATAGCATATTGTTTAACTAATGTAGAGTGCAAACTTTCTTTCCATGTGTGTGTGTGTGTGTGTGTGTATATATATATATATATATATATATATATATACCTGAGCAATTTAAGAGTATACAAGTAGCTCGTTGTGACTTGTAGATGTTTGTTGGAGTGTTTTGACTTGTTATGCTAAAATCTAATTTTTGTTATTCTATGTACATTTGTTTATTTTTAAGATTTGATTTTGTAATGTCACAGGTGTGTGCTTGATCCAGGTGACAGTATAGTAGATTGTCCTCCAACCTTTACAATGTATGAATTTGATGCAGCTGTTAATTGTGCACGTGTTATAAAAGGTAGGGATTTAATTCTCTGTTCATTATGTATCACATCAATAAAAGTACATGTGCTTTTCGGTATTTTGCACCAATAATATATCCACACCCTACCTTCCTTTACTACCTTATATTTCTTCCATGTTTTAAATTATGATCTTTATATCTGGTCAAATTGAGCAGTACCTCGGAAGACAGACTTTAGCTTGGATGTAGAAAAGATTGCTGAAGCTGTTGAGCATCAGAAGCCAAAGATCATTTTTCTAACTTCTCCCAATAATCCTGATGGGAGGTAATCAATAAATAACTGCTCTTATTATTATTATTATTATTATTATTATTATTATTGTTGTTGTTGTTGTTGTTGTTGTTGTTGTTTTCTTTTGCTAGAAAAGTGCTCCATGGGTGTGTAGAAAAATAAAATTGAACCAAAAAAATAAGAAGCCATTATAGAAAACCGAAAACCAAACCGTTTGAAAACCGACGGTTTGGATTTCGATTATCTGTTTAAAACCGAAAAATCGAACCAAACCATATCTATATATATTTGCGTGTGTATGTGAACCAAAAAAACGTGTGAACTTGCGAACTCATAATCAAATCATCATTTTTCAACACCAAAAACACCAATCTTCTCCAAATGGTGCGTCTAAGCCATATCTAGGCTCAAAAAAAATTGAAGATTTTTTTTATTTTTTATGATTTTTTTTGTATGACTACTGATGAGCACAATCAACAGTTGTACGGACTGCTGATGAGCACAATCAGCAAACATATGACTATTGATCGTGAGCTGATTATGAGTTCGCAAGTTTTCACAAATCTTTTGGATCTCAAAAGAACCTGGCTCTCTCTCTCTCTCTCTCTCTCTATATATATATATATATATATATATATATATATATATGTGTGTGTGTGTGTGTGTGTGTGTGTGTGTGCGCCTAAGCCATATCTAGGCTCAAATTTTTTTTTTTACGATTTTTATTTATCTATTTATTTATTTTTTATGATTGCTGATGAGCACAATTAGCAGTTGTACGGACTTTTAATGGGCACAATTAGTAGTCATATGGACTGCTGATTGCTCATCAACAGTCCATATGGCTGCTGATTGTGCACATCTGCAATCCATATGACTACTGATTGTGCTCATCAATAGTCTGTACAACTGCTGATTATGCATACATGCAAATTTTGAAAAAAAATAAAAAAAATTGTCAAATCTTTTTTTTGAGCCTAGATATGGCTTAGACGCACCATTTGGAGAAGATTGGTGTTTTTGGTGTTGAAAAATGATTAGTTGATTATGAGTTTGCAAGTTCACACGCTTTTTTTAGTTTTCACAATAACTCAGCCTTGTGTGTGTGTGTGTGTCTATATATATATATATATATATATATATATATATATATATATATATATATATATATATATATATATATATATATATATATATATATATATATATATATAGTGAAAATTGAACAAATTTTGAGAAAATGAGGGAATGATTTCCCTCCCATTTATCCTTTATTATCTTTCATTTCCGAAGCATGTGTGATTTTATTACAACAAGTGATAAGTGGTGTGTTTAGTATTTATATATATATTTATCCTGATGAACATGGACAGTGTGATCAGTGATGATGTTCTGTTGAAGATACTTGATCTGCCGATACTTGTTGTCCTGGATGAAGCATACATTGAATTTTCAGGACTTGATTCTAAGATGCAATGGGTCAAGCAGCATGACAATCTTATTGTTCTTCGCACATTTAGCAAAAGGGCAGGTACATAACTTTCTTCTTCTTTATCTTCTTCTTCTTCTTCTATCCTAAATCCTATTTTATTATACCCATGAAAACTTACAACCATCATCAAGCTTTTGACGCTGCTACATTTAATATTTTCAAACGAACAAGACTGTTTCTGGATGGGAAAAGAAAACGGCTTGTCTGTCCTTCCTAGTCCTAGATAACAAACAAATGACATAATACATGATGATTGATGTACATATGCATCATGAATTACTAGGCCCAACTACCAATAAACCAAGAGTCTTAAAAGGTCATTCTAGAAGGTCCAAAAGGGTAGTGGTGGAAAGTGGCCGAATTAGGTTAGAGGAGTGAGAAGAATAGAAAAAGGGGATTATGTCTTTGTTGTCAAGACTTTTGATATTTTGATACATAAATGGCTCCAACCTTGTGCTTATGAGAAATTAGTTTTTTTTTTTTTTTTTTTTTTTTTTTTTTTTTGGTAGTTCATCATTAAGATCATCGTCTTCTATCCTAAATTTGATTTCATTAAACCCTAATTTCTTCTATCCTAAATTTGATTTCATTAAACCCTAATTTCTGTTTCTTATCACATTATTATTGTCAACATTCTTCAGCATCAAGTAAATTGTTGTTTAATCACTTTAACGACTGAAGAACAGTTTCAGTTGGTTTCATGATATTTTGAAATTACTACACATTTGAGCTATAAACTTGTAACACCACCAAAATCCAAACCAAATGATTGGTTTTGGTATCATCAGTATGTGGTGTTTTTGAAAGGAATAGTAGTAGTGTACTAGTTGGTGTCTTCGGTTTATTATTATTATTATCATAAGCGTGAGTAGTAGCAAATCACTTTTTATTTATTTATTTATTTAATAAGGTTTAAATGGAATATAAGAAGGTTGGGTAGGTATGATAATAGAAGCTAGTGTTATTTGTCCCATTGAATTGATAGTGATAGTGAATAGTGAATAGTGATGGAGATGTTTGTGGTTTTGGTTGGAATTGGAAACAGGGTTAGCAGGACTACGGGTGGGGTATGGAGCATTTCCTTTGAGCATTATTGAGTACCTCTGGAGGGCAAAGCAACCTTATAATGTCTCTGTTGCTGCTGAACTCTCTGCTTGTGCTGCATTGCAGAATCCCACTTATTTGGAGGTAATTATTTGAGACCATTACTTACTTACAGTTACAGTTGGAATTGGGTAGACTGTTCAAAGTACATTCAATATTGGCCTTGATAAGAAAAAAGTTGGAGCAATGAAAATGGATGTGTATCCGAGTCTGTTGCATCTTTTCAAAGTACAATCATGTGATTGTTGTGTTGACTTGAGATTATTGATTGATTGATTGGCAGAAAGTAAAAGTGGCCCTGGTAGAAGAAAGAGAGAGGCTTTATGCGCTTTTAAAACAAGTCCCGTTTCTAAATCCATATCCAAGCCATTCCAATTTTATACTTTGCGAGGTCACTGCTGGAAGAGATGCTAAGAACCTAAAGGTCTCTCTCTCTCTCTCTCTCTCTCTCTCTCTCTCTCTCTCTCGTATTTTCTTCAAACCTATGTTATATGGCTGCTGTGTTTGTTTGTTTGTTACGTGGGACAAGACAGGAGTTTAGGGTTATTTTTTTAGTGATGATGATGAGGGCGTTTACGTATTTTGAACACATGCACGATATGAAAAGCACTCTGCTCCTATGCATATGCTGCATGATTGTCTTTGGGACTGAATTTGTTATATTATATGTAAATACGATATGTGGTTTTATCTCTGCCTTATCTATTAATTAATTATAACTAACAAAAGTTACATTGAATAAAAGCTCATTAATATGCAACCTTTTAAAACATTTTCAACTCTTTGTAAACTTAGTTTACAGCATTTTTTTTATTTTTATTTATTTATTACTTTTTACTAACCTTTTTAAACTTTTTTTACAACCTAGGAATGCTGAAAATAAGTAAATAAGTTTAAAAGGTTTGATATGTAAAAACGTATGTAAAAAAGTTTATAACAAAGTTTAAAAGTTGGGCCTAAAGTGTAAATATGTAAATGATAGCAGGTGAAAACACATAAACCCTAAGTTGGTCACCTTTTTACACAATTTGGGTTTGTCGGCAACATGAAGACAAACTAAACTATACATGTGATAATATAAAAGATTCTTATGAAAATTGATTTTATTCTAAGAGGCCAAAATACCCTCATTTAAATATGTTTACGTTTAAGTGTATCTAAATATTAGTAAACTATATATTTAATTCCATTTTATTTCCTCCAACCAAATAAATAAATAAATGCATATCCTATTCCAGTAGTTCCTTGTTTGACACAGATACTCTTCCATTCTGTGGTGTGGTTTATTGATGATATTAAAGATGATGATTCATGATATTGATGGATGATTTACAGGAAGATCTTGCAAAAATGGGGGTGATGATACGTCACTACAGCAACAAAGAACTGAAGGGCTATGTCCGTGTTTCTGTTGGTAAACCAGATCAAACTGATGCTTTAATGGATTGCCTCACCCGTCTATCTTGATCTCTATTATTTTTATTGACATTTGTTGTTTTCTAGAATCAAATAGATAAGATGTCTGTCTGTCTGTCTGTCACAACGTTTAGATGAAGAAAACGCTGTAACTTGTGTTGATTATCAAATATTGCACCCATTGTCGTTTGTCATGTAGGACAGATGTCCTTAACTGTGATTAGTCAGATTGGGAGGACATTTATTATGTTTTTTTTGCCATCAACCCCAACACTATTGCTACTCCTACTGCCAACTGTCAAGCCTATTGATGTGAAACACGTGTTGTGTTGCTCAAATGTCCTTAATGAGATATCTAGATTTTCCTCTAAAAACCCGGCCTCTTGTACATTAAATTAGTCCATTTGGTGAACATCTTTTTTCAACAATTAGTTTCCCTTTGGAGAACATGGCATATTATACATATATTTCAATGACTATTTTAGTTTTTATATTTTTTTTTATTTTAATCGATTAATAGGCAACATGTTTTGGTTATCCACTTTCCAGTCTCTAAAGTATGATGTGATTAATTTAATTGGATTTGACCGAACCGAGCCACATTCTGAAAAACCAAACCACATTCAGAAAAATCAACAAACCAACATCAAGGGCAAAATGGTCAAAAAATGTATATGCAACAAGGTGTTAAGAATTTATCAGGGATCTCTGCAAGTAACTCAAGATGGTCTTAGAACACTGTATAATTAGAAAATATAACAAAAGAAGACATGATCTTTGAAGCGTAGTTCTAATCGCCACACAAGAGTAATGTACTTTAGAAGAGCATCCAACAATAGCAACAAATTTAGAAGAGCATCCAACAATAGCAACAAATTTAACCAATTTAAGCAACAAATCCTGATATGATTCTTGTTTTTGTCTACCACCGTATTCTTGGATTCATTTCATGACCTGTAACCACACGCACACAATTAGAGAGAAGGTACTTTAACAACCGCCAATCGGTTCCTTATACAAGACATCATCATAACACATTGACAACCATGAAAAAGCATGATCAGATGCAACAGCTGAAGCATCAGATAAAAAAAGAATGAACTCACAGAGATGATCAAGATTACCAAACAAAACATAATTACATGCAGCAGCTGAAGCATCTGCTAAAATACTTTTAATGACTATGTAAAGCTCCAAAATAGCTCCTGAAAGTACTTGTGGATTCAACAAAAAGCAAATTAATCAGATTACACAACTGAGATTTTCTTAATATTGTACAACATGACAATAGGAAAAATCCGTTTCATTTGAACCAGGGGCGGCAAGAGAAAGAAAATGTGTAAAAAAAGAGGGAAGGCATCATTTTACAGTCTTTCTGATGAAAAAATAAAGCATGTTGGCAGAACAACGTTATTATGAGAAAGTATGGTTGGTTAGGTAGGATTTCATAACCTTATGAACACAGATGGGTATATAGAAAGTTGGTGTTCTTTTGGCATTTTATCAAACAGTTCATGGGCCATCAGGTAGGATTTCATAACAATCATGTTGTTGCTTGACACCCAATTGTCCAACAAGAATACACTTCAAAACAATCACAACCGTTAACCGGCATTCCTACAAAATTAAGATGTTGATAATGTCCAAGGGGTATATAATTGTGAATTAATTCACATATTGAAGTAGAAAAAAGATTAATGTTGTTGTTCCTCAAACCTTGATTTAACCTTTTTTTTTTTTTTCACAAATGATTCTTTTTGAATTAGATAAAAATATTTAGGTCTTTTTATAGATGAAATTGAAGGTAATTTAAGTTATTTTGTATTAAGGACAATCTAGAAATTTTACCATTTTATTGGGTTCTGTTCAATCTAGTTTAGTCAATTTGACTGGAGCTTCATTACCACCATGTTTTCCACCAAACATCATTCTATCGACAAGAACACCTAAAATCAAAAGATTAAATTTAAGAAATATTAAATGTAAAACTTTAAAAAATCCATAAAAATCAAAGCAAACCGAGATCTAATCCTCCTTAATAAATGAAGGTTTTTTTTGCCACATGTCAATATCTCGTGAGTTTTGACACTAGTCATTTTATGATATTTTTAAAATAAATATTATCCACTTGTCAATTTTTGATTTGTTTCAATTTTTAAAATTAAACTTCTACTTATATATGTAAAGTATTAAATATCATATTATATTGCAATAAATACATGTTTAGTTTATTATTTTAAAGTTGTACATTAAAAAATATTTTTCTATTTACACTTTAATGTTTAATTTTTTTAAATTAACCCGTGTAATACACGGGTCTCACACCTAGTTAAGAAACAAAACCAAGATCTACATCTAAAAACTCATTTAGAGACCCTTTGACATAAGTTCATCTGATCGAGTAAACTTCAGCTTAGGCCTGATAATCGTATCGTGTTCGGGTTGGCGGGTCAAAATATACCAACCCAAACACGACCCATTTAAATATACAGGTCACAGGTTGGCGGGTTTGGAACATAAACCGATACATGACCCGTCAACCCATTTATTTATACGGGTTCACAGGTTGGCGTGTTCTTAGGTCAGATTTGGGTTCGTGGGTCTGAATTTTAGACATTTAAGTCTTCAACATCCAAATGAAAATTAAAAACATTCATAAAAACATGTTACAGACATAGCCTTATAGGTTACGACTTACAACCTTAGACCATCTACCGCGAGTCAAAATATCAAAACAATCAAATGGTCTATGAATCAATGATATATATTATATAATACTTATTAAATATTAATACTTGATACATAAATAATTTAAAAATAAAATATTTTTTTAATTAACAATATAAACGGGTTGGCGGGTCAACCCGTTTAGTTTTTGAGAAACCCATATATGACCCATTTAATAAACGGGTTTGCGGGTTGAAAAACTCAACCTAAACCCATTTATTTCGTGTCGTGTCGTGGGTCGTGTCGAGAATTGCCAGCCCTACTTCAGCTACAATAAAAGAAGCACAACAATTGTAATTAAGCATTATTAGAAAACTCGTCTACTCATACAAAAAGTAGTATTTTTTCTACTTCCATCTTTGAATATATATTATTTTTATTCCATCTCACTATAATAACATTCCTCATGAATATATTACTTAAATGAATCAACCGTTTAATTCCATACATACCATCATTGTTTCGAACATCATACTATCAACAATCATTCCTTGTACAAATATAACTAATAACAATATCATTGCAGTTCTAGACAACAAGATGAGTACTGACCATGCATAAATACGAACTTAGCAAAATATATTACAAAAAATGATTAAAGCTTTACCATCAGTCCATCACCTTGTTAGGCTTTTAATTTCAATTTTTTTTCAAACCTTGGACCATTAACAAAGGACTACAAATCACACAATTAGAGTAAAAACCATTTTAAATCTTGTTATGAAAATCACACCATTAACAAAGGCCTCTCTCTCTCTCTCTCTCTCTCTCTCTCTCTCTCTCTCTCTCTCTCTCTCTCTCTCTCTCTCTCTCTCCAAATGAACCCTAATATTTACAAGGAAAAATAAGATAAAATGGTAATGTCAAAAGATAAATTTTTTTATCCTATTTAAAGCACCAAATCAAAATCAAGATTATAGCAATTAACAACAACCTAACAATGACATCAAAGTTTTATAGGTATTGTCGACTGTTATACATGAGTACAATATCATATTTAAAAACTATTGTTTTACCTCGTCTGCAATGAATGGCGTAGATAGGTAGACGATGTATGTTGCAAGGTTTCAAATTTGTAGTTGTGTTGTAATCGATATCTATATAATTAGTTCTTATATGTATAATATATGTTTCAAAATAGCGTCTTAATTTTGTGGAAGCAGAGTAAAGGATGTGCCCCTAAACCTCGAGGATCCTGAAGCCAAAGTCCTTATAGGATCCTCAATACCAGAACAGATCGAGCAAGAACTAAAAGTTCCTAAAAGATGAGAGCAAAACGTTCGCCTAGAAGCATGAGGATATGACAGGTGCAGATGAAGATTTAACTTATATGTTATGTGTTCTTGACTTCGGTCCGATGCCGGGGAAAGCCCGAGGAAGCTTTACATGTTATATGTTATAAGTTTATGTGTTATGTGTTGTTGATATGGCATATGTATACCGGAATCCAGCCCGATGTTGGATTCGACCGACGCCGAGTGAGGCCTGATACAGTGGGCAAGGCCCAATATGTGTTATTATATGGTATGTGGTAGTTTGGTGGAGCTCACTAAGCTTCGTGCTTATAGTTTTCAGTTTTTGTCTGCACCTGTCATATCCTCATGCTTCTAGGCGAACGTTTTGCTTCTATCTTTTAGGAACTTTTAGTTCTTGCTTGATCTGTTATGGTATTGAGGATCCTATAAGGACTTTGGCTTCAGGATCCTCGAGGTTTAGGGGCACTTCCTTTACTTCCCGCTCTCTTTTTTCGAGCACACCTCATGCCCCCCGATTTAATTGCCATTCTTTTCGTAGCATCGTTGAAGATTTCATCGAGGTGTTGTAGCACTCCTTGGATTCTTGTTGATCACTGTGATCTTTATTGTCCCTCGTGGAGTGGGCATCTTAACACATTGGTGGTATGTAGAGGGGACAAACTTCATATCATGGATCCATGTACTACCTGGTATAACATTATATGTGGATAACAAAAGAGTTGCATAAAGTTTACCCCTTCTATGTAGATAGGCACCTTTATCTCGCCAAAAGTATGCTTTGCTTCACCATTGAATCCTATTAGCACGAAGGATCTTTTGACTATTTCGACTTTGAGGATGTTCATCATTTTCAAAGCATCCAAGAGTATAATGTTGACCGAGGATCCTCTATCGACAAGGATCCTTCTAAAAAATGGTTAGCGATATAAACATTGATCACCAGTCCATCCTGGTGGCGATCCTGGATGTCTATTTTATCCTATTTGTCAAAGGTAATCTCCTTATCGTTCGTGATCGACGTATTCTTTTGAGGCCTTTCTTCTTTCTCTGTTTTTGGCACTTTTGCATGTCCTTTTGCTGTAGAATAAGAGGTACCACAAATGTTAGATCCTCCATAGATCACATTGATTACCTTGGTGTCTACATGAGGGGATCCTGGTTTTTCTAGGGTCATATGAGGTTCCTATCCTTTCTTTTAGATATTTATTTTCTTCTTCCAAGCATCTCATTGAGTTATCCCTTGCTAAGAAGATAATTGATCTACATTCTAAGGGCTATGCAATCTTTCATAATGTGACCAAAGTCCTCGTAGTAAGCGCACCATTTGGACTTATCTTTCCAGGTGGTGGACTTTTCTCCCTTTCATGGCCATTTTGCTTTGTTGCCAAGAGCCAGCATAACAAATATTAAACCTAAAATGTCCAAAGAAAAGCAACAGTAGTTATCTTAGTAAATTCTTCTCCCCCCACCTTCATCTTCGAGGGCGTTGACCCTATGATGACCACATTCGAAATAAGGTTTGGATTTATAAGATCTTTGGACCGAGGAATCGTCCTACCTAATTGGGCTGTCATATGAGTTTGGTGGGTTGCTCCTTTTTTTGGATCTCCTTGTCTTCTTCGAGCCTTATGAACCTTAGTTCTCTACTCCTTACTTCATCCATTCTTTATCATGAACTCATTACAAGGTCTTCGTAGAAAGGGGAGTCATTCTTTAAGCCCATTTTGAAGGCTTCTATTGCAGTCGCCATATCGATGTTAGGGATACTCAGAGCTTCCCTGCCGTTTTATTCATGAAATCTATGAGGGATTCCTTAGGAACGCGAACCACCCGATAGAGATCACCAGTGATCTTTTCGAACGTTCTGCTACAACAAAATTGGTTGTTAAAAATATTAACTAAATGTGCAAACGAAGTAATATAATAAAGAGGAACATTTAGTAGCCATTTCAAGGTTGATCTTATGAGGGTCGAGTCAAAACCCTTTTATAGACAAGTTCCTTCAAAATTTGTAGGAATGAGGATGATCTCTATTCTTTCCCTGTATTGTGCCACATGTTCTTCATGATCCATAGTCCCATTATAAGGCTTCATGCTGGGAGTTTGGAAAAGCTTTGGGACTTCGGTATCAACAATCGTCGGAGAAAATCTTAAGATCCTATGGATCGTTACAAAAACTTCCAATACAGGTTGGACCACCCCAGGCACACTTGAGATCATATGACTTCACTGCTGAAGTTCCTTGGCTATGACCGGGCTTATTCTTTGATCAACATCGATGAAGTTAGCATTAAAATATTATTATTTACGAAATTACTAGGATCCTTTTTATTGGGATTAGCAAAGGTTTCGTTGGGATTCTAGATCATATGAGCTTGCTCTTTTGGAGCTGCACCCGAAGCAGGTGCATTGGTCGATGTTGAGGATCCTATCTTATAGTGGTTTCCTAAGGATCCTGTATTGTCAAAGTTTAGGATCTTAGGCTGCAAGATCCAGGGTGCTGCTTTTTGGGGTTTATGGATCTCTATCCTCATTCTCCCCATTTCCTTGAGTACCTTCCTTTTTTCCTCCTACCGCTGAGTGACTTTTTGTTCCAATCACCTCATCATAGCAAAGAGCTAGTCATTGGAAATTAGTATAGGAGGATCTTGGAACCCTCAGGTAGCGACCGGAGAGGTGTTTTTCTTCGGTGCCTCAGAAGTTTTCTTAGGAGCTCTGCCTACAAGTGGAGGAATGTTTTTTTAGAGGAAATAGGAGGAATAAGTGAAGATGATAAGCTTGGTTGTGTAGACATGATTCTCGAACGATTGTAAACACCAAGGCCCCATGATGGGTACCAAATTGTTTTGATAAAAAAATAACGTGCAATTCAACCAAATTGTATGAAAGGTTGTGGTGTTAGTGTAATATAAGTGTATAATAGTGATCAAAGTGAGACAAGTTATAAATCACATATGATTTCGTTGTTTTAAATCATGTAACTTGTCTCACGTTGAAGATTTATAAATCACATAAATCATGTAACTTATTTAAGATGTTTGAAAAACATCAATGTTTTTCGTGCCAAAACTCGTAGTAAATCATTTGGTACCCATCATCCAAACTAAGGGTTCACCATAAGGGTGACAGTAGGAGATACCTTACTTGCTTCTTTGTTTTAAAGAACCGTGTTCCTGTCTATGTTCTGTGTAGTACTTTTTATGTGACTACCTTGTACTATAAGTACTTTTAGTTAAGTCTTTATGCTGTCAAATACTTTTCTACTCCGAATATGATGTATGACCTATAACAAGGTCAATTTCCCCAAACCTATTACATCTTAAACATCAATGATATCGAAAGTCGAATAACTTCCGTGTTACTCTTTGTTCAAATACCTTCATGTTACTACCGTTGGAGTCTATCTGAAACCCCATCTAGTCAAGTTATCGGACTATGGTAATTTAACTCCAAAATCATTTTCAAGCCTCTTTTAAAGGTTGGATCATATTATCCACCAACCTATAATGCCTCAACTTGAATGAAAAACGTCTAAAGACCATTCTACGAACATACATCTACTCTGAACTAGGACTGCATCATAGGGATGTAGGTCAAACCATCATGAACATACTTCTAATCTGTACTAGGACTGCATCATAGAGATGTAGGTCAAAACTTCAAGAACATACTTCTACTCTTTACTTAAGCGATCGAAGTACATCCAGGTTCAACCATTCTCACTCACAAATTCATTTTCTTTCCATGTAACAGAATCAAGTCGCCAAATAAAAACGATCAACCCATCAACCAAACACCAACTCTTCAGATTGATGCAGCTACCTTTCAAGCTGCAGTCTCGGCTGCCGTGTCAGCTGTTCTGACCCACCTTAACGCTAACAATGCGAATGTTAGCGGGATTGTTAACAATAACTCCAATCCAAGTAACAATCAAATACCTCAACGGGAAACAAACTACCACGAAACCCCGAATCCCAAACCCAAGAATAACAAACGAAAGTTCTGGACTAAAGCTAAAGGAAAATCACCCCAAGGGGCGAGCAAAAGGCAACAACATGTGGCAACCTTCGTAGCCACGACATTTGTACCTCCTACTACCATCTCTTCTGGTATCCCAATTGTCCCTACCCCAGCTTGGCAGTATGCCGGAAACCTACCGAAATGCAATAAGTGCAGCTTCCATCATCTGGGTGGTTGTCGTCCGTTACACTGCTTTAAATGCAACAAGAATGGACATACTACCAATTGCTGCCAGACTTGGACCCAACACATTACTTCAAACACAAATGTCGAAATCTCTCGAATATGCCATCTATGTGGCGTAATGGGACACTTCAAGAGGGACTGTCCAACAGAGAAGGACGACGGTGAATCCGGAGGAGTTTGACCTCAAAATGGAAAGAAGCAACGAAGGACCCCTACTATAGTATAGATTCACTTCCAGTCGTCAGTATTATGTATGTCTTTTTAAAAACATGTTTAAAAATAGTGTAACTAGAATCTTATCTTTTGCAGGATCCCGTCGGTATAGGGATGCTCGTACTGTGTATACTTACCTTTTGTAGTATACCTTATTCACAGCAATAGTCTTATAGTAGTCTAAAGTGCTGTAACTCTGTTGATGGTTGCACGGTTGTGTTTTGTCTGTAAACATCTTAAGTTCAAATCTAATGTCTTTAAGTTTCCTTATGATTCCAACATTATCATACGACTTGATTCAATTTGATCCTCACAAAAACAGCTTCATACGTACATCTCTTCCTCCGAAATCATCTTTCTAGCAAAGCCGTCATTCCAGAACACCAAAGTACTCGTGCATAGAGCACTCATTGTTTCTCATCCTTTCCGAAGAAAAATTCAACAAACCACCCCGAAGTACCACTCATGCAGTACGTTAAGTTCAATCCAAAGACCCACAGTTTCAAGCTTATTTATATACGACTCGTATACCCGAGACTCTGATTGATGAACCTGGTATGGGTTCTACTATGAACTTCAGGACGGAGACTGCCCAAGACTACGAGTGATCGTGCTGCCATGCAAATAAACTTAGAAGCAGCCCAACGCATGCCCTTTTGGTCGATTGGGACAAGGAAGACAGATAGAACAAAAGTACATATCCTTTTCCCTTAATTCATGAGTAACCATACCTTATTTTGGACCTTCACGACATCTAATCAACCACCAGGTTCTGACTTCATAATTAGTATGAATTGGTTTTGTTCTTATGCAAGAGGAAAGGTCACTGCCTATACCTCAAGACAGCTTAAGACACAGGAAGTTAACTATACAACACATGATCTTGAGTCAGGAGCAGTGATAATTGCTCTGAAGATCTGGAGACACTACTTGTAGGGTACAAGATGTACTAATTTCACAGTCCACAAAACATCCAACATACATTCGACCAAGAAGAGTTATCACACCAGTAAGGCAAACGAAAGAAACACAGCCGTTCCCCGATAGTGAAGGGTTCGCTGGGATGCCAATTGAGGAACTGAGTTCACTTAAGAAACACAAGAAGCAAATAAAACTTCGATCCGTAGCATGTTTATCAATTCTGTTTAAACTCTAATTTCGGGACGAAATTCCCTCTAACGGGGGGATGATGTGACAACCCGATATTTCAAGGCAATATGATGGAACGCAACTCAAATTTATGTCAAAATTTAACTTTCCTAAAACCTTATTTGGGTTAAATAAAGTTTTCATACATATAAAGAACCCAAAAATCCGAGTTATAACGAAGAAGTTATGGCCAATCGAATATTCTCAGCAAAATCGGCAATACTGATAAACGTAAAACGCGAAGTTTCAATACAATATTTTTTGGCCTTAGGTATCTAAATGAAAGTTTTAGATATCATCAAACCGTAAACGTACATAAAAAGAACGTCCAAATCTGACTTTGTATGAGGAAGTTGTGATTTTTCTAAGTTACAGATATAACAGTAGACAGCTAAAAACTCGAAATAGAGATCGAGAGACTTTTAGCTGACACAATCTAAATGAGAATCGAAGGGCTCAACAATACTAGCGCAACGATAAAAAGTCTGACGAAAACGGACGTCGGATGAAGAAGTTATGGAACTTTAACGGACTTTTCCTGTCCCGACCTATTAAAAATATAATATGAAAAATAAATTCAAAACTAGCTGATGGAGTCTAAACGAAAGTTGTATATCGTAGTCTCACCTTCGCGTGGATATAAGGAACATCGAAAACGGAGTTCGTATGAGAAAGATATGAATTTTTGAAGTTTGCTAATTAATTAAAATATAAATTTAATTAAAACCCGGTATTATCCGAAGTACGAGTCAGCGGTCTGATCCCTCGTACGCCCAACGTACCGTCGTACGCCCAGCGTACTCGGATGCTAGGCTCCGGTTCGTCCACATCGCTCCGATGTTTCGACCGTGGATGCGCTCATGCATGACGCATGAGTACGCAGCGCGTACTCTCGTACACCCCGCGTAACGAAACCTCTTAGACCCCTATAAATAGAGATGCGAGGGTGCCGACCAAATTTGCTAATTTCCTTCCTTTCTCGCACCGAAGCTCTGCGTTTCAACCCTCAGAGTCATCCCAAACGCCCGATTTTCATATCCAAGATGGGAAGAAAGTTTTACACTCCCGAGACTCCCGAGATTTCCCAAGAATCTCGAGAGATCCGCTTTCTCGAGTAGAAGTTCTGCTCGGTTTTCGTCACGCTTTCTTCAATCAATCAAGTGAGTTCATACCCCTATAAACTACACTTTTAAATGTTTTATAAATACTTTTATATGATTTTAAGGGGGGGGGGGGGGGGGGGGAATACAAGTTAAATACTCGATTATTGTCGTGTGTTATATAATAAAGTTCATTATACGCTTTTTATCAACGAAATCATATGTGATTTATAACAATTATAGGGAAAACTTCCGTATGAAAAATATATCACGATAACATCATAGCTTTTGAAATGAAAAGTGTTGTTATATATATATATATATATATATATATATATATATATATATATATATATAAATCAAACACTCTGCTTGTATAGTATGTATATGTGTCCATCTTTGGTACTACAAACATACGATTATTTTGGCGTGAAAAACATCAATATTTTGGGATACTTGTTGTTAATAAATCAATCATATGGGATTTATAACTAGTATACAAATGGATTTACTACGAGTTTAACAGTTTTACTAAACATATTACTTCAAATGACTTTCTTAAACGTTTTTACATGATTAAAGCTCTTTATCAAAACTGTCTTATACACTGTAAGCTTCCGTTCAAACTCGGTTACAAAGGTGTTTTCAAACAGTGGTTTTTCGTGTACTTAAACTGTCTTATCAAACAAAATACTTTCAATCGTTTTATAAACTAACATCAAGTCACAAATTCTTTATTAGACTTTTCAACGGTTTTACAAAACTTCTTTTATGCTTTTATATTATAAATTGCATGCCTCTATATGTATAGTTATATAAGAAATGTTTGAAGACTTAGGAAGGCTATCCACCCTATTTCCTTTTCCTCGATTTGGATGTGGTCTGGTGGGATATCGGGTACTCTTCCGAAGGTCATTTAAATATTAGTTATATATCATGTGTACATATATAGTCATAAATGTTCCATCAGTTAATTTAGTTCCGATACTCTTGGGTAACAAGGGTGTATAAGCCTACTTGGACACTCATTAATTACATTCTAGTAAACTATTATAGGAATAGTTTAGGGTATACAAAACATTATCCCTATTACAAGAAATTACACCAGAGTCAGTTCATTCATGAGTCTAGACTACATGCTATATGAAAGGATACTCTTATAGAGATTCCGCTTACATGAATACGTTTACATAGATACGCTTAGATGAGTACATTTACATAGATCATATATGACGAGTTACTACTACATATGATATGTGTAGATATTGTTATATAGATCACCTTCTTATCATTACCTTGTGATACAATCACATAATCGACGAGATGAATTGGACTTTATATCCTAGTACCAAAGGATACTTTGAGGGACTAACCATTCCTATAGCCGCTGTTAGCTACAGAGGATGATGACATATCTACGGATGTCTACGGTTGATCTGTTTACGGCGAGTTTCCACGCCGTGTGTATCTTTACTTAAGGTACTAACTATTCCTAAACCCAGCTGTTAGCAACAGAGGTAAATGCACATCTATGAATGTCTACGGTTGATCAGTTTACGGCGAGTTTCCACGCCGTGTGTATCTTAGTACCAAAGGATACAACATAAGTTATTATTACTTTTAGAGTTTTATAATAATAGTTAAACAGGGAAAAACCGTCACATTTTCAAGTGATGCGTACTTTCAAAACAGTCAGGTCTTAGTAAAAGACTATTTTCAAAACATTCGGGTCTTGGTAGAAGACTACTTTTATACTAGTAGGAAATATGGGATTTTCTAGAGTTTTCATACTTATACTAAATGTTTCATCAATCATTCACCAGTCTTTCATAACAACTAATCAAAGAAATGACATTAAATAGTTATGAACTCACCAGCTTAAATGCTGACCTACACTTTCAAAATAACTTGTATTCTCAGGTTACAAATAGATAGGTGCCGATGCAAGGTTTAGAGAAGACGGAGCAGTCAAGACTCGTCTTTTATTTTTATTAGTTATCTTGTTGTCTTGTATTATGAAAGAAAATAATTGTAACTAATATTATACTATTAATGTAATGGATGATGTTGTTGCTTGTTTACTACTTTACATTTGTTGTGATGCATACATGACGTCCTCCACCCCAGAACCTTTCCGCCGCTCTCGGTTTTGGGGTGTGACATGTATTTTGATCTTCCAACTCAAGATGATGATCGACTGAACTTGCCAATCTCTCCTTATGGATGCTGCTATATCAAGTTCACACCTCTTCAACCAACCGATGATCCTCAAACCATCATCCGAACTGAGCGTAAGAGATTAAGAACCTTTTGCTCCACCAACTCATGAACCCACAAGGAAGTGTGGTCTCAGAAAAGAATTACCAAGATCGTTGGATATGGGAATAAGGCTCAAAGAAAGTTTGATCTCGACCATCTTTTACATAGATGTTTCATATCTCAGAACATAGAATACACTATCACCATCTCAAATGTAGATTTTCCCTTAATGAATCCAAATGACATTGTCACTATGGTTATAGATCTGATGTAGAGTTTGCTCATCTCTTCGTAATGAAGAATCTCTTACCAAAATCACCACTGAGCTTCCTAAAGCCCGGATTTAAGTAGAAGGACTAATAAAAGAACCAGAACATGGTTATGTCTACCTCAAGAATAAAACTAATCAAAAGGAATTTTTCTGAGTTCTTGACAAACATCTCATTCCTACCAACATTCTTTAGAAGTTCATTTCTAATGCTGCCAAGAGTGATTCATCTAAATACGGCAAGAAGAAATTCATTGAGCATCTCAAATGCTACATCGAAGTCCAAAGCTAGCTCTAGAGTGTTTATCTATTGGTGTTTGATGAAGCTAAATGATGAGTCAAATGATTGCTAAGGTCACTTATCAGAGATTGTTGGTACATGAAAAGTGATCTTTTTCCGAAGTGAGAGTCTTTCAAAGTGGAGTTAATTTTGAAGTGAAGATCAGTCTGAGATGCATCTTTTGTTATTTGTTATTTTAAGTCTGTAATGAGTATTTAATGTGCCAAGTACTATTTGGTTTTGTAGTTATTGTTTGATAGTATAGTATATGGGATGAAATCAATAGAGGTGGTTGCATCGATCTATTGATCTTCAGATGTCTTTTTTTCCATGAAGTTCATGATATTTGTCTTATTGTCACTCCTTGTCTATTTAAGGAGTTGTAACCTTTGTGCTATGTACGTATGAGTGAAGCATTCACCTTTCTTGTTAATACCAAGATTCATTCAGTCGATCATTCTCTCTATCTTGTTCTTGAATCTCTTTACACTGTTCATACTTAGTATTCATTTACTTTAAGAACCTTGTTGAAGTTCTTAATTCCGAGCAAATAATGGTTTAACAGACTTGACTGGACCTTTATTATTAGCAAACATTGATCTTAAGTTAATTCGAGGTTTGGTTTTCAAAACTTGTCCGTGCAGATCTTTGTTTTCACAGTTACCCATTGTGATAGATTTAGCTAACGGTTACTAGTTAAGAATATTTTGGTTATATTATGGAGGTTAATGCGTTTGGTGAAAAATGTTCATGAGGTGTAACAATAGTAAATTATGGGAGGTTACGAGGAACTTGATAATTATTTATTAGGTGTTTTCATGTGATGAGTTGGAAGTCAGCATAGGTCGTGAACCGAAACTGGAATTAGTCTGCTAACTGACTAGGTGAGTAACACTACTCTAACATCCGTTCGTTGTGATATTTGTGGTGCACAACATGTGATATATATATATATATATATATATATATATATGTATGTATGTATGTATATATGTATTTATAGGGCAAGTTTTTTTTTTGTTTTCCATAGAACCTAAACCTATATGTGTGTGTGTGTGTGTGTGTATATATATAGGTTTAGGTTCTACAGAAAACATAAAAACCATAAAAATCATAGAAATGCATAAAAATACTTAAAGATCACCGTTGAAGGTCAATTTCCCCAAAATATTGATGTTTTTCGTGCCAAAATAATCGTATGTTATAAATCACATATGATCAAAGTGAGACAAGTTACATGGAAAGAAAATGAATTTGTGAGTGAGAATGGTTGAACCTGGATGTACTTCGATCGCTTAAGTAAAGAGTAGAAGTATGTTCTTGAAGTTTTGACCTACATCTCTATGATGCAGTCCTAGCACAGATTAGAAGTATGTTCATGATGGTTTGACCTACATCCCTATGATGCAGTCCTAGTTCAGAGTAGATGTATGTTCGTAGAATGGTCTTTAGACGTTTGTCATTCAAGTTGAGGCATTATAGGTTGGTGGATAATATGATCCAACCTTTAAAAGAGGCTTGAAAATGATTTTGGAGTTAAATTACCATAGTCCGATAACTTGACTAGATGGGGTTTCAGATAGACTCCAACGGTAGTAACATGAAGGTATTTGAACAAAGAGTAACACGGAAGTTAGTTGACTTTCGATATCATTGATGTTTAAGATGTAATAGGTTTGGGGAAATTGACCTTGTTATAGGTCATACATCATATTCGGAGTAGAAAAGTATTTGACAGCGTAAAGACTTAACTAAAAGTACTTTTAGTATAAGGTAGTCACATAAAAAGTACTACACAGAACATAGATAGGAACGCGATTCTTTAAAACAAAGAAGGAAGTAAGGTATCTCCTACTGGCGACGGTCACCATTTACTTAAGCGATCGAAGTACATCCAGGTTCAACCATTCTTTTCCATGTAACTTGTCTCACGTTGAATATTTAATTGCCATTCTTTTGGTACTACAAACATACGATTATTTTGGCACGAAAAACATCAATATTTTGGGATACTTGTTGTTAATAAATAAATCATATGGATTTATAACTAGTATACAAATGGATTTACTATGAGTTTAACAATTTTACTAAACATATTACTTCAAATGACTTTCTTAAACGTTTTTACATGATTAAAGCTCTTTATCAAACTGTCTTACACACTGTAAGCTTCCTTTCAAACTCGGTTACAAAGGTGTTTTCAAACAGTGGTTTTCCGTGTACTTAAACTGTCTTATCAAACAAAATACTTTCAATCGTTTTATAAACTAACATCAAGTCACAAATTCTTTATTAGACTTTTCAACGGTTTTACAAAAATTCTTTTATGCTTTTATATTATAAATTGCATGCCTCTATATGTATAGTTATATAAGAAATGTTTGAAGACTTAGGAAGGCTATCCACCCTATTTCCTTTTCCTCGATTTGGATGTGGTCTGGTGGGATATCGGGTACTCTTCCGAAGGTCATTTAAATATTAGTTATATATCATGTGTACATATATAGTCATAAATGTTCCATCAGTTAATTTAGTTCCGATACTCTTGGGTAACAAGGGTGTATAAACCTACTTGGACACTCATCAATTACATTCTAGTAAACTATTATAGGAATAGTTTAGGGTATACCAAACATTATCCATATTACAAGAAATTACACCAGAGTCAGTTCATTCATGAGTCTAGACTACATGCTATATGAAAGGATACTCTTACAGAGATTCCACTTACATGAATATGTTTACATAGATACGCTTAGATGAGTACATTTACATAGATCATATATGACGAGTTACTACTACATATGATATGTGTAGATATTGTTATATAGATCACCTTCTTATCTTTACCTTGTGATACAATCACATAATCGACGAGATGAATTGGACTTTATATCCTAGTACCAAAGGATACTTTGAGGGACTAACCATTCCTATAGCCACTGTTAGCTATAGAGGATGATGACATATCTACGGATGTCTACGGTTGATCTGTTTACGGCGAGTTTCCACGCCGTGTGTATCTTTACTTAAGGGACTAACTATTCCTAAACCCAGCTGTTAGCAACAGAGGTAACTGCACATCTACGAATGTCTACGATTGATCAGTTTACGGCGAGTTTCCAATCAGTGTGTATCGTAGTACCAAAGGATACAACATAAGTTATTATTACTTTTAGAGTTTTATAATAATAGTTAAACAGGGAAAACCCGTCACATTTTCAAGTGATGCGTACTTTCAAAACAGTCAGTTCTTAGTAAAAGACTACTTTCAAAACATTTGGGTCTTGGTAGAAGACTACTTTTATACTAGTAGGAAATATGGGATTTTCTAGAGTTTTCATACTTATACTAAATGTTTCATCAATCATTCACCAGTCTTTCATAACAACTAATCAAAGCAATGACATTAAATACTTATGAACTCACCATCTTAAATGCTAAAGATAAGAAGGTGATCTATATAACAATATCTACACATATCATATGTAGTAGTAACTCGTCATATATGATCTATGTAAATGTACTCATCTAAGCGTATCTATGTAAACGTATTCATATAAGCGGAATCTTTGTAAGAGTATCCTTTCAGATAGCATGTAGTCTAGACTCATGAATGAACTGACTCTGGTGTAATTTCTTGTAATAGGGATAATGTTTTGTATACCCTAAACTATTCCTATAATAGTTTACTAGAATGTAATTGATGAGTGTCCAAGTAGGTTTATACACCCTTGTTACCCAAGAGTATCGGAACTAAATTAACTGATGGAACATTTATGACTATATATGTACACATGATATATAACTAATATTTAAATGACCTTCGGAAGAGTACCCGATATCCCACCAGACTACATCCAAATCGAGGAAAAGGAAATAGGGTGGATAGCCTTCCTAAGTCTTCAAACATTTCTTATATAACTATACATATAGAGGCATGCAATTTATAATATAAAAGCATAAAAGAAGTTTTGTAAAACCGTTGAAAAGTCTAATAAAGAATTTGTGACTTGATGTTAGTTTATAAAACGATTGAAAGTATTTTGTTTGATAAGACAGTTTAAGTACACGGAAAACCACTGTTTGAAAACCCTTTGTAACCGAGTTTGAACGGAAGCTTACAGTGTATAAGACAGTTTGATAAAGAGCTTTAATCATGTAAAAACGTTTAAGAAAGTCATTTGAAGTAATATGTTTAGTAAAACTGTTAAACTCGTAGTAAATCCATTTGTATACTAGTTATAAATCCCATATGATTGATTTATTAACAACAAGTATCCCAAAATATTGATGTTTTTCACGCCAAAATAATCGTATGTTTGTAGTACCAAAGATGGACACATATACATACTGTACAAGCAGAGTGTTTGATTTATATATATATATATATATATATATATATATATATATATATATATATATATATAACAACACTTTTCATTTCAAAAGCTATGATGTTATCGTGATATATTTTTCATACGGAAGTTTTCCCTATAATTGTTATAAATCACATATGATTTCGTTGATGAAAAGCGTATAATGAACTTTATTATATAACACACGACAATAATCGAGTATTTAACTTGTATTCCCCCCCTTAAAATCATATAAAAGTATTTATAAAACATTTAAAGTGTAGTTTATAGGGGTATGAACTCACTTGATTGATTGAAGAAAGCGTGACGAAAACCGAGCAGAACTTCTACTCGAGAAAGCGGATCTCTCGAGATTCTCGGGAAATCTTGGGAGTCTCGAGAGTGTAAAACTTTCTTCCCACCTTGGATATGAAAACCGGGTCTTTGGGATGACTCCGAGGGTTGAAACGCAGAGCTTCGACTCGAGAAAGGAAGGAAATTAGCAAATTTGGCTGGCACCCTCGCATCTCTATTTATAGGGGTCTGAGAGGTTTCGTTACGCGAGGCGTACGAGAGTACGCGTTGCGTACTCATGCGTCATGCATGAGTGCATCCTCGGTCGAAACATTGGAGCGACGTGGACGAACCGGAGCCTAGCATCCGAGTACGCTGGGCGTACGACGGTACGCTGGGCATACGAGGGATCAGACCGCTGACTCGTACTTCGGATAATACCGGGTTTTAATTAAATTTATATTTTAATTAATTAGCAAACTTCAAAGATTCATATCTTTCTCATACGAACTCTATTTCGATGTTCTTTATATCTACGCGAAGGTGAGACTACGATCTACAACTTTCGTTTAGACTCCGTCGGCTAGTTTTGACTTTATGTTTTATATTATATTTTTAATAGGTCGGGACAGGAAAAGTCCGTTAAAGTTCCATAACTTCTTCATCCGACGTCCGTGTTCGTCAGAATTTTTACCGTTGCGCTAGTATTGTTGATCCCTTCGATTCTCATTTAGATTGTGTCGGCTAAAAGTCTCTCGATCTCTATTTCGAGTTTTTAGCTGTCTACTGTTATATCTGTAACTTAGAAAAATCACAACTTCCTCATACGAAGTCAGATTTGGATGTTATTTTTATGTACATTTACGGTTTGATGATATCTAAATCTTTCATTTAGATACCTAAGGCCAAAAACTATTGTATTGAAACTTCGCGTTTTACGTTTATTAGTATTGCCGGTTTTGCCGAGAATCTTCGATTGGCCATAACTTCTTCGTTATAACTCGGATTTTTGGGTTCTTTATATGTATGAAAACCTTGACACGATTCCTACTACTTTATTTAACCCAAATAAGTTTTTAGGAAAGTTAAATTTTGACATAAATTTGACTTGTGTTCCATCGTATTGCCTCGAAATATCGGGTTGTCACAATACATGAAGGGTACAAAATGTATATCATGCATTATCTTTGAGAGATTGAATCTGAATGCTTTCTTCTAATGCTTGTTGTATTTGTTCCTTGGAACATCCCTCAGACTTTCTAAACGACTTCACTGGGTTGTCTAAACATGTAGCAATCTTTTTGCCTTTGTCTTTGGCTTGGTCATCTTGGGAAGAAATGGAGGTGATGATTTGATGGAGGAATTAGAGGCTCTTCAGGGATCTCATAAGGTTTCCTGATAGGAGAACCTTCATCGATTTGAATAATCATCGGAGAAGGAATTGGAGGAAGCATTGACTGAATGGCTCTGAAGGCGTCGATTGTTAGCTTGGTTTTTACCTTGGCCATGTCTTGGCTTCATTGAAAAGTTTCATATAAAGATGATGGCCAAAAGACTGAGGACCATTTCATATTCTTTACTTTGGAAAGGACTTTAGTAGGAGGTTCCCTAGTAGCTTGTAGTGCAAGAATCACATCTTCCACTAAATCTTCATCATCACCATCTACTTCCAGAGATTCTACATCCATGATTTCTTCATTGGTTGATTCATCCCGGAGCACATAATCCAAGATCGGTTTCCATTGCACTTGCTTTTTTTCTCCCCCTCTTGCATGGGAAGGCCCAACCTCCGACGCAAGCACAAAATCTGACATGATATCTTCTAGTCATTCAAACACTCATTAAAAATCATATTTAGTTGCTTGGTCAGTGTGTCACATGGCTCAACTATCGAAGCTTGAGATTTGAGATGGGGAAAATTTTCATCAATAATGATGAACATCTTATCAAATTTGTGGTTCGGAACATTCACAATGTGCCAGGTTGAACGGATGAGCTTGATGAGTACCTCTTGCATGACCATGTTCATGGTATCTTTCTAATGAATCTCTTTCTCAAGTCTTTAAATCTTCTTCTCATGATGAACATGAGTCAGCTTGATGAGTTCGTTAGTAACAGTGATCATTTTATCATGGATCTTAAGCATGGTGCTGATGGTGTCGAGATGATGATTCCGATTATCCTTATAGCATTCCTCAGCTTCTTCGAGAGTATGAATCAAGCGAAGAGAGATGAGTTGGTCTAAATGATTAGCTCAATCAAGTTCCGATGGAGCTGCTTCTTGGATTTCGGAAAGAGACTTGAGTATGAGTTCAATCCTGGAATCAAGTCTATAACTTAATGATCAAGTTTCCTATCAAGGTCCGCTACTTTCTGATTGACTTTATCAGCATTAGTGTTTGCTGAGGCAATATTATCTCGGAGTTCCAACAAGGAAAAAGGATCCACAATGTTTTCATCGGAGAATCCTATTTTTGAGGTGGAAATTTCATATTTATTTTCATCTTCATCTTCATTTTCATCATCATTTGACTCAAGTGGATCACCTAGGGTTTTGTCTCTGTGACCACCTTCCATGGTGCCTTTAAGAGGAGGAGAGGAGTGCTTGTTTCCTTCAAGATTTTCTTATTCTTCAGATTCCTCGGAGGATGAGGAGAGATAAAAATCAAAACATGGTTTTGATGAGGAAGGTTTCTGCATTAGGTTAAAGGTAGTGGGAATTAGAATAACACTGACAATAGTGTTGTCATCTTCAAACATGATCTCATCAGAAAGATCATATTTGCCATTAGGCTTAGGAACTTTTGCACTGGTAAATGTAGGGGGATTATCCGAAGCAATTGTGGAATTGGAAAAAACTACTTTGGCAACAAGATCATTTAGAGGAGGATCAGCCACAATGTTTTCAGAAGTGGGAACATTTGCACTCGAAGTCTTCCTCAAAGAGTCAATGAAGGGTTGAAGCACTTGATTTGTCTCTTCGATTGATGGAAAGGTGAAAGTAAGGCGACTCCAGACAACTATGCATGGAAATAAACGTGTATTCAACTTGTTATTGAGAGAGCTTTGGATGCCTTCTATGAGCCTTGTCAATAAAATATGACCAATCCTTGTCAACAATACCCGATCGTCCTTTACCTGAACTAGGTATTAGACCGATTCTTGTTTTCGAAGCAGGAGGGACTGCTCCTACTTCGGAAAGCATGGAATCAGTGATAGGGGTCACTGCTTGTGCTTGTGTAGAAGAGAAAGGGATGTGTAAATTGACTCTTGAGTATGTCCTAGGGGACTCAAAGGGACTTTGTTCTATATCAGCACCAAATTTTTAAGAATATGGGGGTAGATTTGTGTTTGTGCATGTGATATTGAAACTCTGAAGGGTACTTCAGAAGGGTGGCCATGTGGGGTGAGCTGAGACCTAGAGTTAGGTCGATTGCCAATTTTTGAATCCTTTTAAGAGGATTCACCATCTTTGGTTCTCTTTTTAGCTCAAAATTTTGAAGGGGATGCGTTTCTGTTGGAGCATGGAAACACTCTTTAAATTATGAGTGATATGTTAGGTTGTTTTATTACCCTTTATTGTATTGTAAGTTGTCTCTTTCTATTAATAGAGAGAGGTGGTCATTTTACTTGGAGTGCACCAAATATGTAGTCTTTTGTTTAGTTATAGAGAAAAATCTCGGTTAGGATCTCTCCCACCGAGGTGTTCTTCGTTTTACATATTGTAACTTATCTTTCTAGTAATATCATTCGATTACTCATCTTATGTTCTTCATTTTTATTTTTGTTATCGTCAAATATCAAGATCCCTTTATTCCGCAACTAACCGATCATACAAATAGGTTCCTACAATTGGTATTAGAGATGTACATTGAATATCTAAGCAATTATTTCAATGTAATGGCTCCCGATCGACTACTTTCATCTTGTATTTTTGAGTTTTCATACAAGAATTTCTAGGTTCGCAACCAAATATTTTTTATGATGAGTTTTTGATTTTTGTCATCATCCCTCTCATCCTCGATGCTCAACACCAAAGACCTGAACAAACCAAAGAATTATGCTCCACTGAGGAGAAATGCACTATACCAAAATCTGTTGAGAGCTCCTCGCATAGGCAGCCTTTGCGGTCCTTCTCAATTCGAGACACCGTGGAGAGGAGACTTCACACCGAAGAACTACCGCATAACCCTTCCTCTACTCCTTGCTATGAAACATTCAACCTTCACCGAAGACCTACTCACCCTCCTGTTCATCGCCCACACTCCTGTCATGCCCCAAACCTGAACGGCGGAAACGTTCGGGGGTGTAGGACGTCATGTGCAATATCATAACAACTGGATAGTAAAGAAAGCAAATACAACCATCATATACATAATTAAAAATGTTACATCCTTGTAAGCATTACATATTTCAAAAGTCAATTACAATATAATGTCAAAAGATTTATTAAACGCCTTAGCGTTAAATCTTCAAAAGCTGTTGATAACTTGGTTTACTGGTTTCTTGAGAATACAAGTTATTTGAAAAAGTGTCAACATGTAAGTTGGTGAGTTCCTAATTATTTGTATGAATAATTGTATGCCATTCATTGAGATGAAATCATGTTTATTTCCAAAAAATCTGATGTTTACTATAAAATAGTTGTGAGTCGTTTACTTATAAAATAAGAGCGTTTACCCTGGAAAATCCTATATTTTCCATAATACTGAACTGTAGTCTTTTACATTTCCAAGACCGAAAAGTACAAGTATATATGCCATACTTACATTAGTAATATGTAGTTTTATTCGTAAATAAAACCGGTTGAGGATATATGTTTTTACGTACAATAAGCGTATTATGGATTTCATGTAAAAATAATGTATTGTCGTTTATCATGTGAGTTTTCATAACCGTGCTGAAAATGAATTGCCTGCCTCGACGTTCTTCAGGCGTCGAAATGTTATGTCATTTGTCACCCATAACCTACTGGTCAGGCTGTAGCTATTAGCCAGTGTGTGGGATCATCAGTCTCGTATAGGTCTATTCACATGTATCACGCTCTCTGGGAGGAGACTCTGGTTCTAAAATAGAACTTCCATGTATACCTTTGGTAGGTACGATGAAGATGAATGACTCACAAATTTCCAATGAGATACGTGTTTTTGTAATGAACGTGTTCATACATGAAATTGTTACTCCTTTCGTTATGTTTATAATATATAAAAATAATAGTATTTTTATATAATCGTTTATTTGTCCTGAAAGGGTAAAATAATGTGAATGTTTCCCAAACTATACCTATTATAGTTTAAAATGTATGTTTCGTCGAAAATGATAACCGTTTCATTTTAACATGTTTTGCATGTAAGTGTTTGCAAATTTGGTAATAACGTTATTTCACATATTTGATGCTTTCACGTATTAGATACATAAAATGTAAGAAAACAAAAATAATGGTTTGTAATCAACACAAGCTTCCTTGTGTATTAGTTGTATCCCCCCTCTTAAAACATAAAAAAAGTTATGAAAAGGTAGGGGTATGTACTCACCTCGAGTATGATAGCGGTTTTTGTTAACGTGATAGAAATGGTGACCTTCGGCTTAGAACATGTAGCAATAGCCGTATCCTAACGTTTAAACACATATTAATGTATGAATGAATGGATTTAGACTTGAATTCATTTATATAACCATTAGTTTAAGTGAAGATCACTTACAAAAATACTATGGAGTAATAAGAATCAAAGCTTCCTGGAAATACGTTTGTGAAGAATTTGGGTTGAGAATAAAGGGGTTTGGTATTTGAGAAAGTTTGTTTATGATTTCGTTCACTAGGAATAAATGTGAAGAATTGATCTTAAGTGTGACTTATATACGAAGGAAAAGATAAAAGGTTGATTTGATGTTTACATTGGTTACTGGAATTATGACATAGGGAAGCTGAATTAGGATATGATATAAAGATATTTAAGGAGTTTACTACCTAATTGAAGAAGTTTGTGGCCATAATGTTCACAGAGTAAAGAGTTTTCACCCTTATGGTAAAAGAGTAAAGAGTTTTCGGCCTTATGGTCAAAGAGTAAAGGGTTTTCGGCCATAGTGTCATAAGAGTAAAGGGTTTTCGGCCATAATGTCCCAAGAGTAAATGGTTTTCGGTCCTATATGGTACCATGAAAGAGATTTCGGTCCTTATATGGCTGATAATGCAAGGATGGTGGGCCCAAAATGGAACCTTTTAACATTATGTGTTATTTGACTTTTGTTGACCCTTTTTACACCTAATGTCTTGTAACTTATTTTGGCTTATTTCCACACATTTTCCCATTTATATTATCATATATATAACGTATGTAAGTGTAGCTTCAAATTAATATAAACATGATAACATATATACAAACATACCCTTATAGTGATCAAAGTTTTATTGTATCAATGTTATGATGTGAATTTACTTGTATATGGTTATAGTTTATACTTTTATTGAACTAGTTTGAATTACATTGAATCAAAATAATGGGTTGTTACATTATCCCCCCGTTAGAGGGAATTTTGTCCCGAAATTGTTCCTAAATTGGTACTCATGTACTAGGGAAAAGGTGTGGTTACTTTTGCTTCAGTTGATCTTCTTGTTCCCATGTGAATCAGGTCCTTGTTTGGCATTCTAAAAAACCTTTATTATCGGTATGCGACTCTGTTTCGTTCTCTTGACTTCTCTATCCAAGATTTCTACAGGTTCTTCCACAAAGTGTAAACTCTCGTTAATTTCGATTTCATCAAGTGGAATAACCAGAGTTTCATCTGATAAACATTTCTTGAGATTGGACACGTGAAAGGTAGGGTGTATATTACTAAGTTCTTGTGGTAGTTGGAATTCATAAGCTACTAGACCAATCCTTGCGAGGATTTCAAATGGTCCGACGTACCTTGGATTTAGTTTTCCATGCTTTCTGAAGCGTATCATGCCCTTCCAAGGTGAGACCTTTAACATAACACAATCACCAACCTGAAATTCCAAGGGTTTTCATTTCTTGTCTGCATAGCTCTTTTGTCTGTCTCGAGAGGCTTTCAGTCATTCATAGATTTAAATGATCTTCGCAATCGTTTCCCTGATGATTTACGAACTAGTGAGAGTGCTATCAAGAACTTGTCCTTTAGCTAATTATGTATCGCCCACTTCCGCCCAACACAGAGGTGATCTGCACTTGTGGCGGTAGAGGGTTTCAAATGGAGCAACCTTGATACTAGTGTGATAACTGTTGTTATATGATAACTCGAACAATGGTAAATGGGTATCCCATGCTTTACCAAAGTCGATCACACAGGCTTTCAACATGTCTTCTAGTGTTAGTATTGTTCTCTCACTCTGTCCGTCTGTTTGTGGGTGGTAGGCTGTACTCATGTACAACCTAGTTCCCAGGGATTTTTGAAGCGACTACCAAAACCGAGAGGTAAATCTACTATCTTTTTCAGAGATAATAGATATTGGTACTCCGTGTAATTGTACTATTTCCCTGATGTATGTTTTGGTAAGTTTTTGCATCTTGTCTGTCTCTTTGATTGGTAGGAAGTGTACAGGCTTGGTTAACCGGTTGATGATCACCCAGATTGTATCGAGACCACCCGTTGTCTTCGGTAACTTGGTTATGAAATCCATTATGACCTGCTCCCACTTCCACTTAGGTATCTCTGGTTGTTGTAGTAAACCTGAAGGCTTTTGGTATTCTACCTTTACCTTGGCACAAGGTAAACACTTGACCACATAGGTAGCAATTTCTGCTTTCATGTTCGGCCACCAATACAATTTCTTGAGGTCCAGATACATCTTGTGTGAACCTGGATGAATAGAGTATCGAGTCTTGTGTGCTTCGTTCATGACAACTTCTCTGAATCCACCAAACTTCAGTGTCCACATCCGATTCATGAGATAAAGAACTCTATCACCCTTGAATTGTGAGTTTTTATCCATACCTCTTAGGGCTTCACCGGTCACGTTCTCTGGTTTCAGGGCCTTCAATTGAGCTTCTTTGATTTGTGCGGACCGGTGTGAATGGATAGTCATGGTTAGTGCACTTACTTTGCGACCTTAGTGCTCCTTTCGACTAAGGGCATCTGCTACTTCATTGGATTTGCCGAGATGATAGCAAATTTCTCATTCATAGTCATTGAGTAGTTCTACTCGTCGCTGTTATCTCATATTAAGCTCCTTCTGGTCGAATATATGTTGAAGAATTTTATGGTCTGTAAGTTAATGCCTCCAAATCTTATAAGCAAACACTACTGCTCCCAGTTCAAGGTCACGAGTAGTGTTGTAACACCCCGTTCATTAAGTGTTAATTATGAGTCCTTGAGATTTAAGAGGGAAGGTAATTCTGGTCCTTTTCGAGAAATGAGTTTCATCCGAGAAGGTTTCGGGTGGGTGTATGTGTTAGAAGTATTGGGCTTCTCGTCACCCTCGTATGAATGTAAAGTTATTTGAGAGTGGGTTTAGATTAGAGGAGTTGTGGTGCCTCGAAGTTGATCATTGTTTATAGTTCTTTGTGGAATAAGAGGGAAATGGTCCCATGCGTGCATGCTTTTGATTTTGAAGGGTGGCTGGGTACGCCCAACATAAAGGATCGAAAGGTTGCGGGTGGCTGGGTGAGTACGCCCAGCGTACCAGGGAGGTACACCCAGCGTACTCTCAGAAACCCCAAACCCTATTTTTAGGGTCAGCCACTATATAAGGAACATGTTGGTTCACCCCTCAGCCTCCTTATGCTCATCTTCAACCTCAGAGAAACCCTAGATCTCGTATTCTCTCATATTTGAGTGTGTTTGACCTTGGAAAGCTCTTGTTGGCAAAAGAAAGGCTTGAAGGAGAAAAGGGAAGTTGTCAAAGAAGAAGAAGAACATGTGGGGCTTGTAGATCTGAAGAGATACCACCCTTTGGAGCTTGTTTGCGGTATAAAGCTTCTTGCTTGACATTCATATTTCATAGATCTATGTATTTTGAAGTTTTGTCACCATTCTTGTCCCAAAAATCCTCACCTTGTTGCATAGTTCGATTTGGTCAAGGTTATCTGTCCTTTCAGACCTTTGGAGAGGTCTTGAGTGATAAAAATGAGGTCCCAAGGGCTGTAGTTGTTCCATGTATGAGATATATTGGTCTTAATGGATTAAGACCTTGTATTAAGAGCTTAAGGATGTCCAAAGTGATAAAGTCTGAGACTTTATGATTTCTAATCATATTTGGCCTATGAATCTGAAGTTTGGGCTTAAGAGCTTAAGCCATTAAGATGTTAAAAGGACTTATTGAACATTGCAGTTACGCCCCGCGTAACCTCTGTGTACGCCCTGCGTAGCGGGCCATTGCCCCGTTTTCATTTGCGTTGCATTGCAGTACGCCCAGCGTACCAAGGAGGGTACGCCCAACGTACTCCTCATGTGGACTTTCATTTGGGCTTTTGAATTTGGGCCATTTGTGGGTTGTTGGTGGTTGGGCCAAGTCTGGAAATTATGAATAGAGTATTTTGGGCCCAATTAATATTATGGACATTGGATCTAGGCCCATTTGGCGAGGTGGGCCCAATTTGGTAAATTGGGCCAATGTTGGACCTTGTGTGAGATTTGGACTTTGATCTTGGCCCGATAAGTGGAAGTATGTTTGACCTAATGCATATGCTTGTTATGTTGGTTAGTTCGGGATTTGTGGTGAGTTGGTGGTTCGAGAGTCTGCTTTTTCCGTTCAGAGTATTGACATTCGCGAGGTGAGTTATCCTAACTATATCGACAGGTTCTAAGGCACCAAGGCCGGCCCTTTATTGGATTGAGATTTGGATACTGTTGTTATGTTATTGCTTTGATATGTATGCTTCCTGGTAGCTAGGATGGTATACGCTAGAGACCTGGTTAAGGTCGGTTTCCCGATATGTATAGTGATGCTATGCTAGTGACCGGTTAGGTCGGTAACCTGGTTAGGGAAATGATATGTTATGTGATCTGCTTGATCGGTTTGTTGACTATGACTGTTATATGATTTTATGTTACGCGCACATGGTTGCTTGAGATGGGTTGAGGCGGGTCCTGCGTTGTGCTGTAGGCCAAGATACCCAGGGCGGACCGGTTGTTCCGAAGGCCTAACGAGTGGTCCGGATAGGCTGTAGGCCCCTCGAGGGCGGACCAGACGTGCATAGGCTCGGAGAGTGGACCAGGCCAACTGAAGGCCCGATGCGGGCGGACCATTCATACTGTAGACTCAGAGAGTGAACCAGATGGGTTGAAGGCCCGGTGCGGGCGGACCAACCACACTGTAGACTCGAAGGACATGACTAGACTCGAAGGGTAGACCCGGTGGACTGAAGGCCGCTACGGCGGACCAGTCACACAGTAGACCCGATATGCATGGCTGTTCTATGTTTTGTTATGTTATGTATGTTTTGTATGTTATGGGCCAGAAGGCAATACGTTATGGGCCGGAAGGCAATATGATTCGGACCGGAGGTCATAGCCTGGAAGGGCATATGTGTGGTTGGTATTTTGGGGGTATGTCACTAAGCTTTCGGGCTTACAGTTGTGGTTTAATGTGTTTCAGGTTCTTCAGGAGACCGTGGCAAGGCAAAGGCGTGATCGTACCGCTCCTCATGATTTTGTAGTAATGTGATTCTAGGAATACTCTAAATGATTTGTATTGAAAACCTTTTTGTAATAATTTAATGAAATCGGATTGTTTTGAAAAATTTAAATTGGTTGATTTTTTCGGTCGTTACAAGTGTAGTTGACCTCGTGTATCTGTAGCTATATCGAGGCATAGGCAATGACCTTTCCTCACTGTATAAGCACACATCCCAACGCTTGATTGGATGCATCATTGTATACTACGAAATCTTCTGTCCCTTCTGGAAGTGACAAGATAGGTGCACTGCACAGGGCTTGCTTCAGAGTTTGAAATGCAACATCTTGTTTCTTTCCCCAGCTGAAAGTTACACCCTTTTGAGTTAGGGTAGTAGGTGGTTTAGCGAACCTTGAGAAGTTCTGTATGAATCTGCAGTAATAGCCAATAATACCTAAGAATTGGAGAATTTCTGTTCGCATTCTTGATGTTGACCAGTTATTGATTGCTTTAATTTAGAGAGGGGTCAACGTGTATTCCTTCTTCGCTGACCATGTGACTTAGGAAATCTACTTTCTGAATCCAAAATTTTTACTTTGAGAACTTTGCATAAACTTTTTCTGCTCGTTATGTTTCCAAAACTCGAGGAAGGTGCTGACTATGTTCCTCCTTACTTTGTGAGTATACGAGTATATCATCTATGAATACGATCACAAATTTGTCTAGGAAAGAATGGCATACTTGGTTCATTAAGTCCATGAACACTGCGGGTGCATTGGTTACTCCGAAGGGCATCACTACAGATTCATAGTGACGATAACGCGTTTGAAATGCCGTTTTAGGAACATCACTTTCCTGGACTTGGAATTGGTGATACCCCGATATCAGCTCGATCTTTGAAAAGTAGTTCGTTCCTTGGAGTTGGTTGAACAGATCGTATTTTCTTGGTAGTGGATATCTGTTTTTAATGGTAAGTTTGTTCGGTTCAGGGAAGTCGATGCACATTCGGAACGATCAATCCTTCTTCTTAACGAACAGGACTGGTGCTCCCCAGGGTGAAAAGCTAGGTCTGATGAATCCTTTGTTGAGTAGTTCGTTGAGTTGGCTGGATAATTCCTGCATCTCTGTTGGGGCTAGACGATACGGTGATTTGGATACTAGGGTAGCTCTAGGAATAAGGTCGATTCAAAATTCGACCTGTCGCGTAGGTGGTACCCCTGGAAGATCTTCAGGAAATACATCAGGAAAATTACTGTCACACCCCAATATCGGAACGGTGGAAATGTTCAGGGGTGGAGGACGTCATGTTTAGTATCACAAGACATGCATCATAGTAATCAAAGTAATAAACAACCATTTAGATAGAAATTGTTTACAATATGCATTTTCACAAAACATAGACTACATATGTAAATAACAAAACAAAACATGAAGCTATACCGCTCCATCTTCTGAATTCCCAGTGCCAATACATGTCTACTACTTTCCTGAGAATACAAGTTATTTTGAAAGAGTTGATCAGCAATTAAGCTGGTGAGTTCATAAGATTTTAGTGATGTAAGTAAGTTGTAGAAAGCTTAGTAAGTTGTAGTATGTTGTAAGTTTTGTTTAGAAAAGTTCGCCTATTCCTCCAGAAAATCCTATATTTCCTACTTTGATGAAAGGTAAGTAAAAATGACTCTACAATCCTTTCTATGAGTACTAAATGGATACAAGTTACATAGAACTCAGAGTAAACAAACAATCGATTGTGTGTATCTGCCATAAGCCCACAACCAAACAAGGAACAGGAAATGAGGCGGATGGCACACATCCCATTGGTTGTTAGATCATTGTTGTATCTAACCATGGTGTATTCACTTGGTACTCACGGAGTTAATTGCAATAGTTCCTTTATATTTGATGAAAAGATCCTTTAAGAAAACCTTATTTCTTTTAGTAAAAATGGTAACCACGGCGGTTCCCCCTATAATCTCTTAGGTTATACTAGCTATATATAATCTTATAGCGAATAAATATTTAATTGTGTGAATCTGCCCTAAGCCCACAACCAAACAAGGAACAGGAAATGAGGCGGAAGACACACATCTAACTATCTATCGGGTGTTAATTATATATAACCCTGATGTATAAAATAAGGTATTATAGAATTAATCACCTAAGGTCCTTTAAGTTATATTGGTTTAATAAAATGGATTAAACCTTTTACTGGAAAGTTTCTAGTTTTGTATACCAAATATTCTATTTGAAAAGTATGTTTTGTACTAGAAAACTGTGCATTGAATTAGTGTCCTATGAGCTGACCCTTACCTGGTACCCTATATGATGACTTAATGTATACGGAACACACACACACAAACACACACACACACACACACACACACAAACATATATATATATATATATATATATATATATATATATAACTCAGATCGAATGGATAATAGGCTGAGTGAATCCGCTCTAAGCCCACAACCAAACAACGAACAAGAAATGAAGCGGAAGGCACACATCCTATTACATGTCCGATCCTATTAATATATATCCCTTGATGTATACATTAAGGAATCATAAGGTTAGCATTATGGTCCTTTTCTACTTAATGTACTAGAACGACTATTTTGTTTGTCGTTTGAAAAGATGTAAGTTTTCCCTAGTTTCTAACTATCTTGACTCAAAAATAGTCTGCATTAACTTTCAAGTGGAACTATCACTTTATGAAAGTAATGGGAAAATGAAGGTACTCAGTTGTCTTTTGAATTGACATCTTGATTTACTGATTACCTTAAAACATGTTTGTTTTATTAAGGTCATAATGTAAAGGCTAGTACCCATACTATACGCTCTCCCTGTTAACAGATTCTGGGAACCAAAAGCGAATTCAGCAAACCAGTTGCTAAGCCGTGTAATCCACATTAAAGTTATGTGATCATGTATACAAAAATTTAACTATCACCTTTTGTTTAGAACAATGAGTTAGTGATTCATTAGTATAATTAGATCCTGTAGTTGTTCCATGCTATAGCATCTTAGTATGTTCTTTATGTTATAGTATCTTAGTATGTTCTTTCTGTTATCGTGTGTTGTATCTTCCTCCCTGTTTCTCTTTATTGTGTGTTCTCTTATGTGATCGTGTATTGTATCTAGTATGAAATGAACCTCTCAACTATACCCCTTATAGTTTACTAGTGTTTTACTTGAACTGTTATTGAAAAGACTCATTTTACTACTAAGTTTTGCTTGTACTTTAAAAATGGAGTTTTGTAAAACTAAAAAGTAACATAACTTTAAAAGAGTTTTTGAAATGTTTTGATCACTTATAAAAGACATAAGCAATATTTTGAAAGATTTTTATAACAAACATTTACACAATTATCATTGTGTTCAACTTGTATTCCCCTTAGAAGCATTTAAAACAGTTTAAAAGATTGATTACGGGGTATGAACTCACCTTATGTGGGTGATTTAAACAAATGTGTGCGTAAGGATGAGAAGTTCCACGAATGAAGTACCGAGACTTAATGAGTCCTAAATGACATATAATGGCTTATAATGACATAAATATAGTGTTTAGGAGCAACCAAATGCATAGAAACACCTCACGGGACGAGGAAACACTTTGACCAAGTGTTGGAATCACATGTGATTTAACTAAGGGGAGTGTACGGCCACCTTGAGGAGTGCGCGGCCGCACACTCATGGTAATGAGTGCACAAAAGTGTTTTCCAAAGGTAGGGAGGCTTGTGGGATGATTACTCAACAAGTGGTGAAGCTAGGAATGCTTTGTGGAGGCCCTTTAGAGGTGTTTTGAGGGGTGTACGGCCACACATGGGTGTACGTCTATACACACCTTATGTTCATGAGTTCTGGGCATTTTTCAGGTGTTAATCTCATGTTCTTTACAAGATCTAAGATTAGGGAAAGAGTACTTACGATCTGGAGGCTCAAAATCACCAAGAACAAGTGTGTGTTCTTGGTGAGATTTGAAGATCGAGTCAAAATATGATTTCCATGGATGAAATCAAAGAGTGTAACTAGGAGAAGAAGGATAACAACAAATCAAAATGGAAGAAAGGCTTACATTCTTGAAGATCGGGGTGAAATCTTGATGAAATTTGAGAGAAAACTCGAGTTCTTGACTTGGAAACTGATCAAATGGCTTGAAAATGGAAGGGTAACACTCTTAGGGAGGGGGTGTACGGCTAACATGGGTGTACAACTACACACACATGTGTGTACGGCTGTACACTCATGTGTATGGCCGTACACTCTCTCAAATGGAGTGTATGGTTTGATTTTGGTGCTAGAAGTGTACACAACCCAATCCTATACTCAAGGCTTGAATGTACTGAGCTTTAAAGCTTTCAACGGACTCTAAACAAGGATAAATGATAGTAGAAATGAGTTTGAAACTCAGTTGAGTTGACTGGCTGTACTTTACAAGGAAAGAATTTTCAAGTTGTCACATCATCCCCCCGTTAGATGGAATTCCATCCTGAAATTAGCTTTCCTAGAAGTACTACTAGGCTGTGCTCCTCTAATTTACAGAATACCCACTCGTAGATATGGAAACTTTACCCTAGTGTTCATAATAGGACTCATACTTGGTCTATCTATCATTACCTCATGTATACAAGTCGCATATAACTAGGATTAGTAAGACAGTTGGATGTGCGACTCTGTCCCAGGTCCACAACCAAACAAGGAATAGGAGATAGGGCAGAAACACACATACTAGTTCTGCGTAATCATAATTGTATACCACCCTCATGTATACGCTGAATAGCGATAGGTGGGTTGTATTCATGCTTAGCCTCTGTGCTTGAACTTGGTCTGTTGGACGAGTGGTATTTCGGAAAGGTCTGCGGAACATATGACAGCAAGGCTTTGGAGGAAAAAGTACCCTTCGCACGAGTACTTCAGGGTTTAGAATACAAAAGACAAAAATGAGGTTTAGGTCGGACTATCGATACAAATGACAAAGGTATCGCGTATTTGACGGTCGAGGCGATAGAGACATATGAACTTAGTATGGTGAGGACCACACCAACTCGTGATGAATGATAGAAACGGACTCTTTACTAAACAAAAGTTTTGGCCGATTTGAAAAAAAAAGTCTGTTATACGATGATGTACTCCTAATGTGTTTGACAATGTACTCTTTGTAAACGTTCTAGTGCTTTCTGTTTTCCCCTTGATGTTAACACTTCTATGTATAGTACCGCGATGAGCGAGTACATACAATGAAAGTGCTTTGATAACTAGTGTCGATACTTTATACTACGATCCTCCTTGGTACCACTATGATTGCGTGTCATATACAAGTTATGAATAATCAAGATGAATAAGACAGTCGAATGAGTAAATCTGCCTTGAATCCACAACCAAACGAGGAACATGAATTAAGGTGGAATCACTCGCTCTAAGTCTGCAAAATCTTAGCTATGCACAACCTTGATGTACATACTAAGCCATCATAGCTTCTCTGAACGAATCTTTTAGTTCTCTTGAATCCTCTGACTTGTTTCAATAAGCGATTTATTATAATTACTTTTAAGTGTTTCCCCCAAGTTTTAATCTTATATAAATATAAATTAATTTTAAAAATAATTACTATTTCAAAAACGTATCGTTGCTCGCTGGCAACTTCGAGGTTGATTCTCCTGCGGTGAGCATCAGAATTCGTCCATCCGCTCATGGGTTCTTTGTTATCGGATAGTCCTTCTGGTAGTGTCTAGTCTCACCATAGCCATAACAGGGTTGGTTTTCTTTAACTCTGGGAACTTGGGAGATCGATTGAGCCGGTGCCCTGCAGAAACAGACTGTGTGTCCCTTTCTGTGGTAGTTCAGACATTGCATTTCTCGGCATACTCCAGTGTGGTGGTAGGCAGATGCTGGAGCAGCAGTTGTTGTAGCGGCGTACATGGTACTCATTTGTTGCTCTTGCGGGGGTTCCTCTGTTGTTTGCTTCTTCTTCCTCTTGTTCCCCGACTTTTATTTATAGTCCTCTCCCTTTGATGGTTCGGGTATAGGGACTTCTACATTATGGCAGACTCCATGGTCGACAAGCCTCTGAGCCAGGCGTTTGGTGCTATTGAATGTGGCTGGGTTAGAAGACAATACATCTCCTTGGATCGGGGCAGATAAACCCTAGATGTACCTTTCTATCTTCTTACTCTCTGGAGTACCCATCTCCGGGCATAGTGTTTCTAGGTTGCTAAACCTGTCAATGTAGGCCACTATGTCTGAGCCAACCATGGTATGCTCCCATAGTTCTTGTTCTAGTTTCTGAACTTCATCCCTTGGGCAGTATTGTTCCAGCATCATCTCTTTTAGGTTCTCCCAACCTATTGTGTTAGCCACTGATAGGTTCAGTGACTTAACATGGCTATTCCACCATGTTAGGGTTCCGTTGGAGAAGGTGCAGACAACAAATTTCACTTTGCTCCCTTCTGGGCACGAACAGATTTAGAAGACCGAATCTGTTTTCTCGAACCATCGCATCAGAGCGATGACCTCACGATTTCCATTAAAGGATTTGGGTTTGCAGTTCATGAAGTCTTTGTACGAACACTCCCTGGGGTGTCCGTGGGAATCTCCGGGGTTGGTTAAGTGGGTACCGCTACCAGATCCGAAGGTACCACTTTCGCCGAAGTGAGGTAGAGTAGTTGCCACTGCGGAGGATATCGTTTTTTGGAGAGTAGCAGGGTCGAAGTGTGTCGGAGGTAGTGGTGTTTGAGTTGGAGTTATCAGAGTAGTGCGTCTGTTTGATATACGAGGAGGCATCCTTGCTAAAACGAATGCAAAGATGAAATGGAAATAAGTCTATAACAGTGGAGATAAGCCGAAAGATGAAAGACATGGTTATCCTAGTTCTGAGTGTATGTGGTCCTGACTTCCACAAGTTTCTAGAAACGATTCATAAAAGAGTCTATACCTAATAAACTTTATGAATGAGAAATGTTTGTCCTCGAATGAATATATGTTACCTGAATAACTGTGAATAACTGTTACCAGTTGCATGTAAAGAAAATAATCCTAACAGATAGGGTGAGTAGTGTTTCCACTAACTCATTAAGTTAACCAAGATTATCATTTTTTAGAATTACGCATATGGCATTTTTGGTTACTTCGACTGATACTTCTTCAAAAACTTCTCATGAACCTGCTCTTGTTCCTCCTTGACTCTTTTGTTGACCGCTATGAGGAAGTGGTTACACCTATTTCGGTTTATCGTGCGAGAATGGAAGTGTCTAAAGAATCTATGAGATTTAGGGTAACTTTATGGGGTGATCCTTATAGAGTCCTTCTATAATTGTACAATGTATACAAGTTGTATATAATTTAAGATTAAATAGGCCTTCGAATAAGTGATCCTACTCCAAAACCACAACCAAACAAGGAAGAGGTAGTGAAGCGTAGATCACAAATTCTAAGTCTATAAAATCTCAATTATATAAAACCTTGGCAGTATATATTGCAATATTATAGACCTATCCGTAAAGGTCTTTTAAGTTATCACATAAGTTATTTATATAGTGCCTGAAATACTCCTCCAGTATTTTAATGTAATGTACTTAGTATGTTTCAGATTTGTTATCGTGTTATAGTGTCATAGAATACTCGTATAGCATTCTAACTTTCATGTTCAGATCTAGAGATCCCTTGTATAGATTTAGGTAAGCTTTAACACCGTTGCAACACCACATCACTCCCAAGCACATGTCGGTCGCATGTCAAATAAATATAGTTGATCAAGCTATATTGATCCCAGATACAATTACATAACTTCCTAGGTTTTACCGCAGTATCCAACCTTTAAATACCTATGTTTTGTTCTTCTTGTGATACTTGTTCTAGTGTATACATGTATAAGAAAGTAGGTATAATTTTATAACTTAACGTTATTTTCTTAATATATATTATTATCCAGAGACTTAAGCCCCATTGCATTTATAGTTGTATATCTTTTATCGGTTGATATAATTAGTTCACTATAAACAATGTTCTGATACCAATCTGTCACACCCCAAAACCGGAACGACGGAAACGTTCGGGGGTGGAGGACATCATTTTTAGTATTGCAAGACATGCAACATAGTAATCAAAGTAATAAACAACCATTTCATTAGAAAAAAGTGTTTACAATATGTGTGTCCTCAAAACATAGACTACATATGTAAATAACAAAACAAGACATGAAGCTATACCGCTCCATCATCTGAATTCCTATCGCGAATACCTATTTACTAGTTTCCTGAGAATACAAGTTATTTTGAAAGAGTTGATCAACAATTAAGCTGGTGATTTCATAAGATTTTAGTGATGTAATTAAGTTGTAGAAAGCTTAGTAAGTTGTAGTAAGTTGTAAGTTTTGTTTAGAAAAGCTCGCCTGTTCCTCCAGAAAATCCTATATTTCCTGCTTTGATGAAAGGTAAGTAAAAATGACTCTACAATCCTTTCTATGAGTACTAAATGGATACAAGTTATATAGAACTCAGAGTAAACAAACAATCGATTGTGTGTATCTTCCATAAGCCCACAACCAAACAAGGAACAAGAAATGAGGTGGATGGCACACATCCCATTGGTTGTTAGATCATTGTTGTATATCACCCTGGTGTATTTACTTGGTACGCACATAGTTAATTGCAATAGTTCCTTTATATTTGATGAAAAGATCCTTTAAGAAAACCCTTATTTCTTTTAGTAAAAATGGTAACCACGGTGGTTCCTCCTATAATCTCTTAGGTTATACTAGTTATATATAATCTAATAGCGAATAAATAGTTAATTGTGTGAATCTGCCCTAAGCCCACAACCAAACAAGGAACAGGAAATGAGGTGGATGACACACATCTAACTATATATCGGGTGTTAATTATATATAACCCTGATGTATAAACTAAGATACTATAGAATTAATCACCTAAGGTCCTCTAAGTTATACTGGTTTAATGAAATGGATTAAACCTTTTACTGGAAAGTTTCTAGTTTTGTATACAAAATGTTCTATTTGAAAAGTATGTTTTGTACTAGAAAACTGTGCATTGAATTAGTGTCCTATGAGTTGACCCATACCTGGTACCCCTTATATATAACTAAGATCGAATGGATAATAGGCTGAGTGAATCTGCTCTAAGCCCACAACCAAACAAGGAACAAGAAATGAAGCGGAAAGTACACATCCTATTACATGTCGGATCCTATTAATATATATCCCTTGATGTATACATTAAGGAATCATAAGGTTAGCATTTTGGTCCCTTTCTACTTAATGTACTAGGCCTGACTGTTCTGTTTGTCGTTTGAAAAGATGTAACTTTTCCCTAGTTTCTAACTATCTTGACTCAAAAATAGTTTGCATTAACTTTCAAGTGGAACTATCACTTTATGAAAGTAATGGGAAAATGAAGGTACTCAGTTGTCTTTTGAATTGACATCTTGATTTACTGATTACCTTAAAACATGTTTGTTTTATTAAGGTCATAATGTGAAGGCTAGTACCCATACTATACGCTCTCCTTGTTAACAGATTCTGGGAACCAAACGTGACTTCAGCAAACCAGTTGCTAAGCCGTGCAATCCACATTAAAGTTAGCTGATCATGTATACAAAAATTTAACTATCACCTTTTGTTTAGAATAATGAGTTAGTGATTCATTAGTATAATTAGATCCTGTAGTTGTTCCATGCTATAGCATCTTAATATGTTCTTTATGTTATAGTATCTTAGTATGTTCTTTCTGTTATCGTGTGTTGTATCTTCCTCCCTGTTTCTCTTTATTGTGTGTTCTCTTATGTGATCCTGTATTGTATCTAGTATGAAATGAACCTCTAAACTATACCCCTTATAGTTTACTAGTGTTTTACTTGAACTTTTATTGAAAAGACTCATTTTACTACTAAGTTTTGCTTGTACTTTAAAAATGGAGTTTTGTAAAACTAAAAAGTAACATAACTTTAAAAGAGTTTTTGAAATGTTTTGATCACTTATAAAAGACATAAGCAATCTTTTGAAAGATGTTTATAACAAACATTTACACAATTATCATTGTGTTCAACTTGTATTCCCCCTAGAAGCATTTAAAACAGTTTAAAAGATTGATTACGGGGTATGAACTCACCTTATGTGGGTGATTTAAACAAATGTGTGCGTAAGGATGAGAAGTTCCACAAATGAAGTATCGAGACTTAATGAGTCCTAAATGACATATAATGGCTTATAATGATATAAATATAGTGTTTAGGAGCAACCAAATGCATAGAAACACCTCACGGGACGAGGAAACACTTTGACCAAGTGTTGGAATCACATGTGATTTAACTAAGGGGAGTGTACGGCCACCTTGAGGAGTGCGCGGCCATGGAGTGTGCGGCCGCACACTCATGGTAATGAGTGCAAAAAAGAGTTTTCCAAAGGTAGGGAGGCTTGTGGGACGCTTACTCAACAAGTGGTGAAGCTAGGAATGCTTTGTGAAAGCCCTTTAGGGGTGTTTTGAGGGGTGTACGGCCACACATCGGTGTACGTCCGTACACACCTTATATTCATGATTTCTGGGCATTTTTCAGGTGTTAATCTCATGTTCTTTACAAGATCTAAGATTAGGGAAAGAGTATTTACGATCTGGAGGCTCAAGGAGGCTCAAAATCACCAAGGACAAGTGTGTGTTCTTGGTGAGATTTGAAGATCGAGTCAAAATATGATTTCCATGGATGAAATCAAAGAGTGTAACTAGGAGAAGAAGGATAACAACAAATCAAAATGGAAGAAAGGCTTACATTCTTGAAGATCGGGGTGAAATCTTGATGAAAGTTGAGAGAAAACTCGAGTTCTTGACTTGGAAACTGATCAAATGGCTTGAAAATGGAAGGGTAACACTCTTAGGGAGGGGGTGTACGGCTAACATGGGTGTACAACTACACACACATGTGTGTACGGCTGTACACTCATGTGTATGGCCGTACACTCTCTCAAATGGAGTGTATGGTTTGATTTTGGTGCTAGAAGTGTACACAACCCAATCCTATACTCAAGGCTTGAATGTACTGAGCTTTAAAGCTTTCAACGGACTCTAAACAAGGATAAATGATAGTAGAAATGAGTTTGAAACTCAGTTGAGTTGACTGGCTGTACTTTACAAGGAAAGAATTTTCAAGTTGTCACATCATCCCCCCGTTAGATGGAATTCCATCCTGAAATTAGCTTTCCTAGAAGTACTACTAGGCTGTGCTCCTCTAATTTACAGAATACCCACTCGTAGATATGGAAACTTTGCCCTAGTGTTCACAATAGGACTCATTTTGGGTGTGTGATGTGTAAGGAATTTGTTGTTTAACAAAGAAGGGAATAAATATAAAAATTGTGAAAGAAGACTCTTATATCAATAAATGTGTGATTGTAATATAGTGAGTGATAAACTTACATAGATAGAAACTATTCAAGCCAGCCTGTGTCGTTCTTTGGTCTGTGTGGTTGCTTTCCCTTTTGGCATCGTGCCTGTGGTACTGTTAATCATCATCGACCTGACACTCTGTCACTTACAAGTTTCATGACTCTAATTTGTATGAACACTCAAAAATAACAAAACAAAGATTTATTGATAAAAGAGTTCCCAAAAAGGGAAAACTCTTACAATATTTTACATTTTATCCCTTCTAAGGGAGGAATTACTCACTAGACATTGAACTGAAAATTTAATAGATAGAGAGTGTTTTTTGTTGCACTCGTTATTGCGATGTCCCTAAAACAAAACATAACTCTCAATTTATAGATACATTGAGAGGGTCTGATATTTGCCTATTATGTCAGGCATGACGTTTTTATCCACTAAATATTACATTATTGTGGACAACTGGAAAGCTTCTAATAATGGAGAAAAGGCATTATTATTTTGAGTGGCGGGGCCATTTGACACGTGAAGCATCTTTCTTTAAGATGATGAGGATTTGTCATCTTCAGAGGGGGGTACCTCCTTTGTCTCCGAATCTTTGCTTTCGCAAAAGTGACAAAGATGTTCTTCGAAAAGTTGTTCTGCATGTCGGCAGAAGTGCTGGCGTGTAGCATTGGATACTTCCATGTTATTTTTCTTGAATTTTTCTCCAAACTTGGAGGCTTGACGAAGATCTTCTTGGCTGGTGTTGTTGTAACTCCAGCTTGTAATTATACAATGTGAATCGGTATAATTAATCTTCTTTTTTGAACCAGAGATAATTTCAATGATTTTTTCTGATATTCTTCTTAAACCATTGATGCGATTGGGATGAAGAATTTCTGTGAAAGGTAAAACTTTATCTTCCATTAGTTGAGATTGTTCAATCTCTCTGTTGGCTTTAGAAAGACCAATTTCCAGAAAGTGGTATGGAGAAAGAGTTGATTCTTGAATCCATTCTGGGAGTGAAGAGATGCATCTGATGTAGATCGGATTATCTTTTGCTTTAAGTACTTTCTTTCGAAAGTTCTTAATGGATTCTACCATGCTGCTTGGGAAGAATTTGAGTTCTTGAAGGTTGCAACTTGGGTAGATATTGTCGATTAGTCCAGCTTGAAAGGCTTGGTAGACTAATTTTGCATCTGCTCCTTCGAGAAAGTTGAACAGACTTTTTGTTTTCTTGTCCGTAGTGAAAAACTTTTCATGAACAAGGTCTTCTGGGCATGCAGCTCTTGCTTTCTTCCAGATTGTTCTGAAATCTTCAAAAGAGATTTCAGGATAGTTAACCATTTGTTGAACGTCAATTGGAACGTCAAACCTTTGGTCTCTGTGGGCTTCTTTGACTTTTTGAATTTTTGGTCGAAGAAGTGGTTGGTTAGTCTTGCTTGTATCGTCTTGATAAGTGGCAAGGCTTAATCTTGCAGATGTTTCATTTCTGAATTTTTTGCAAGTAACTTTATCAACTTTACAGAAGGTTTCTGTAATTCCCCAGTCAGTATGAACACCGGCATGGGGTCCTTTATAGATTACATAAAATCTTTCAGCTTCTTTGTTAAGAGCTTTTTTGTAATCTGGTGTAAACTCCTGCACAGATTTGTTAGTGGGTGACAAAGTTGTCATTTTACTGATTCCTTCAGTACAAGGATTGGGATCAACCAATAAGCTAGTTTTTCCATTAGGAAGAGGAGTAGCTGTCTCCTTTATTATGCTTTTTAGCAAAGCATCAGCTTTCAACGGATTTGTTGATTCTTTACCATGTGCCGTTTGCACTTGAATAGCCTTTGTTTTTGAGCTTTCGCTTTCCGGTACATTGGTGACCGTTGTTACTTGTTCATACAAGTTGATTTTCTGCTCAATTGCAGATAGCTCTATGAGGAGCATTTGTTTCTTCATCCTCAAAATGTTGAGGTCTTCCATTTTTGTAAACTCAATTTTTGTTTACTTTTCTCTCTAATCTCCTACATGAGCAAAAAGTTCATCAAGAACATCTTGATAGAAATAAAAAATTAGTTTCAGAACTCAGAAAATTTATTTTAACTTATTAAAATTTTCTTAAAATGAATAAAGAAATTTTCAACAACACTGAAGAAAATAATTCAGAAGAAAAACAAATCTTAACTTATGTTGAAGATGAAGATGGCTTTCATGCAAATCTTTTAATAAAACAAGACCTTCTCTCTCGAGTTAAGAAAATAGATTTAAAAATAAAGAAAGAAAACATTTTCAAAAATGTTCCTTCTAAACTTAGTATTTTAAATCCTCTTAAAAGGAAAAATGAAATCTTCTACTTTGTTAGTACTAAAGAAATGTCAGTAGACATAAAAGATACAATAGGAGCTGTCTTTCTACCCCTTTTAACTAAGGAACAAATAAACAATAACTTAAAAAGTATTCCAGTTGAGATTAGATCAAAAATTAGAATGGTCCATATCGGAGCTGTAAAAATTTTGCTAAAATCCCAATTCCAAGCAGGAATAAATTCTCCCATAAAAATGGCCTTAATTGACAACAGAATTACTGACAGACAGGACTGCATCTTAGGTGCTGCAAAGGGAAACCTTGCTTACCAAAAGTTTATGTTTTCAGTCTATCCAAAGTTTGCTCTGGATTTAAAATCTGCAAATATAGATAAAACCTTATCTTTTATACATCACTTTGAAAGAAGTGACCTTATGAGTCCAGGTGATAAACCATTCACCATAACATATCTTATAGGATATGCCCTGACCAACAGTCACCATAGCATAGACTATAAGAAAGACGAGTACATCGAACTTGATGATGTCTTTTCAGAAATAGGCCATGTCAAAGATAAACAATTCTGCGACATAAATCCTCAAGAAAACTCTTGGGTTTTAAATATAGCTAGAAATAAAAAAGCTCTAGGAGAAACTCTTAGACCAAGAATTTCTATGGATTCACTCCACATAGGAGAAAGCTCGGAAAGAAAAGATAATAATTTAATAAGAAACATGTCTTTAAAAATTGATAGTCTACGCCAGAATATCAAACAAATCACTGACATTATAAATGAATAATAAAATTGATTTTCCTCATTTCTATAAAAAAGGTAAAACAGTCAAAATTAAAACTCTTGACGATAATACTGAAAAGAAAGAATACGTTTTCTCTACTTCAGGAAAAGCCGGTATTCAAACAATTGTAAATCATTGCAATAATCTCAACCAGATCATTGCAAGATGCCTCTTAAAAACTTCAAAAATAAGCCATTATCTTGGTATTTCAAAAGATATTTCTGAAGATATTTCAAAAAATAAAATACCTTTTAACCAATTTAAAAACGATTTAGCCTTTATGGTTAAAAACAATCTTGATAAAAAAGATTTGGAAAAATTCTTGGAAGTTATTGAAAGACAAAATAAATTAACTATCAAGTTAACCCAGTCTATTGACAAACATTCTATTCTTTTAGAAAATTCTTTAAAAAACAACCAATTTGTTGAAGAAGTCGCCAAAAAGGCAAATATTGAGGGCACTCTTAAGGAAATCAACCTTAAGATCACTAATATACATGATCAGTTAAAACAACTAATAGGATGAGCTCGTCTATCTATCATTACCTCATGTATACAAGTCGCATATAACTAGGATTAGTAAGACAGTCGGATGTGCGACTCTGTCCCAGGTCCACAACCAAACAAGGAATAGGAGATAGGGCAGAAACACACATACTAGTTCCGCGTAATCATAATTGTATACCACCCTCATGTATACGCTGAATAGCGATAGGTGGGTTGTATTCATGCTTAGCCTCTGTGCTTGAACTTGGTCTGTTGGACGAGTGGTATTTCGGAAAGGTCTGCGGAACATATGACAGTAAGGCTTTGGAGGAAAAAGTACCCTTCGCACGAGTACTTCAGGGTTTAGAATACAAAAGACAAAAATGAGGTTTAGGTCGGACTATCGATACAAATGACAAAGGTATCGCGTATTTGACGGTCGAGGCGATAGAGACATATGAACTTAGTATGGTGAGGACCACACCAACTCGTGATGAATGATAGAAACGGACTCTTTACTAAACAAAAGTTTTGGCCGATTTGAAAAAAAAGTCTGTTATACGATGATGTACTCCTAATGTGTTTGACAATGTACTCTTTGTAAACGTTCTAGTGCTTTCTGTTTTCCCCTTGATGTTAACACTTCTATGTATAGTACCGCGATGAGCGAGTACATACAATGAAAGTGCTTTGATAACTAGTGTCGATACTTTATACTACGATCCTCGTTGGTACCACTATGATTGCGTGTCATATACAAGTTATGAATAATCAAGATGAATAAGACAGTCGAATGAGTAAATCTGCCTTGAATCCACAACCAAACGAGGAACATGAATTAAGGTGGAATCACTCGCTCTAAGTCTGCAAAATCTTAGCTATGCACAACCTTGATGTACATACTAAGCCATCATAGCTTCTCTGAACGAATCTTTTAGTTCTCTTGAATCCTCTGACTTGTTTCAATAAGCGATTTATTATAATTACCTTTAAGTGTTTCCCCCAAGTTTTAATCTTATATAAATATAAATTAATTTTAAAAATAATTACTATTTCAAAAACGTATCGTTGCTCGCTGGCAACTTCGAGGTTGATTCTCCTGCGGTGAGCATCAGAATTCGTCCATCCGCTCATGGGTTCTTTGTTATCGGATAGTCCTTCTGGTAGTGTCTAGTCTCACCATAGCCATAACAGGGTTGGTTTTCTTTAACTTAGGGAACTTGGGAGATCGGTTGAGCCGGTGCCCTGCAGAAATGGACTGTGTGTCCCTTTCTGTGGTCGTTCAGACATTGAATTTCTCGGCATACTCCAGTGTGGTGGTAGGCAGATGCTGGAGCAGCAGTTGTTGTAGCGGCGTACATGGTACTCATTTGTTGCTCTTGCGGGGGTTCCTGTGTTGTTCGCTTCTTCTTCCTCTTGTTCCCCGACTTTTGTTTATAGTCCTCTCCCTTTGATGGTTCGGGTATAGGGACTTCTACATTATGGCAGACTCCATGGTCGACAAGCCTCTGAGCCAGGCGTTTGGTGCTATTGAATGTGGCTGGGTTAGAAGACAATACATCTCCTTGGATCGGGGCAGATAAACCCTAGATGTACCTTTCTATCTTCTTACTCTATGGAGTACCCATCTCCGGGCATAGTGTTGCTAGGTTGCTAAACCTGTCAATGTAGGCCACTATGTCTGAGCCAACCATGGTATGCTCCCATAGTTCTTGTTCTAGTTTCTGAACTTCATCCCTTGGGCAGTATTGTTCCAGCATCATCTCTTTTAGGTTCTCCCAACCTATTGTGTTAGCCACTGATAGGTTCAGTGACTTAACATGGCTATTCCACCATGTTAGGGTTCCGTTGGAGAAGGTACAGACAACAAATTTCACTTTGCTCCCTTCTGGGCACGAACAGATTTGGAAGACCGAATCTGTTTTCTCGAACCATCGCATCAGAGCGATGACCTCACGATTTCCATTAAAGGATTTGGGTTTGCAGTTCATGAAGTCTTTGTACGAACACTCCCTGGGGTGTCCGTGGGAATCTCCGGGGTTGGTTAAGTGGGTACCGCTACCAGATCCGAAGGTACCACTTTCGCCGAAGTGAGGTAGAGTAGTTGCCACTGCGGAGGATATCGTTTTTTGGAGAGTAGCAGGGTCGAAGTGTGTCGGAGGTAGTGGTGTTTGAGTTGGAGTTATCAGAGTAGTGCGTCTGTTTGATATACGAGGAGGCATCCTTGCTAAAATGAATGCAAAGATGAAATGGAAATAAGTCTATAACAGTGGAGATAAGCCGAAAGCTGAAAGACATGGTTATCCTAGTTCTGAGTGTATGTGGTCCTGACTTCCACAGGTTTCTAGAAACGATTCATAAAAGAGTCTATACCTAATAAACTTTATGAATGAGAAATGTTTGTCCTCGAATGAATATATGTTACCTGAATAACTGTGAATAACTGTTACCAGTTGCATGTAAAGAAAATAATCCTAACAGATAGGGTGAGTAGTGTTTCCACTAACTCATTAAGTTAACCAAGATTATCATTTTTTAGAATTACGCATATGGCATTTTTGGTTACTTCGACTGATCCTTCTTCAAAAACTTCTCATGAACCTGCTCTTGTTCCTCCTTGACTCTTTTGTTGACCGCTATGAGGAAGTGGTTACACCTATTTCGGTTTATCGTGCGAGAATGGAAGTGTCTAAAGAATCTATGAGATTTAGGGTAACTTTATGGGGTGATCCTTATAGAGTCCTTCTATAATTGTACAATGTATACAAGTTGTATATAATTTAAGATTAAATAGGCCTTCGAATAAGTGATCCTACTCCAAAACCACAACCAAACAAGGAAGAGGTAGTGAAGCGTAGATCACAAATTCTAAGTCTATAAAATCTCAATTATATAAAACCTTGGCAGTATATATTGCAATATTATAGACCTATCCGTAAAGGTCTTTTAAGTTATCACATAAGTTATTTATATAGTGCCTGAAATACTCCTCCAGTATTTTAATGTAATGTACTTAGTATGTTTCAGATTTGTTATCGTGTTATAGTGTCATAGAATACTCGTATAGCATTCTAACTTTCATGTTCAGATCTAGAGATCCCTTGTATAGATTTAGGTAAGCTTTAACACCGTTGCAACACCACATCACTCCCAAGCACATGTCGGTCGCATGTCAAATAAATATAGTTGATCAAGCTATATTGATCCCAGATACAATTACATAACTTCCTAGGTTTTACCGCAGTATCCAACCTTTAAATACCTATGTTTTGTTCTTCTTGTGATACTTGTTCTAGTGTATACATGTATAAGAAAGTAGGTATAATTTTATAACTTAACGTTATTTTCTTAATATATATTATTATCCAGAGACTTAAGCCCCATTGCATTTATAGTTGTATATCTTTTATCGGTTGATATAATTAGTTCACTATAAACAATGTTCTGATACCAATCTGTCACACCCCAAAACCGGAACGACGGAAACGTTCGGGGGTGGAGGACATCATTTTTAGTATTGCAAGACATGCAACATAGTAATCAAAGTAATAAACAACCATTTCATTAGAAAAAAGTGTTTACAATATGTGTGTCCTCAAAACATAGACTACATATGTAAATAACAAAACAAGACATGAAGCTATACCGCTCCATCATCTGAATTCCTATCGCGAATACCTATTTACTAGTTTCCTGAGAATACAAGTTATTTTGAAAGAGTTGATCAACAATTAAGCTGGTGATTTCATAAGATTTTAGTGATGTAATTAAGTTGTAGAAAGCTTAGTAAGTTGTAGTAAGTTGTAAGTTTTGTTTAGAAAAGCTCGCCTGTTCCTCCAGAAAATCCTATATTTCCTGCTTTGATGAAAGGTAAGTAAAAATGACTCTACAATCCTTTCTATGAGTACTAAATGGATACAAGTTATATAGAACTCAGAGTAAACAAACAATCGATTGTGTGTATCTTCCATAAGCCCACAACCAAACAAGGAACAAGAAATGAGGTGGATGGCACACATCCCATTGGTTGTTAGATCATTGTTGTATATCACCCTGGTGTATTTACTTGGTACGCACATAGTTAATTGCAATAGTTCCTTTATATTTGATGAAAAGATCCTTTAAGAAAACCCTTATTTCTTTTAGTAAAAATGGTAACCACGGTGGTTCCTCCTATAATCTCTTAGGTTATACTAGTTATATATAATCTAATAGCGAATAAATAGTTAATTGTGTGAATCTGCCCTAAGCCCACAACCAAACAAGGAACAGGAAATGAGGTGGATGACACACATCTAACTATATATCGGGTGTTAATTATATATAACCCTGATGTATAAACTAAGATACTATAGAATTAATCACCTAAGGTCCTCTAAGTTATACTGGTTTAATGAAATGGATTAAACCTTTTACTGGAAAGTTTCTAGTTTTGTATACAAAATGTTCTATTTGAAAAGTATGTTTTGTACTAGAAAACTGTGCATTGAATTAGTGTCCTATGAGTTGACCCATACCTGGTACCCCTTATATATAACTAAGATCGAATGGATAATAGGCTGAGTGAATCTGCTCTAAGCCCACAACCAAACAAGGAACAAGAAATGAAGCGGAAAGTACACATCCTATTACATGTCGGATCCTATTAATATATATCCCTTGATGTATACATTAAGGAATCATAAGGTTAGCATTTTGGTCCCTTTCTACTTAATGTACTAGGCCTGACTGTTCTGTTTGTCGTTTGAAAAGATGTAACTTTTCCCTAGTTTCTAACTATCTTGACTCAAAAATAGTTTGCATTAACTTTCAAGTGGAACTATCACTTTATGAAAGTAATGGGAAAATGAAGGTACTCAGTTGTCTTTTGAATTGACATCTTGATTTACTGATTACCTTAAAACATGTTTGTTTTATTAAGGTCATAATGTGAAGGCTAGTACCCATACTATACGCTCTCCCTGTTAACAGATTCTGGGAACCAAACGCGACTTCAGCAAACCAGTTGCTAAGCCGTGTAATCCACATTAAAGTTATGTGATCATGTATACAAAAATTTAACTATCACCTTTTGTTTAGAATAATGAGTTAGTGATTCATTAGTATAATTAGATCCTGTAGTTGTTCCATGCTATAGCATCTTAGTATGTTCTTTATGTTATAGTATCTTAGTATGTTCTTTCTGTTATCGTGTGTTGTATCTTCCTCCCTGTTTCTCTTTATTGTGTGTTCTCTTATGTGATCCTGTATTGTATCTAGTATGAAATGAACCTCTAAACTATACCCCTTATAGTTTACTAGTGTTTTACTTGAACTGTTATTGAAAAGACTCATTTTACTACTAAGTTTTGCTTGTACTTTAAAAATGGAGTTTTGTAAAACTAAAAAGTAACATAACTTTAAAAGAGTTTTTGAAATGTTTTGATCACTTATAAAAGACATAAGCAATCTTTTGAAAGATGTTTATAATAAACATTTACACAATTATCATTGTGTTCAACTTGTATTCCCCCTAGAAGCATTTAAAACAGTTTAAAAGATTGATTACGGGGTATGAACTCACCTTATGTGGGTGATTTAAATGAATGTGTGCGTAAGGATGAGAAGTTCCACGAATGAAGTACCGAGACTTAATGAGTCCTAAATGACATATAATGGCTTATAATGACATAAATATAGTGTTTAGGAGCAACCAAATGCATAGAAACACCTCACGGGACGAGGAAACACTTTGACCAAGTGTTGGAATCACATGTGATTTAACTAAGGGGAGTGTACGACCACTTTGAGGAGTGTGCGGCCAAGGAGTGTGCGGCCGCACACTCATGGTAATGAGTGCACAAAAGTGTTTTCCAAAGGTAGGGAGGCTTGTGGGATGATTACTCAACAAGTGGTGAAGCTAGGAATGCTTTGTGGAGGCCCTTTAGGGGTGTTTTGAGGGGTGTACGGCCACACATGGGTGTACGTCTGTACACACCTTATGTTCATGAGTTCTGGGCATTTTTCAGGTGTTAATCTCATGTTCTTTAAAAGATCTAGGATTAGAGAAAGAGTACTTACGACCTGGAGGCTCAAGAAGGCTCAAATTCACCAAGAACAAGTGTGTGTTCTTGGTGAGACTTGAAGATCTAGCCAAAATATGATTTCCATGGATGAGATCAAAGAGTGTAACTAGGAGAAGAAGGATAACAAAAAATCAAAACGAAAGAAAGGCTTACATTCTTGAAGATCGGGGTGAAAGCTTGATGATAGTTGAGAGAAAACTCGAGTTCTTGACTTGGAAACTGATCAAATGGCTTGGAAATGGAAGGGTAACACTCTTAGGGAGGGGGTGTACGAACAACATGGGTGTAAGGTTGCACACATATGTGTATGACCGTACACTCCCTTAAATGGAGTGTAGGGCTTGATTTTGGTGCTAGAAGTGTATGCGACCCAATCCTATACTCGAGGCTTCAATGTACTGAGCTTTGAACCTGTGAACGGACTTTAAACAAGGCTAAATGATAACAGAAACGAGTTTGACACTCAGTTGAGTTGACTGGCTGGGCTTTACAAGGCAAAAATTTTCGGGTTGTCACAATTACAGACTTCAGGAATGCTCTTGAGGTCTTTCACTTTTTTCTTTTCATCCACGACATGTGCCAAGAATACGTATTCTTGAGTAGGTATTTCCGAGCCTTGACACAAGAGATGATGCGAAGTTTCGTAATAGTTTTATCACAGTAAATGACAAGGGTTTCGACATTTGGCAGATTAAGGCGAACGACCTTTTCATAGCATAGAATATCTGCACGATGGGGACATTGCCAATCCATGTCGATGATAACATCGAAACTTTTTATTGAGACTGGAATAAGGTTGATTTGAAAAGAACGATTGTTTTCTGTGAGGGTACAATCTATGTATATGTCGTTAGCGTTTTTTGTCTTTCTGTTTTCCATTTTGATAGTGAATGTTTCGTTTAATGATTTTTGTGTTTGTTTGAGTAAGTGTTTAAACTTGTGGCTCACGAAGCTCCTCTCCGCTTCCTATCATACAATATGCATGCATAAGAGTCATTGAGAAGAATGTACCCGTGATCACGGTTAGATATGCTATTGCCTCTTCCTGTCTCATTACTAGTACTCTTCCCACTCCCCCAATATTTCTTTTTTTTAGGCAATACCTCCTGATGTGTGTTGTTTCTCCGCATCTGTAGCAAGTGCAGCTTACTCCTGTATTCGCGGTTGGGGAGACCTGTTAAGCTGGCTCCTTGCAGAAACGGATAGTATGTTCCTTCTTGTTGCACTTGGTGCAATACATTTACCGACATGCACTAACATGATGGTAGTTACACTTATTGCATTTTAGTAGATTCACAGCATATCGTTTTGCTGGTGCCGGGGGTGTCGGAACAGTGACAACATGGGCTGCCACTACTTGTTGTCTTTTGGAGGTTTCCTCTGTTGTTTTTCTCTTTCTCTTGTTCCAGGGTCTTTTTCTGTTATCACTTTCCTTTGATTGTTCAGGAACGACTGTTATTATGCCCTGGCAGACTCCATGATCAATGAGTCGTTGTGCCAAGTGTGTTGCGCTGTCGAAGGTTGCTACATGCCCTTGGATTTGGGGTAACAATCCCCATGTGTATCTTTCCACCTTCTTCTCTTTCGGGGTGACTATTCTGGGACACAATACGACTAGATCACTGAATCTAGCTGTGTAGGCGGTGAGGTAAGATCAAGTCATTTTAAGGTTCCATAACTCGTGTTACAATTTTTTCACTTCACCCCTTGGGCAATACTCTTCTAGAATTAAGCTCTTCAGGTCTTCCTAGCTCATGGAATTTTCCACTGGGAGGGTTAATGCCTTGACATGGCTCTTCCACCAAGTAAGAGCTCTGTTATAGAAAGTGCCAGCTGCATATTTGACATTACTTGTTTCCGGACACGCACATATTTCGAAGACTGATTTAGTCTTCTCAAACCATTGCATTAGTGCGATTACGCGTCCACTTCCGTTGAAGGATTTAGGTTTTTCATTGGTGAAATCTTTGTATGAACACTCCTTGGGGTGTCTGTGACGTTCTCCATGGTTTGAGTGGTTAGTACCATTTCCCGCTCCACTGGTGCCACTTGCGTTTATTTATCTTATGGCGGCTGCTACGACGATAGTTACCGCGGCTTGGAACATGCTGGGGTCATATTATGGAGGTGGTGGTGGTGGTGCGTTGTTCTTGTTTCTGTTTGACTTCTTTGGTGGCATCTTTCTGCCATAGATTTAAAAAGTGAAAATATGGTAAGTCTTCGATAATGATTGTCAGTTGGGCGCTAATAAATAAATTTTTATTTAGTTTTTACATGCATCACGTTCTGACTTGTAATATGTTTTGTATTCAATTCATAAAATAAATTTATGTAAAAGTAAACTTATGAATTCCGATAGTAATACCTCAATGAAATTCCGTAATTTGATCCATACCAGGTCTCTCTAAAATTACAATAAGTAATCATAGATTACCATGAGTAAATAAATTGTAATAACGAAGTTATGATATGGGTGTTAACTCCCATTGAAGTAAAATGCTTGTCAATTTTTGTGATATATTGATACATAATGTTTTGGGAAATTTAACCTTGATACCGGTCTATAATATATCAAAGTTTAAAGGAAAATATTGACAACATAACGATTCCCTGAATAGTTTAAACACCTAGTCACAGGGTTGAGCTTATATGTAGATAAGAATGATATTTAATACATATCCACAGTCCTAGTCTATATGTCACACCCCAAAACTGGAACGGCGGAAACGTTCTTGGGTGGATGACGTCATGTCAAGTATCACAACATATGCAGTATAGTAATCAAAGTACAACAACCATTGGATTAATAGTAATAGTTTTACATGGTTTACATTACATAGAAAACATTAAGTAATACAAGTAGTAATATAAGTGTAGCTTGGTAATAAACTGACTTCATCCAAAAGCTCCTGGAATGTACTGTCTAAAGCTGACCTGAGAATACAAGTTATTTGAAAAGCGAGTATCAACATTTTTATAAATGCTGGTGAGTTCATAAGTATTTAATGTCATTTTATCCAAATAACTTTATAAAAGTAGTAGTTTTAAAGTATCAGTGAATTAGAGTCCTTTCCAGAAAATCCTATATTTCTGATTAAAAGCAGTCTTCTACCAAGACTGGACGGAGTTATGTGGTAAAAAGTAATTTTCCCTTAAACACTATCATTATCAAAATACGGTGTTTGACTTTAAAGAAAGTAGAAGATTATCAGGGAAAAATAACATATGCCTCAGCAGTGAGGACTGCTGACTAAGGCAAAAAGAAATCATAGACTCCAGGAGAGTATCGAATGAACGATACACCTGGCTCAATCTAATAAGAGGAGACACAGACCCCAGACAATATCAAATGAAAGATACGTCTAGCAAGGCCTAAAAACAGTGAACATAGACCCTAGACATTATCAAATGAATGATACATCTAGCAAGGTCTAAAAACACTTAGAACAGACCCCAGACAGTGTCAACCGAATGATACGTCTAACAAGGTCTAAAAACAGTGAGAACAGACCCCAGACAGTGTCAATTGAATGATACGTCTAGCAAGGTTTAAAACAGTGTTAAAAACCAGTTACCTTAAATCCATGAATTATAAGGTAATCCCAAGATACTCGTAACCATACTGATCGACACTAGAGAATCATGACCCCCTGCAAGTGTCGGTATAAAATATGACATTTGTCACCCCTCGGCTTGGTAGGCTGTGGACTGTAGCTAGCAGTCAGGGTGCGGGGGTGTCAATCCCATATAGATCTATACACATAATGTCCGCTCTCCTTACAAGAGACCCTGGTTACCAACTCGACAATGGAGAAGGCCGTGTACTGAGGATGTATCTCGTATAGTGAGATTTAGTGTAAAATACTAGACAAGCGATAGAGACTTACAGTTGAACCAACTAATGTAAACCTGTATGTCTATGCTTGTATACATAATCTATAACTAATGATCAAACGACCTTCGGACGGATATCTGATCCCACCAGACCACATCTCAACGAAGAAAAGGAAATAGGGCGAACAAGCCTTCCTAAGTCCTTTAATCATTATTTATATAACTATACAAGTAAAGGCATACATTTAACTAAGTGGAAGCATTAACAAGTATAAGTGAAGTTGGAGTGTTAACAAGTATAAGTGAAGTAGGAGTGTTAACAAGTATAAGTGAAGTAGGAGTGTTAACAAGTATAAGTGAAGTAGGAGTGTTAACAAGTATAAGTGAAGTAGGAGTGTTAACCAGTATAAGTGAAGTAGGACTGTTAACCAAGTAGAAGTGCTACTAAGGTATAAGCGTTTATGAAGTAGTAGTATTAACAAAGTAGAAGCGTTTAACAGGTATAAGCGTATCATGAAGTGAAAGCGTTATCAAGTAGGAGTTTAAACTAAGTAGAAGTGAAGCAGTAGTATCTAACAAGTAAGGGTATAAAAATATGGAAGAAGACCTTGATGAAACTTTCGAAAACCATTATACTTAAGAAAATCTTGACTTGGTATTCTTTTGTAAAATGAGTTTGAAAACCCTTTACAAATCCTTTGGAAACCTTTCATAAACAAGTTTTAAATGAAACTTTGATAAAACAATATATGTAAGAGGTTTGAACAAGTGAAAACATTTTAGAAAACCATTTATAGTATCATACTTGGTAAAACAGTTGACAGTGTAATAAATCCTTGTGCATGCGGGTTATCAATCACATGTCATTGATATGATAACTTGCATGTTTAACTTGTATCCCCCCCATAAAACATGTAAAAACATTTAAAAAGGTTCATTCAGGGGTATGAACTCATTTGATGTAAGTGGATCCGACGAAGGTGCCGGTTGGGTGCTCGGTGTCATGTAAAGACTTGGACACACTTAGTGACCTATTTAACATATGATAAGATATGTTCACATACAATTAGTACATTTAATACTAATTAAACAAGTATACGCAGTCTAAGGAGTAGAAAACACTTTGGGTAAGTGTTTGGGGTGTCCCGGGTAACATTTAAGGGTGTGAATGACTTAGGAATGGAGTTTACTCTCTAAGAGTAAACTCTATACATAGTGTTTATGGCCATGGGACAACTCCCCATGAGTTTACGGCCGTAAACTCATGGTTAGGGGGTTCTAGGATGTTTAAAGGCCTTATATTGATCGTGGAAATTTAGCTAGGTCCAAATCTAAAATGTATGAGTGGATTTAATGTGTTTAAAGGGACCATATGGGAGTTTACGGACCATGAACCACCTCTATAGGAGTGCATGGCCGTGAACTCCTATACCCTTGGTTTTATTGAAGTTTAAGGCCTTACAACAATGGTATTACTTCAAGCTATTTTTCCAAGCCATTTAGGGGATTTAACTAACATTTGGCATGGTTTGGGGGTGTTTACGGCCTAAGTATATGCTTGGGCTGTAAACTCCTTTTTACCCCTCATTTCTTTGTGTTTAATTGCTCCAAACCCGAAATAGCAAGTCTCTAATTGATGTCTTAAGCCTAAGGGTGATTTAGGAGTGTTTAGAACTTGATTTAACAAGCTTAGAGGGTGTTTACGGCCTAAGCATGTGCTTGGGCCATAAACCCTCTTTTATGTCCCAAAAATGATTGTTTTAGGGTTCAAGCACTCCTAGGCTAAATCCCCAATTGGTTTCTATGCTCAAAGGGACAAATTTTGGGTCATTTTGGCCTCATTTAAGGGGTTTACGGCCTAAGGAGGCTCTTAGGCCGTAAACTCCTTTTAACATCTTATATGGTCGATTTTTGAGCTATAACAACAAGCCAAGATGTTTATTATAAGTTTGGGTAAGGAGACTCACGTTTTGGAGGTGGAAATTCGCGGTTTTTGGCACGAAAAATACGTTGTAGAGAGAGAGAGAGAGTATAGAGAGAGAGAGTGCAAAGGGTGGAATGAAGTCCATTCCCCCTTATATAGTGGCTTGAGTTGAGGCTCAGTGGGAATCCACCCGATACTGCCGTTAAACGGGGCTTTTGGTCGCACCCGATCTAGTGGTCGTAATAAAATTAACTTTTTCCAAATTAATATGGACATGTAAATTATGAGATTTTATCTTATCTTATTACAACGAATAACGACATGAAATATAAATAAATAAAACATTTATTTATTTTACGACCTCAAATTAACAGAACTTTTATAACGCGGAATATTCCGTTAACGGAAACGGGGTAATGTAACGGAATAAACTTTGGGTTGTCACACTATATAAAAAATGAGAGTAGTGTAAACACTACTCGTGGCTGACATTGCCCTAAGTACTGGATTTTGGCACATGGCACTCTGTTTCCATCAAATTCCTCTATAATGTAGCTTGATGCTCCCAAAGTGTTCTTATTTCGGCTCGGGTATTAGTCATCTCTTCTTAAAGAGCCTTGGTATGGTTCTTGGTCTGATCGTGGTCTTCATCCAGGCGACAAAAATTAACTGCGGTGACCTGGGTGGTTGCGTTAACTTCCATGATTTGGTTGACCGATGCTCGTGCTTGTTCCCTGTTACGAGCGATGTAACGTACTATGACGAGAAGAACCCTATTTGCTGAACCTCCTTTGGAGAGGTTATAGAAGCCTCTTTCCATCTCTTAAGGAGGACGTTCGCCTACTTCTTGGCTCTATCTTCGTAAGTCTATGGCCCATCTTGGTATGAGGCCTTGAAAATTCTGTTTAGCTGCGGGGTATCAGACCGCCTACAGTGGATTATAGACCTCAGGATCCAAGTCGGTGCTTTCCGAATCCTCATCATCTTCGAATTCCATTGGTTCTTCCTCTTCTGATTCCTCTTTGGAATTTTCTTCCGATTATTCTTCCATTATTTCTTCAGGATCCTCCTCTGGATCCTCTTCAATCCAACCACCGTTGCCTTAATTTGGGAAATAGGGGTCCCTAGGTGCGTAAAATCCTGCCATGGCATCTATGTGAGAATAGGGATATGAGAAATACATGAAAATCTTTAAGTGTATGAAAATAAATGTCAATGCCTAAGTACTGTAGTTACGGTTCTTTTGGTATCATAAAATGCTCCCATAGTATTTTAAATTTTATGTTTGGTTCTAGAGTTTATAGGGTTGGTAAGTTTTAGATTTTTTGCCTACTACAACTATTCCCAAGTGTATGCTAGTCACCTCTCGAATAAATATAGTTAATCATGCTATATTCATTCCAGACCTGATTACATACTCCAAGGTGTACTCGTAGTGCTTAACGCATCTTTAATAATATTGTTTTGTTTTTATTACGACACTGTTCTAGTACATATGTATGTATGTATACTTTTTATAAAAATATTATTATATTTTAAGAAGTATAACTCTTGGTCAGAGTGTTTTAGTCCCATTGTATTTATAGTTGTATATCGTATGATCTGATATACTTAGTTAACTATAAACAATGCTCTGATACCAATCTGTCACACCCCAAACCTGAACGACGGAAACGTTCAGGGGCGTAGGAGGTCATGTGCAGTATCATAACAATTAAATAGTAAAGAAAGCAAAAACAACCATCATATACGTAATTGAAAAAGTTAAATCCTTCTAAGCGTTACGTATTTCTAAAAGTCAGTTACAATATAATGTCAAAAGGTTTATTTAATGCCTTAGTGTCAAATCTTCAAAAGCTGTTGATAACTTGGTTTACTGGTTTTCTGAGAATACAAGTGATTTGAAAAAGTGTCAACATTTAAGTTGGTGAGTTCATAAGTATTTGTATGAATAATTGTATGCCATTCATTGAGATGAAATCATGTTTATTTTCAGAAAATCCGATGTTTACTTTAAAATGAGTTGTGATTCATTTACATATGAAATAAGAGTGTTTACCGTGCAAAATCCTCTATTTTCCATAAAACTAAATTGTAAACTGTTTGTTTGTAAAGTAATTGTGTTTATCCCGGAAAATCCTATATTTTCAATAATACTGATCTGTAGTCTTTTACATTTCCAAGATCAAAATGTACAAGTATATATAACATACTTAGTTTAGTAATATGTAGTTTTATTCGTAAATAAAACCGCCTGAAGATACATGTTTTTACCTACAATAAGCGTATTATGGATTTTATGTAAAAATAATGTATTGTTGTATATCATGTGAGTTTCCATAAACGTGCTGAAAATGAATTGCCTGCCTCGACAATCTTCAGGCGTCGAAATGTGATGACATTTGTCACCCATAACCTGCCGGTCAGGCTATAGCCATTAGCCAGGGTGTGGAATCATCAGTCCCGTATAGATCTATACACATGTATCATGCTCCCTGGGAGGAGACTCTGGTTATAAAGCAAGACTTCCATGTATACCTTTGGTAGGTATGATGAAGACAAAGGACTCACAAATTTCCACCAAGATACATGTTTTTGTAATGAACGTGTTCGTACATGAAATTGTTACTCCTTTCATTAAGTTTATAATATATAAAAATATTTGTATTTTTATATAATCGTTTCTTTGCCCCGAAAGGGTAAAATAATGTGAATGTTTCCCAAACTATACCTATTATAGTTTAAAATGTATGTTTCGTCGAAAATTATAACCGTTTCATTTTAACCTGTTTTGCATGTAAGTGTTTGCAAATTTGGTAATAACTGTCACACCCCGAAAATCAAAGGTGGAAACATTTCCGGGGTGGACTACCACGTTGTGTATCAAATCCAATGTACATAGTAATCACAGTAAAAAACCATTACATTACATATATATGAAAGTTTACATTTGTTTCAAAAGTAAAGTTATACAAGATATACATATGTATCATATTAACAAAAGTTGAGGCGAGTCTTCCACGCACTCCATCTTCACCAAAAAGAGATCACCGGGTACCTATCTAATTTGGACCTGAGAATACAAGCGGTTTGAAAATCAGCATAAAGCTGGTGAGTTCATAAGCGGTTTTGTTTTATGAAAATGTATCGGTTTCCTTTAGTTTCCGAAAAGTTTTGTTATCCAAGAAAATCCCATATTTTCTTATGTAAAGTTAGTTTAGTTATCATTTGTTACCAATTCGATTACGCGTTGTGTTTTACCCCAGGAAAATCCCATATTTTCCTAATTGTAAGACCAATTGTATATCACAAAGTATAGTTTAATACACAAAACTATACGATGAAAATCTTGGGACCACTATCCCGAAAGAGATATAAGATGGTTTGACACATATGAAAGTACAGATTTAAGATCATGGGACTACCATCCCGGACTAGACACGAGATAATTTGATATATATGGAAGTATAGATTGAAAACCATGGGATCACTATCCCGGACAAGATATAGATTTATACCATGGGATTATCATCCCATACTTAATATAGATTGAATTCATGGGATTACTATCCCGTAATAGATATAGTTAAAGACCATGGGGAAAAACATCCCGTACAAGTATAGATATAAAACCATGGGATCACTATCCCGTATAAGATATAGTTAAAGACCATGGGGAAAAACATCCTGTACATGTATAGATATAAAACCATGGGATCACTATCCCGGACTAGATACAAAATATTTTGATAATACCATGGGATCACTATCCCGAAAGAGATATAGATTCTAAAACCCAAACTGTGTATAAGCTATAGTTAATACATGTTGTGAGTCGGGTAACAATGCTAATACGACAACGAGACCTCCTTGACGTTTGTCAGACGTCGAAACGATATCCAAAAATTTGTCACCCCAGGCGTGCCCACCTAACTGTAGCTAGCAGTTAAGGTGTGGGATTGTCAGTCCCGAATAGATCTATTCACAAATTCCGCGCTCTCCCTCCAGGAGACTCTGGTTACACTTTCGGGGAGGATTTACTGATCATCCATAAAGGGTAGTGACTATCTCACAAACTAGTACTAAACTATTCGCAGGGTTCTCATACAATATCGACATACAGAAGATTATGAAATGTAATACAGTGAATATAGATACATACAATGAAATTATCTGACAATACATTCAAATGATACGGAGATAAACTGAATCAGACATAGTTTATCTAATAGTCTTATATAGATATCAGTACATGATAAAACGAATAGTAAAGAACCCCAAATTATTCCCATAATAATTTGATTAGTTTGGTTATTTCCTTAACTAAAATACATTTAGTTGTAATTGATAAACCATTCCTTATGCTCAGCATAATACATAAGGAGTAAAAGAGTTTATAAGTTTGTCAGATATATTTGAAACACATCAATGTTATGATTTGAAAACAGTTATAGTTTTCTTGTATTCCCCCTGAAAACATTGAAAACAGTGAAAAGGGCGTAGGGGTATGAACTCACCGGACGAGAAATGTGACGATTTGGATGCTAAGAGTTGATCCGGGGCTTGTAAACACACGAGGTTCCTAAGTATAATGTAAAGATACACATTTATATCTAATTAGGACTTAGATTTATTATTGGATAGGGACAATTGCTTCAAGTCGCGAAAACACTCCGATACAAGTGTTTGGAGGGACCCGGGTGGCGTTTTAGGACATGTAATGATGCGAGGGACTTAGGAAATGAGTTTACTCCCCAAGAGTACACTTCTAAATGGTGCTTACGGCCAAAACATCCATTCCCCATGAGTTTACGGCCGTAAACTCATGATGGGTGGTTTATGGTGAAATTTGGACTTCAAACACTTAGGGGACAATTTCTAGATTCGGTTTAAGGGTTTGGAATAAGTTTTAATCACTAAAATGACACATTTTAGGGAGTTTACGGCCTAGCATGGTCTCATGGCCGTAAACTCCTATAAACCCATGAAAAGTTGTGTTTTTGGATTCCAAACTAATCACATGTGATTGCTAAAATTGTTTCAAGGCCTTACATGCATTTGATTGAAGATTTGAAAGGGTTTTTGGGGTTTACGGCCAATGAGACCCCTCTCATGGCCGTAAACTCTCTTAGAGAGTAAATCCATATGTTTTGAAGTTAAAAACTTGCATGTAAGAGCTTCTAAAATTCCCTTAAAGCCTTGAAGTGAATTTAGGACACATTTTGACACACTTTTTGGAGTTTACGGCCAAGGAACACATGCTATGGTTGTAAACTCTTAAATGAAAGGTTTTTGATGTGTTTAAGGCCCTTAAATTATTTTTGGTTGGTCCTTTGATTTATTCCAAGGCTTTTGGTGGTGTTGGATGACTTTCTAACACCTTAGAAATGGATTTGCACCATGTTTCATGGAGTTTATGGCCCATGCACAAGCCTTGGCCATAAACTCACAATAATCCTCCAAAAGTTATGTTTCAAGTGTCTAAATGATAATACCAATATTCTATAATTCATATCTAAGCCATATAAGTGATTTGGAGGGGTTTAAGGTCAAGAATACCCCATATATATGAGTTTACGGCCCAAGAATGTGCCTTGGCCGTAAAATCCTTCAAATCCATCAAAAACTATGTTTTAAATGTTATAAGTCCTTTCCATTAAGCCATTAAGCCATATCTAAAGTCCAATATTGCTTAGGAGGGTTTGTAGGGCTTAAAAACCCACTTATTATGAGTTTACGGCCTAAGCTCATTCCATGGCCATAAACTCATATACAAGGCCTTAAATCATGATTGAATCTCGAATTTGAAGGCTAAAGATGCTATACATTAAGGTTAGGAAGGTACCTTAGGGATTTGAGGCCTTAAAATTGAGTTTTGGACCCTTAAACTTTGGATTTAGGAGAAAGGTTAGAGAGAGAGAGAGAGTAGAGAGAGAAGGAAAAAGCTTCAAATGGGTGCTAAAAAACGTTTATATAGGTCCTAAAACTTGGACGTAGTGGAATTCTGTCACACCCCAAAACCAAGAACGGCGGAAACGTTCTGGGGCGGAGGACGTCATGTAAGTATCACAACACAGTAAATGTAAATAAGCAAACAACATCATCCATTGCATTAAATATATAATTTTAATACAAGTGTGTTCTGTACATTATAGACACCAAAAATAACGTATATCAAAATAATAAGATGAGTCTTGAATGCGCTCCATCTTCTCAAAAGCTGGCCTCGGTACCTGTCTACTGATGACCTGAGAATACAAGTTATTTTGAAAGAGTTTATCAACATTAAGCTGGTGAGTTCATAAGTATTTTAGTGTCGGTATTTGTCATCCAAAAATGTTTGAACATGTATAAAGTATAAGTTTGTAAAATGTATGTAAAGATTTGCAATTGTTTGTAAAAGTTTGAATCTCTCAGAAAAACCTATATTTTCTATTAAAGTAGCCTTCTACCAAGGCTTAACTATTTTGTATGATCGTTTGATGTAAAAGTGTGTAATTTCCCAAATGTAACTATCATTTAACAAAATATAGTTTGTACATAAACGTTTAAGTGAGGTTATCACTAAAAATATGTAATGGGTAAATTATTGTAGTACTGTAGCCTTGTATTATAAAAACTACTGTTGTACTAACTACCTTAAACCGGATTTATATTAAGGCATTACGTGATAAATTGCACCATACTATCGACTAGTAACAACGACAAATGAATGGTCGTAATAACGGAATGACGTTTGGCACCCGCAGACCTGCAGGTCCGGCTGTAGCAAGCAACAAGGTGTAGGATTGTCAATCCAGTATAGATCTATACGCAATCTCACACTCTCCCTTCAAGTGAATTCTGGCTACAACTCGAGCCATGACAGTTAAGTCATGCTCCGATTTAAATCACAATAATAAAGTATTCATGTATATGTACTGTTTCTCGTTCTAGTATAGTTGTATATGTATTGTTTCTAGCATCATTGTATATGTATTGTTTCTAGCATCATTGTATATGTATTGTTTCTAGTATATGTATATGTATTGTTTCTAGCATCATTGTATATGTATTGTTTCTAGTATATGTATATGTATATGTATTGTTTCTACCATCATTGTATATGTATTGTTTCTAGTATATGTATATGTATTGTGTTACCTCGATGGTAACTAACTATTGATGTACTAATAAATATGAATATGGAAGTACTTTTATGTCTATACATGTATATATGATATATAACTAATGTTGAAACGACCTTCGGATGGTCACCCGAAATCCCACCAGACCACATCCAAATCGAGGAAAAGGAAATAGGGCGGATGGCTTTCCTAAGCCATTTAAACATTACTTATATATATATATATACATATATGGGCATGCAATTTATAAGAAGTAAAACAAAGTTTAATAAAAGCATTTGATAAGTAAAAAGAGTTTGTAAAACATTTGAAGTGAAACAGTTTGATAAACAGTTGAACAGTGATAAAATCATTGGTTTTCTAGTTATTAATCACATGTGATTAATGCAAACACATGTGATTGATGTAATAACTATAAGTACTTGACTTGTATTCCCCCCATAAAGTATTTAAAACATTTAAAAGTATTTCAAAGGTTGATTAAAGGGGTATAAACTCACTTGTGGTGAGTAGATTGAATTGATGTATCGGGTACCGTGCTAAGTGTCAAACGGAGACTTGTTCACACGTTCGAGCCTAGTTATCATATAATAAGCATATATATAACTAATTAGCCACGTAATAAGTTAACAAAGTAAGTTAACACAATTAGGAACATGTATACACTTTGTATAAGTGTTATAGGTCCTAATGGTTGCATCTAAGTTGATACGGGACAAGGCAAAAGGGTTTGAAACATCAAATGGCCTTGCATAAGAGTTCACCACCCAACAAACCCCACCCTTTGGAGTTTACGGCCGTAAACTCATGGGTTTATGGCCGTGAACTCCTCATATGGTGGTTTTGGGTGTTTTAAAGTGTTATCTTGATCCAAGAACACTCCTAGCTTTGTTGGAATAATACATGAAGTAGTTTAAGGCCCTAGAATGCTCCATAGGGGAGTTTACGGCCTATAGTCCATATACCCTAGAGTTTACGGCCGTAAACTCCTATGGGTGATGGATTTTAATTCATTTGAGGCACTTGCACATCAAGGATGGCTTCCATGATTTTGTCTAAGGCTAATAGGGACAAGATGCACACATTTAGGTCATCACTTGGAGTTTACGGCCCAAGATACGTTCCTTGGCCGTAAACTCCTTTTAAGGAGTGATTATGAAGTCTTTTGATCCCCATTCAAGTCCCATGTGTTCAAGCTAAATTGTCTTAAGGCCTTAGGGGTGTTTGTAGTGCTTTTAACCCTTGGAAAAGGGGTTTACGGCCCAAGATCTTTCCTTGGCCATAAACTCCTATAATTCTATCATTTTGAAGTGTTTTGAAGTCCAAAATAAGCACAAGCAACAGTGGTTAAGGTCCTTAGGCTTAAGGAGGTAAGTTAGGGCATTTTTGACCCTTAAAAAGGGGTTTACGGCCCAAGAATTTCCTTGGCCGTAAACTCCTCTAACTTGTGTGTCTTGGTTGCTTTTTAGTCTCAAATGTCCATACCTTAACCCCTAAACAAGTTGTCTAACACGGAATCAGGACTAGGAAGCCTTTAGGCTCCGTTTTGGAGTTTACTCCCCAAGAACGTTCTTGGGCGGTAAACTCTCGGATCTTGTAGTTTAGACATATAATTGATGTTATAAAGCATATAACAAGTATTAAAACATGTTTAGGAAAGTAGACTCACAATCCGGGATGAAAACCCGAAGATCCGTCAGAGAGAATTGACTTTTATCTAGTTGGAATTGTAAATAATGAATTAATTAAATTCAGGAATCTATTTATAGTCCTTGAATATTTTGACAGAAAATATTTTTATTCCAGAAGTCGGACTATAACATTATGAAACTTAAAATGTTCAAGTTTCACAATTACAGGAGCATCCACTCTCCTGATACGTCCAGAAACGTAAACCCTAATGTACACAAACTTGTTCGGACAAGTCTGAAATTTACAGAAACTGGACTAGCTTCTATTGAATAGATAATGTTCGTACAAATGGAAATTTCAGGTTGTCACATCATCCCCCCGTTAGAAGGAATTTCATCCCGAAATTAGAATTTAAGCAAATAAGAAGTTACAAATAACTAAGCGAAAAGATGAGGATATTTCAGTTTCATCTGATCCTCGCGTTCCCAAGTAAATTCTGGTCCTCGCTTGGCGTTCCAGCGAACCTTCACGATAGGGATACGGCTTTGCTTTGTCTGCTTGACCTCACAGTCCATGATCTCTATAGGTTCTTCCACGAAGTTGAGGCTCTCGTTGATCTCGATCTCGTCGAGTGGGATTACGAGAGTCTCGTCGGACAGACACTTTTTCAAGTTAGATACGTGGAATGTAGAATGTACGTTACGAAATGTGTCGGGTAGATCAAGTTTGTAAGCTACGGGGCCGACTCTTGCGAGAATCTCGAAAGGCCCTATGTACCTAGGATTAAGCTTCCCACGCTTACCGAAGTGTATCAAGCCCTTCCAGGGTGAGACTTTGAGAAGGACTCGGTCTCCCACCTGAAATTCCAAAGGTTTTCTGCGTTTATCAGCGTAGCTCTTTTGTCGGTCTCTAGAGGCTTTCAATCGTTCACGGATCTGAACGATCTTCTCTGTTGTTTCCCGAATGATTTCCGGACCAGTGAGGGTACTGTCGGAAGCTTGCCCTCTAGCTAATTGGGTATCACCCACCTCAGCCCAACACAGAGGGGATCTGCACTTTCGGCCGTAGAGAGCTTCAAATGGTGCTGCTTTTATGCTCGTGTGATAACTGTTGTTGTAGGAAAATTCGACGAGGGGTAAATGAGTATCCCACGCTTTTCCAAAGTTAATTACACAAGCACGAAACATATCTTCTAAAGTCTGGATTGTCCTCTCACTCTGTCCGTCAGTCTGTGGATGGTAGGCTGTGCTCATGTCCAGCCTTGTTCCTTGGGAATGTTGCAGTGATTGCCAGAATCTTGAGGTGAACCTACTATCTCGATCGGAGATAATGGATATAGGCACACCATGTAGTCATACGATTTCCCTAATGTATGTTCTCGTAAGTTTCTCCATCTTGTCGGTTTCTTTGATAGGCAGGAAGTGTGCAGACTTGGTCAATCTATCAACGATGACCCATATGGTATCAAGTCCACCCGTTGTCTTGGGCAACTTGGTTATGAAATCCATAGTGATCCGCTCCCACTTACACTCTAGAATCTCTGGTTGTTGCAATAAACCAGAGGGCTTCTGGTACTCTACCTTTACCTTTGCGCAAGTAAGGCATTTACTCACAAAGGTAGCAATCTCTGCTTTCATATTAGGCCACCAGTATAGCTTTTTAAGATCCAGATACATCTTATCTGAACCTGGGTGGACGGAATACCGAGTGTTGTGCGCCTCGGTCATGACTAAGTCTCAGAAACCACCGTGTTTCGGTGTCCAGATCCGATCCATGAAGTATAAGGCTCCGTCACCCTTGGCTTCTAAATTCTTGTCCATTCCTCTAAGGGATTCACTCGTCACATTTTCAGGTTTCATGGCTTCAAGTTGTGCCGCCTGAATTTGATTAGACAAGTGTGAATGGATGGTTATTGATAATGACTTGGCCTTGCGACCAGAATATTCTTTCCGACTCAGGGCGTCTGCTACTACGTTGGCTTTACCCAGATGATAACGAATATCACATTCGTAATCACTGAGTAGCTCGACCCACCGTCGTTGTCTCATGTTGAGCTCCTTCTGATCGAATATGTGTTGTAAACTCTTGTGGTCGGTAAAGATAGTGCTCTTTGTTCCATACAAGTAATGTCTCCAGATCTTCAGAGCAAACACCACTGCTCCCAGTTCAAGATCGTGTGTCGTATAGTTAACTTCGTGTGTCTTCAACTGTCGGGATCAGAACACACCCGAGCCCTTGGTTCGATGCATCGCAATAGACTACGAAGTCTTCTATCCCTTCGGGGAGAGATAGTATTGGCGCGGTGCACAAGGCTCATTTGAGTGTTTGGAATGCTCTCTCTTGTTTCCCTTCCCAGTCAAAGGCCACGCCTTTCTGGGTCAGGGTTGTAAGAGGTTTCGCTATTCGGGAGAAGTTCTGAATGAATCGGAGGTAGTAACCAGCAAGGCCTTGAAATTGATGAATTTCTGTCAGCGTCTTGGGTGCTGACCAGTTCTCAATGGCTTTAATTTTGGATGGGTCCACGTGGATTCCCTCTTCGCTTACCACGTGTCCTAAGAATTCGACTCTTCGGATCCAAAATTCACATTTCGAGAACTTCGCATAAAGTTTCTCCGTTCGTAAAGTTCCTAAAACTAGTCGTAGGTGATCGCCATGCTCTTTCTTACTTCAGGAGTAGATCAGGATGTCGTCAATGAAAACGATGACGAACTGATCCAAGTAAGGTCGGCATACTCTGTTCATCAGGTCCATGAAAACTGCTGGCGCATTGGTCAATCCGAATGGCATCACCACGAACTCGTAGTGTCCGTAACGAGTTCGGAAGGCTGTCTTGGGAACATCCTCCTCTAGCACTCGTAACTGGTGATATCCGGATCTTAGATCAATTTTGGAAAAATAGTTCGCCCCTTGCAGTTGGTCAAATAGATCGTCTATGCGAGGCAGAGGGTAACGATTTTTGACCGTCAGTTTGTTGAGTTCTCTGTAGTCGATACACATACGAAACGATCCGTCTTTCTTCTTAACGAACAAGACCGGTGCTCCCCAAGGTGAGAAGCTTGGTCTTATGAATCCCTTGCTGAGTAGTTCGTTAAGTTGACCAGATAATTCCTGCATCTCTGCTGGTGCTAATCGGTAGGGCGACTTGGCTACTGGGGTAGCTCCTGGGACTAAGTCGATACGGAACTCCACCTGTTGTTGCGGAGGTAATCCAGGTTGTTCTTCTGGGAAAATGTCGGGAAAGTCGCTCACTACTGGAATGTTCTTGAGTTCTTTCGTTTCGAGGTTCATGTCGACGATGTGAGCAAGGAATGCGTGGTATTCTTTGCGCAGATATTTTTGTGCTTGAATACTTGATATAATGTGAAGACTCGCACCAGGTTTGTCGCCGTAGACTATAAGAGTTTTGTTAGATGGAAGGTTTAGTCGGACTGCTTTCTCGAAGCACATGATGTCGGCGCGATGAAGACTCAACCAATCCATGCCGATGATGACGTCGAAACTTTTTATTGAGACCGGCATGAGGTCGATTGGGAATGAATGGTTATCTAGGGTTAGGATACATCCTAAGTATATGCTACTGGTGTTTTCTGTTTTGCTGTTAGCCATTTCTACTGTGAATCGTTCTTTAAGTGCGTGTGGTTGTGGTTTAAGCATGCGAGCAAATTTGTGGTTTACGAAGCTTCGCTCTGCTCCACTATCGAACAGAATGCATGCATAGGAGTTATCGAGGAGGAACGTACCAGTCACCACTGTCGGGTCAGCGACTGCTTCCCCGTGGCCTATAGCTAGTACCCTCCCTGCTCCTCCAGCATTTCTTGCTTTGGGGCAGTCCCTCTTATAGTGGCCTGTTTCGCCACATCCATAGCAAGTTGGGCTCGCGCCAGAGCCAGGGACTTGCGTGATCGGTTGCGTCGGGAATTTATAGAAACGGATGGTGTGTCCTTTCCTGTTGTAGTTAGAGCACTGCATTTCACGGTAGGGGCCGTTGTGGTGGAAGTTGCATTTGTTGCACTTCGGCAAACTTCCAGCATACTGCTTCGTCGGAGCAGTAGCAACAGGGGTTACCGCGGCATGTACTGCCACAATTTGCTGCTTCTTGGCAGCTCGCTGCCTCTTCTTGTCATCCTAGAACTTCCGCTTGGTGTCAGCGGGTTTGGATGGTTCTGAGATGGCTAGGGTTGTTGTGGTTGCAGGGGTTTTGACACCATGGTCAACGAGTCGTTGTGCCAGTCGCTTGGCACTGTCGAAGGTATCGGGGTTTGATGATAGGACATTCCCCTGATACGGAGGAACTAGCCCCCATATGTACCTTTCAATCTTCTTCCCTTCAGTGGGAACCATATTAGGGCAGAGGGCCACCAGTTCGCTAAATCTGGCGGTGTAAGCAATGATGTTGGTGCCCTTCATGGTCAGGCTCCAAAGCTCCTGTTCCAGTTTCTGGATCTCGCCCCTCGGGCAGTATTCCTCAATAATGAGGTCTTTCATTGTATCCCAGCCTATGTCGTTGGCCACGACGAGAGTTAGAGATTTAACGTGGCTGTTCCACCACGTCAGTGCCTTCCCTTCGAAGGTGCATGCGGCATATTTGACTTTGCTCGCAGCAGGGCAAGAACAAATTTCGAAGACTAATTCAGTCTTCTCGAACCATTGCGAGGGAGCAATGACTCCGTCGGTCCCATGGAAGGGTTTCGGCTTACAGTTGGTGACATCCTTGTAAGAGCACTCTCTCAAGCGCACAGGAGTTTCAACCGGAATAGAGTTAACCGGGGTTCCACCTCTGCTGGCATTAGTAGAGTGATACTGTGCCATGGCAGTTGCCACTGCTGCAGCTACGGCAGCATTTAGGGTTGCTGTATCAATGACCGAAGGTGGTGGAGGTGTAGGGTTATTCCCGGTAGATTTGCGAGGAGGCATCTTTCAACTATAAGTTTATAAAGATGAGAAAAGTGGTAAGAATCAATTTGTAAGTAATGTGCGAATGACACATGCACTAACTAACCATAGCCCAACAATTGAATGAGTGTTTGTGTTCATAACCAAAAGGATGTCTAGGAAAACCCAAATGTAAAGATTCATCCCACAGAGTAGGTAGTTGTCAATAATACTGCTATTACTGATGTAACGAGTTCAATGAAAATTCACCTAACAGTAGGTCTTACATCATACCATACAGAAAGTTTGACAGTTCTTAGATTCCTAATTAGAGTACTGAAAGTTAGGAATATTTTACAGATAAGTGCTACTTAGAGCACAGATGTTAAAAGGCTAATCCTTAACCCAAAAGATAATGATGTACTAGACATCATCTAACGGCGATGAGTATTCCTCGGGAGAACCCTGAGGTCTCTCATTTGACGACCACCTCTTGAAGGTGTCGTTCATGAGCCCTTTGACGAGCTCGAAGTTCCATGACTTCAGCTTGAGAGGCAGCCAGACGTTGCTGCAGAGTTTCATTGGTTCTTCGGGACCGTTCCATATCTTCTTCGAGACGGCGAATGCGGACTATGTTGACACCAGAGTTGGCATCAATCTCCACGACCCGGTCGATGGCTGCTCGACCTTGCTCGACATTACGAGCTATTCTACGGATAAGGACAGGTAGAGCTCGGTCAGCAGAGCCGCCATCGCTGACGTTGTAAAAGGTTCGGTCCCCAAAGTATGGTAAGGGTTGACCCTGTTCGTCACTCCAGCGATTCAAGTTATCTACCCACAAGGGAGTGGGACCTAGAAAAGCTGGTCGAGGGTTGTTGTTCGGGGCTTGACCTACTGGAGGTAGGTTGTTGACTTCGGGCTCAGAGTCTGATCCATCTGAGAAGCCTTCAGCTTGATGATCATCCAATGGGATTGGGTGTTCATCGTCAGACTCTGCTTCGAGCCATCCTGCGTTGCCTTCATTTGGAAAGTACGGGTCGCCGTGATGGAATCCAGCCATTTAGATCTACGCGAGAAGAGAGGTATAAAGATATAGTTTACAAGTAGTTGGTAGTAAAAAATACACCTATAGTATTTTAAGTTTAGGTTCTATTGAATCTTCTTGTGGTATTGTTGGTATGTTTTTACACTTGTTAACACATCACAACCATTCTAGGGCATATGCTAATCACTCCTCGGACCAGCATAGTTGATCAGGCTATGCCATTCCCAGGACTGACCATATATCCCTGAGCTTACCTGTGATATTTAACAATCGTAATACTTTTGTTCTTGTCGTTGTGACACTGGTTTTAGTATAAATGTAGACTAGTATACTTAATTAAATATTTTAGTATTTTAAGTATAGACTCTTGGTCAGAGTGTTTTAATCCCAAATGGGTTTATAGTTTAGTATATCTTTTATGGGTTGATACACTTGATTCACTATAAACAATGCTCTGATACCAATCTGTCACACCCCAAAACCAAGAACGGCGGAAACGTTCTGGGGCGGAAGACGTCATGTAAGTATCACAACACAGTAAATGTAAATAAGCAAACAACATCATCCATTGCATTAAATATATAATTTTAATACAAGCGTGTTCTGTACATTATAGACACCAAAAATAACGTATATCAAAATAATAAGATGAGTCTTTGTAAAAACCCGTTATTTCAAGTCAGTAAAAATCGAGTCCTATAACCTCTTTGAGAAAAGAATTAGAATATCATCGAAAAATGAAGTATTCAAAAACTCTATTTGGAGTACACTATGTGGTAGTTATCGTCTTAAGGTTTCCAAACATATAAATAACACAAAAGTCCGAGTTATAACGAAGAAGTTATGATCATTCTAAGTTTTCCGACAAAAACCAACAATACGAAGTTGCGTAAAAACGCAAAGTTTCAATAAAACACTTTCCGACCTTAGGTGTCTAAACGAAAATCGCAGATATCGTTAAACTACAAACATGCATAAAAAGAACGCTCAAATCGGACATCATATGAATAAGTTATGAATTTTTAGAGAAATTCCTTAATCACGTCATTTTAATAAATAAATAATAAAAATAATTCCGGAATTTGCCAACGGAATCTAAATGAAAGTTGTAGATCGTAGTCTCAACTTCGCGGGGATATAAAGAATGTCAAAAACGGAGTTCGTATGAAGGAGATATGAATTTTCGAAGTTTGATAAATAATTTATATATAATTTTTATTAAAACTTCGGTATTATCCGAAGGGGAGTCAGCGTCCTCATCCGAGGTACGCGCTGCGTACCCCTGTACACCCCGCGTACCCGAGGAACTTGGCCTCAAACCGTCCACGTCGCCCTATGCGAGGCACCCGACCCGCCCGTCGGACCCGCCGTCCCATCCGACCCGACAGCCTGAGCCGTCCCATCCGAGGCCGAGGCAGTCGAGGCTTCGGTCACGCATGACGTACGCGTACGCGCTGCGTACGAGCGTACGCCCCGCGTACGAGGCCTCTCAAGCCCCCCTATAAATAGCATGCGAGGGTTCCCGGGAAAATGACCCATTCTCTCTCCTTTTTCTTGCGTTTTACCTCGTTTTCCGTGCTCGCACTACCCCGATGCCCTGGTCATTTTGTGAAAGTGCCAAAGGTCGATTTTACTCCCGAGGAATCCCGAGAGTTCCGAGAAAAATCCATTTCCCTTGACGAAACTCTGCCCGGTTTTCCATCTTGCCATCTTCAAACTTTCAAGTGAGTTCATACCCCTTTCAAACACACTTTAAATACATTTTAAATGCTTTTATACTCTTTTAGGGGGGGAATACAAGTAAACATACGATTATTATCGTGTATTTTATAAAGTTTCACTTAGCTTGTTTTACCGAATAAATCACTTGGAACTCATTACTATTATGGAAAACTCTTGTCATACTTTGCGTGCATTAGACTTATACGAAATATATAATGATCTTTCATTGTTAAGTCGTTTTATACATTCGAAAAACTTATGATTTTGCTTTGAAAAACATTGTGAAAAAGGATAAACTTTGCATACAAAACTATCACTTTAATATAAACTTAATTGAGAATCCATGAGACGTGTACGTCTTCAAATGCTACTTTTCTTTATTAGAAAGTAATGCTGCAAGTCCTGTCTATAACCAGAGTCTCCCGTTCAGAGAACGTGTCAAATGTGTATAGATCTATACGGGAAGTCATGATCCCGCGCCCTGACTGTTAGCTACAGTCCGTCTTTTGCGGTGACAGTTGTCATAACGCTGCGACGCCTAAAGAACGTCCTTACAGGCATATTATGTTTAGTATGGTTATAAAACTCATCGGATATACAATTATTATGGTATTATGCTTTTATGAACGGGTAGCTATTAAAGCTATTCTTCATCTAACAAATGCGATCTTCGTATAGCTTTATTATATAAAACTATGACACAACTTTTGAACGTCGGTATCTTGCAAAGTTTTGGTCTTAGAGACTGCCATTTATGTTAGGAAAATAAGGGATTTTCCTGGTGCAATTATTTACAACTTATAACACGAACATTCATATGCATTTCATACTTTTATAAGAAAATAAGGGTTTTTCTTGGGAAACACAACAACTCGTATCTCAACCATTAGGGAAAATATGGGATTTTCTGGATTTAATACATTCACTTTCAACAAAACAAATCACAACTCTTTACATTTGAAATGCTGCGTTTTCTGGAAAATATACACCCATTTTGGAATGGCATCCAATTTTTCTAAACTACTTATGAACTCACCAACTTAATTGTTGACACTTTTTCTTTGAAATAACTTGTATTCTCAGGGAACCGCTAAGCAGGTTTGGGAATCAACTTTTGGGATTAACACGCTGGCGTTAATTACTTCTTTTGAATGATGTTATGTATTTATCTTTTGAACATGTAATGAATACAATTATGTAAACATCTTGGAAACTTTAATATATATGGTGGTGTGTACTTTCCTTTCTATGAACTGTTATGATACTGAATATGACGTCCTCCGCCCCCGAACGTTTCCGCCGTTCTGGTTTGGGGGTGTGACAGATTGGTATCAGAGCTTTGTTTATAGGGAATTAAGTATATCAAAACCATTCCTTTTTGATATACAACTATAAACTCAACTGGGCAAAAACACTCTGAGGAAAATTCATACTTTTGAAAGTAAATCTAATTAGTTTTAAGGTAAGCATGCACTCGTTTTTATACTAATAACAGTTTCATAGTAAATAACTTTAGAAGTATTATAAATAAGTTGTGCAGTACAGGTACGCCTTGGGACATGTAATCGGAACTGGGAAGAATATAGCCTGATCAACTATATTTTTCCAAGAGCCGACTAACGTATGCCAAGGAGTGTCTGCAATGGACAACAAATTTAAAACTTACCAAAAGCATATCGCTAAAGAATACTGAGGGAGTATTCGAGTGCCGTCAACCATTAAACTTAAGGGTAAGTTTCATGTGCTCTAGCTTATAGTAAACTTTTAACTCTATTCTCGTACAGTCTAAATGGCGGGATTCCATCACCCCAATGACCCCTACTACCCCAACCAAGGTAATGGAGGGTGGATCGAAGAAGATCTTGTAGAAGACGAAGAGCCTATAGAGTTGGAAGGAGGGGATGACTCTGGCACGGATTCGGAGCCAGAAATTATAAATCCACCAATCCCACAATCTCCCGTCCACGTGAGGAATTTCGAAGGACCCACTCCAGTGTGGGGAAGTCACCTCCATCATTGGAGCCAACAACAAAGCTTACGCCCTCCCTACGGCATGTGCCGAGACTTCTATGATGTGAGAGGCGGGGGATCAACCGACCGAGCACTTCTGGTCATGGTTGGCAAACTCGCCAACCAGTGCTATCAATCCGGAGTGCAAACCAACCGAATCCGAGAGGTCAATGTGGAAGTACAAATCCACACGGCCGATATCAACCGCCTAGAGTTGTTGCAGAACGACATCCACATTCGCGCTGAAGCATTTCAAGCACAAGCAAATGCGGCCTTCACAGAATTAAGAGAATAACAAGCTGCGTTTGATAGACGCCTCATGGAGTCGAAGCAGTCCGACACGGAGTCTAGCTCCAAACGCAAAGCGCGCCGCAAGTAGTACTTGCCCGACTCTCAAATTTTGTTATAAATTAGGACTTCGGATAAAAGTATTATTTTCTTTAAATTGTTCTGTAATCAGAGGCCTTTAGAAAGGCCAAGAACTTTTGTCTAGACCCCGCAGTAACACAACTATATGTTTAATATATATAAGGGTATACCCCTTTTCTTGTTGTTGTTAATCATGCGCAATTTGTTCAATTCATTGGTACATCTATTCAAACTTTACTTTCAAGCTCAAAACATTGTGTCGGTCAAACCCAACTTCTTAGAACTATTAGAAGTTAACTCAATATCATTCAACTCTGAACTGCCAAAACTTATAAAAAGTTTTTCATTTTTTTTCCTTTTTTTTCTTTTGGCAGCACGATGCCTCCTCGTCCAAACCTAAGGCCCAGGCCGGGCACGGCACCACCACCACCTCCACCACCAGCTTATGATCCAGCCATGGTCCAGGCTGCTATCACAGCAGCAGTAACTGCAGCCCTCTTGCAAATAAACTCTCATGGAAATGGAGGGGCGGGAAGCAGCACGAATCATCCAAATCATGGCACTGGTCATGGCCAAGGAAGAGAATGTACTTACAAGGAGTTCTCTAACGCTAAGCCAAAAACTTTTAATGGAACTGGGGGAGTCATTGCACTAATGCAATGGTTCGAGAAGACCGAAACGGTCTTCGAGATCTGCTCATGCCTAGAAGCAAGCAAAGTCAAGTTCGCTGCTTGCACTCTCGTAGATCGAGCCCTCACTTGGTGGAAAAGCCATGTGAATTCAGTGACGCTCACTGTCGCCAACGCCATGAGTTGGGACGATCTAAAGGTTCTACTACTGGAAGAATACTGCCCAAGGGGCGAAGTGCAAAAGCTTGAGCAGGAGCTCTGGAATCTGAAAATGACTGGGTCTGACCTAGTCACCTACACAACTAGGTTCAACGACCTCGCTGCACTGTGCCCTACCATGGTCAACCCAGAATCAAAGAAGGTTGAAAGGTACATTTGGGGGTTGTCACCCCAGATTCAAGGGCATGTCCTAGCTTCCGACCCTGTTACCTACAACAACGCTAAACGCCTGGCTCAGCGACTCATCGACCACGGAGTAAAACCCAGTATCATTTCAACAACCGCAAACCCACCTAGGGAGGCTCAGGGCCAGAGTAGGCCTTGGAACAAAAGGAGGGGACAAACTCTCCAGGAAAACCCCAAGAAACAACAAGTAATAGCGACCCATGCTATGACTGTACCTGCGAACCCTGCCCCCACAAGCTCATATAATGGGAAACTTCCTAAGTGCAACTGATGCAGCTTCCACCACCATGGTCCTTGCCATGATCTTCAATGCACCAAGTGTAATAAGAAGGGACATACAGCCCACTATTGCAAAGGGCCAACCCAACCATCCGTCCCCACTACTAATACCGGGGTAAGCCGCGCCTGCTTTGAGTGCGGAGACACGGGGCACTACCGCAGGGACTGCCCAAAGGCAAACAACCGGAATACCGGCGGAAGGGGCTGAGTTTTCGCAATGGGACAAGATGAAGCCATTGCGGACCCTACTGTTGTTACGGGTACGTTTCTTCTCGATAACTCGTATGCATGCATTTTGTTTGATAGTGGAGCGGAAAGGAGTTTTGTGAGTCACGACTTTAAAGGCCTGCTAAAATCAATACCACAATCATTAAGTGAACCATTCATAGTAGAAATGGCCAACGGGAAAATCGAAGGCACTAAGGAGATATACTTAAACTGCACCCTAACTTTAAACGATAACCCTTTCCAATCAACCTCATGCCAGTCTCGATTAAGAGTTTCGATGTCATCATTGGCATGGATTGGCTGAGTTCTCATCATGCGGACATTTTATGTTACGATAAGGCCATTCGCCTTAATCTGCCAACCGGCGAAACTTTCATTGTCTTGGGCGACAAACCAAGTACCACTCTTCGTATCATCTCAAGTATCCAAGCTCGGAAATGCCTACGCAAGGAGTGTCACGTGTTCTTGGCACATGTTGTAGATGTGAAACGCGAAGTCCAAGACATCAAGAGTGTGCCCGACGTACGCGATTTTCCCGACGTTTTTCCCGAGGACCTTCCGGGAATACCACCCGCGAGACAAGTTGAGTTCCGAATCGATCTGGTTCCCGGAGCTACCCCAGTAGCCAAAGCACCCTATTGATTAGCCCCGACAGAGATGCAAGAGCTATCCAGCAAGCTGAATGAACTACTTGGAAAAGGATTCATCAGGCTGAGCTTCTCGCCATGGGGAGCACCCGTACTGTTCGTGAAAAAGAAGAATGGATCATTCAGAATGTGCATCGACTACCGAGAACTCAACAAACTTACCATCAAGAACTGATATCCCCTACCCCGAATCGATGACTTATTCGACCAACTCCAAGGAGCCAACTACTTCTCCAAGATCGATCTGAGGTCGGGATATCACCAGCTGCGAGTCCTAGAGAGTGATATTCCCAAGACGGCCTTCCGAACACGATACGGACATTACGAGTTCATAGTGATGCCGTTCGGACTAACCAATGCCCCGGCCGTATTCATGGACCTAATGAATCGAGTATGTCGTCCATTCTTGGATAAATTCGTGATAGTATTCATAGACGACATACTCATTTATTCAAAGAATAAAGAAGAGCATGGTCAACATCAGAGACAAGTTTTAGAGACGTTACGGACTGAGAGACTGTATGCAAAATTCTCAAAATGTGAATTTTGGATTAGAAAGGTGGACTTCCTCGGTCACGTGGTCAGCAAGGAAGGAATCCACGTGGATCCATCAAAAATCAAGGCTATCAAAAATTGGTGTGCACCAACTACACCAACAGAAATTCGCCAATTTCTAGGTCTTGCTGGTTATTACCGAAGGTGCATCCAGAATTTCTCCAGCATCGCAAAGCCTCTTACCGCCTTAACTCAGAAAGGTGTGACCTACAATTGGGGAGAAAAGCAAGATGCTGCATTTCAGACTTTGAAACAGGCCCTTTGCAGCGCGCCCATCCTTTCTCTCCCAGAAGGGACCGAAGATTTTGTGGTGTATTGCGATGCTTCGAAGCAAGGGCTGGGCTGTGTACTAATGAAGAAGGGAAAGGTTATTGCATATGCCTCACGACAACTGAAAACGCATGAGGTCAATTACACCACTCATGATTTAGAACTTGGGGCGGTGGTCTTCGCTCTTAAAATCTAGAGACACTACCTATATGGTACCAAATGCACTATCTTTACAGACCACAAGAGCCTACAATACATCTTCGACCAGAAGGAGTTGAACATGAGACAGCGACGTTGGGTCGAATTGCTCAACGACTACGAATGTGAGATTCGCTATCATCCAGGAAAGGCTAACGTTGTGGCAGATGCCCTTAGTCGTAAGGAGTACTCTGGCCGAAGAGTGAAGTCATTAGCCATGTCAATCCATTCGCACCTGTCGACACAAGTCAAGGAAGCTCAAATAGAGGCCCTGAAACCCGAAAACGTGACAGGTGAGACCCTTAGGGGAATGGACAAGAATTTAGAAATCAAGAGTGACAGAGCACGCTACCTCATGAACCGAATATGGACGCCCAAGTTTGGTGGACTTAGAGAGGTAGTTATGAGCGAGGCACACAAGACTCCATACTCCGTACACCCCGGGTCAGACAAGATGTATCAAGATCTCAAACAACTCTACTGGTGGCCAAACATGAAAGCAGAGATCGCTACATATGTGAGCAAGTGTTTGACTTGCGCCAAGATCAAAATAGAACACCAGAAACCCTCAGGACTACTCCAACAACCTGAAATTCCTGAGTGGAAATGGGAGCAGATTTCCATGGACTTCATAACGAAACTGCCCAAAACTCAGGGTGGCCAAGATACTATTTGGGTAATCGTCGATAGATTAACCAAGTCCGCTCATTTCCTATCGATCAAGGAAACTGATAAAATGGAAAAGCTGTCGAGAATCTACATCCGAGAGATTGTACGACTCCATGGAGTGCCAATGTCTATCATCTTGGATAGGGACAACAGATTCACATCTAGATTCTGGCAATCATTGCAAAAATCCATGGGAACAAGATTGGACATGAGTACAGCCTATCACCCCCAAACTGACGGACAGAGCGAAAGAACGATCCAAACCTTGGAAGACATGTTGCGAGCATGTGTAATCGACTTTGGTAAAGCATGGGATGTTCACTTACCTTTGGTTGAGTTCTCTTATAACAATAGTTATCATACTAGTATCAATACTGCTCCATTTGAAGCCCTTTACGGCCATAAGTGCAGATCACCTCTGTGCTGGACGGAAGTGGGCGACACACAACTAGCAAAAGGTCTAGTCCTTGATAGCACCCTCACTGGTCCAGAGATCATCAGAGAAACTACTGAAAAGATCGTGCAAATACGAGAACCACTGAAATCCTCGAGGGATAGGCAAAAGAGCTATGCCGACAAAAGACGTAAACCCTTGGAATTTCAGATTGGCGATCGGGTAGTACTGAAGGTCTCACCCTAGAAGGGAATGATACGCTTTGGAAAGCATGGGAAGCTAAATCCTAGGTACATTGGACCCTTCGAAATCATTTCAAGGGTTGATCCAGTAGCCTACAAACTCCGACTTCCAATAGAGCTTAACAAAGTACATCCAGTATTCCACGTATCAAACCTGAAGAAGTGTTTGTCCAACGAAACACTTGTAATTCCACTCGATGAGATCGAACTAAATGAAAATCTTAACTTTGTGGAAGAACCCGTCGAGATCATGGATAGGGAAGTTAAACGAACTAAACAGAGCCGCATTCCAATAGTAAAGGTCCGATGGAATGCTAAGAGGGGACCTGAGTTCACGTGGGAACGAGAAGATCAAATGCAACAGAAGTATCCACATCTCTTCCCCAGCCCCTAAGACTCTTCTTTTGTATTAAATTTTGGGACGAAATTCCCTCTAACGGGGGGATGATGTAACAACCCGTTATTTCAAGTCAGTAAAAATCGAGTCCTGTAACCTCTTTGAGAAAAGAATTAGAATATCATCGAAAAATGAAGTATTCAAAAACTCTATTTGGAGTACACTATGTGGTAGTTATCGTCTTAAGGTTTCCAAACATATAAATAACACAAAAGTCCGAGTTATAACGAAGAAGTTATGATCATTCTAAGTTTTCCGACAAAAACCGGCAATACGAAGTTGCGTAAAAATGCAAAGTTTCAATAAAACACTTTCCAACCTTAGGTGTCTAAATGAAAGTCGCAGATATCATTAAACTACAAACATGCATAAAAAGAACGCTCAAATCGGACATCGTATGAATAAGTTATGAATTTTTAAAGAAATTCCTTAATCACGTCATTTTAATAAATAAATAATAAAAATAATTCCGGAATTTGCCAACGGAATCTAAATGAAAGTTGTAGATCGTAGTCTCAACTTCGCGGGGATATAAAGAATGTCAAAAATGGAGTTCGTATGAAGGAGATATGAATTTTCGAAGTTTGATAAATAATTTATATATAATTTTTATTAAAACTTCGGTATTATCCGAAGGGGAGTCAGCGTCCTCATCCGAGGTACGCGCTGCGTACCCCTGTACACCCCGCGTACCCGAGGAACTTGGCCTCAAACCGTCCACGTCGCCCTATGCGAGGCACCCGACCCGCCCGTCGGACCTGCCGTCCCATCCGACCCGACAGCCTGAGCCGTCCCATCCGAGGCCGAGGCAGTCGAGGCTTCGGTCACGCATGACGTACGCGTACGCGCTGCGTACGAGCGTACGCCCCGCGTATGAGGCCTCTCAGGCCCCCCTATAAATAGCATGCGAGGGTTCCCGGGAAAATGACCCATTCTCTCTCCTTTTTCTTGCGTTTTACCTCGTTTTCCGTGCTCGCACTACCCCGAAGCCCTGGTCATTTTGTGAAAGTGCCGAAGGTCGATTTTACTCCCGAGGAATCCCGAGAGTTCTGAGAAAAATCCATTTCCCTTGACGAAACTCTGCCCGGTTTTCCATCTTGCTATCTTCAAACTTTCAAGTGAGTTCATACCCCTTTCAAACACACTTTAAATACATTTTAAATGCTTTTATTCTCTTTTAGGGGGGGAATACAAGTAAACATACGGTTATTATCGTGTATTTTATAAAGTTTCACTTAGCTTGTTTTACCGAATAAATCACTTGGAACTCATTACTATTATGGAAAACTCTTGTCATACTTTGCGTGCATTAGACTTATACGAAATATATAATGATCTTTCATTGTTAAGTCGTTTTATACATTCGAAAAACTTATGATTTTGCTTTGACAAACATTGTGAAAAAGGATAAACTTTGCATACAAAACTATCACTTTAATATAAACTTAATTGAGAATCCATGAGACGTGTACATCTTCAAACGTTACTTTTCTTTATTAGAAAGTAATGCTGCAAGTCCTGTCTATAACCAGAGTCTCCCGTTCGGAGAACGCGTCAAATATGTATAGATCTATATGGGAAGTCATGATCCCGCGCCCTGACTGTTAGCTACAGTCCGTCTTTTGGGGTGACAGTTGTCATAACGCTGCGACGCCTGAAGAACATCGTTACAGGCATATTATGTTTAGTATGGTTATAAAACTCATCGGATATACAATTATTATGGTATTATGCTTTTATGAATGAGTAGCTATTAAAGCTATTCTTCATCTAACAAATGCGATCTTCGTATAGCTTTATTATATAAAACTATGACACAACTTTTGAACGTCGGTTTCTTGCAAAGTTTTGGTCTTAGAGATTGCCATTTATGTTAGGAAAATAAGGGATTTTCCTGGTGCAATTATTTACAACTTATAACACGAACATTCATATGCATTTCATACTTTTATAAGAAAATAAGGGTTTTTCTTGGGAAACACAACAACTCGTATCTCAACCATTAGGGAAAATATGGGATTTTCTGGATTTAATACATTCACTTTCAACAAAACAAATCACAACTCTTTACATTTGAAATGCTGCGTTTTCTGGAAAATATACACCCATTTTGGAATGGCATCCAATTTTTCTAAACTACTTATGAACTCACCAACTTAATTGTTGACACTTTTTCTTTGAAATAACTTGTATTCTCAGGGAACCGCTAAGCAGGTTTGGGAATCAACTTTTGGGATTAACACGCTGGCGTTAATTACTTCTTTTGAATGATGTTATGTATTTATCTTTTGAACATGTAATGAATACAATTATGTAAACATCTTGGAAACTTTAATATATATGGTGGTGTGTACTTTCCTTTCTATGAACTGTTATGATACTGAATATGACGTCCTCCGCCCCCGAACGTTTCCGCCGTTCTGGTTTGGGGGTGTGACAGCCTTGAATGCGCTCCATCTTCTCAAAAGCTGGCCTCGGCACCTGTCTACTGATGACCTGAGAATACAAGTTATTTTGAAAGAGTTTATCAGCATTAAGCTGGTGAGTTCATAAGTATTTTAGTGTCGGTATTTGTCATCCAAAAATGTTTGAACATGTATAAAGTATAAGTTTGTAAAATGTATGTAAAGATTTGCAATTGTTTGTAAAAGTTTGAATCTCTCAGAAAAACCTATATTTTCTATTAAAGTAGCCTTCTACCAAGGCTTAACTATTTTGTATGCTTGTTTGATGTAAAAGTGTGTAATTTCCCAAATGTAACTATCATTTAACAAAATATAGTTTGTACATAAATGTTTAAGTGAGGTTATCACTAAAAATATGTAATGGGTAAATTATTGTAGTACTGTAGCCTTGTATTATAAGAACTACTGTTGTACTAACTACCTTAAACCGGATTTATATTAAGGCATTACGTGATAAATTGCACCATACTATCGACTAGCAACAACGAAAAATGAATGGTCGTAATAACGGAATGACGTTTGGCACCCGCAGACCTGCAGGTCCGGCTGTAGCTAGCAACAAGGTGTAGGATTGTCAATCCAGTATAGATCTATACGCAATCTCACGCACTCCCTTCAAGTGAATTCTGGCTGCAACTCGAGCCATGACTGTTAAGTCATGCTCCGATTTAAATCACAATAATAAAGTATTCATGTATATGTACTGTTTCTCGTTCTAGTATAGTTGTATATGTATTGTTTCTAGCATCATTGTATATGTATTGTTTCTAGTATATATATATGTATTGTTTCTAGCATCATTGTATATGTATTGTTTCTAGTATATGTATATGTATTGTTTCTAGCATCATTGTATATGTATTATTTCTAGTATATGTATATGTATATGTATTGTTTCTAGCATCATTGTATATGTATTGTTTCTAGTATATGTATATGTATTGTGTTACCCCGATGGTAACTAACTATTGATGTACTGATAAATATGAATATGGAAGTACTTTTATGTCTATACATGTATATATGATATATAACTAATGTTGAAACGACCTTCGGATGGTCACCCGAAATCCCACCAGACCACATCCAAATCGAGGAAAAGGAAATAGGGCGGATGGCTTTCCTAAACCCTTTAAACATTACTTATGTATATATACATATATGGGCATGCAATTTATAAGAAGTAAAACAAAGTTTAATAAAATCATTTGATAAGTAAAAAGAGTTTGTAAAACATTTGAAGTGAAACAGTTTGATAAACAGTTGAACAGTGATAAAATCATTGGTTTTCTAGTTATTAATCACATGTGATTAATGCAATCACATGTGATTGATGTAATAACTATAAGTATTTGATTTGTATTCCCCCCATAAAGTATTTAAAACATTTAAAAGTATTTCAAAGGTTGATTAAAGGGGTATAAACTCACTTGTGGTGAGTAGATTGAACTGATGTATCGGGTACCATGCTAAGTGTCAAACGGAGACTTGTTCACACGTTCGAGCCTAGTTATCATATAATAAGCATATATATAACTAATTAGCCACATAATAACTTAACAAAGTAAGTTAACACAATTAGGAACATGTATACACTTTGTATAAGTGTTATAGGTCCTAATGGTTGCATCTAAGTTGATACGGGACAAGGCAAAAGGGTTTGAAACATCAAATGGCCTTGCATAAGAGTTCACCACCCAACAAACCCCACCCTTTGGAGTTTACGGCCGTAAACTCATGGGTTTATGGCCGTGAACTCCTCATATGGTGGTTTTGGGTGTTTTAAAGTGTTATCTTGATCCAAGAACACTCCTAGCTTTGTTGGAATAATACATGAAGTAGTTTAAGGCCCTAGAATGCTCCATAGGGGAGTTTACGGCCTATAGTCCATATACCCTAGAGTTTACGGCCGTAAACTCCTATGGGTGATGGATTTTAATTCATTTGAGGCACTTGCACATCAAGGATGGCTTCCATGATTTTATCTAAGGCTAATAGGGACAAGATGCACACATTTAGGTCATCACTTGGAGTTTACGGCCCAAGATATGTTCCTTGGTTGTAAACTCCTTTTAAGGAGTGATTATGAAGTATTTTGATCCCCATTCAAGTCCCATGTGTTCAAGCTAAATTGTCTTAAGGCCTTAGGGGTGTTTGTAGTGCTTTTAACCCTTGGAAAAGGGGTTTATGGCCCAAGATCTTTCCTTGGCCGTAAACTCCTATAATTCTATCATTTTGAAGTGTTTTGAAGTCCAAAATAAGCACAAGCATTAGTGGTTAAGGTCCTTAGGCTTAAGGAGGTAAGTTAGGGCATTTTTGACCCTTAAAAAGGGGTTTACGGCCCAAGAAGTTCCTTGGCCGTAAACTCCTCTAACTTGTGTTTCTTGGTTGCTTTTTAGTCTCAAATGTCCATACCTTAAACCCTAAACAAGTTGTCTAACAAAGAATCGGGACTAGGAAGCCTTTAGGCTCCGTTTTGGAGTTTACACCCCAAGAACGTTCTTGGGCGGTAAACTCTCGGATCTTGTAGTTTAGACATATAATTGATGTTATAAAGCATATAACAAGTATTAAAACACGTTTAGGAAAGTAGACTCACAATCCGGGATGAAAACCCGAAGATCCGTCAGAGAGAATTGACTTTTCTCTACTTGGAATTGTAAATAATTAATTAATTAAATTCAGGAATCTATTTATAGTCCTGGAATATTTTGACAGAAAATATTTTTATTCCAGAAGTCGGACTATAACATTATGAAACTTAAAATGTTCAAGTTTCACAATTACAGGAGCATCCACTCTCCTGATACGTCCAGAAACGTAAACCCTAATGTACACAAACTTGTTCGGACAAGTCTGAAATTTACAGAAACTGGACTAGCTTCTATTGAATAGATAATGTTCGTACAAATAGAAATTTCGGGTTGTCAAAAATTCTACCCGATACTTACGTTAAACGTGGCTTTTGGTCGCACCCGATTAAGTTTCCGTCACCCGGCAGGGACATTTCTAAAACTTGTGAAAATAATTATTTTGGGCTAATTACATGAGTTCCTGAGTGGTTTAGACACTCATTAAATTATAATAAACATATAAATTTAAATAATTTGACCCAAAGTGAAAACGGAACGAATTTGATAACGACGACTTTTCGGGTAGAACAGGTTTTGGTGACGAACAATTTCGGGTTGTTACAATAACGTTTCACATATTTGATGTTTTCACGTAATAGATACATAAAATGTAAGAAAATAAAAGTAATGGTTTGTAAATCAAAACAAGCATCCTTGTGTATTACTTGTATTCTCCCCTTAAAACATAGAAAAAGTTACGAAAATGTAGGGGTATGTATTCACCTTGAGTATGATAGCGGTTTTGTTAACATGATAGAAACGGTGACCTTCAGTTTAGAACACGTAACAATAGTCGTATCCTAACGTTTAAACACATATTAATGTGTGATTGAATGGATTTAGACTTGAATTCGTTTATATAACCATTAGTTTAAGTGAAGATCACTTACTAAAATACTATGGAGTAATATGGGTTGAGAGCAAAGGAGTTTGGTATTTGAGAGAGCTTGTGTATGATTTCGTTCATTGGGAATAAAAGTGAAGAATTGATCCTAAGTGTAACTTATATATGAAGGAAAAGATAATAGGTTGATTTGATGTTTGCATTGGTTACTGGAATTATCACATACATAAGCTGAATTAGGATAAGATATGAAGATATTTAAGGAGTTTACTGGCTAATTGAAGAGGTTTGCGACCATAATGTTCAAAGTGTAAAGAGTTTTCGGCCTTATGGTCAGAGAGTAAAGGGTTTTCGGCCATAATGTCCCAAGAGTAAAGGGTTTTCGGCCATAATGTCCAAGGAGTAAAGGGTTTCGGGCCTACATGGTCAGTTTCAAATTAATATACACATGATAACTTATATATATATATATATATATATATATATATATATATATATATATATAAGCATGCCCTTATAGCGTTCAAAGTTTTATTGTATCAATGTTATGATGTGAATTTACTTGTACATGGTTATAGTTTAGACTTTTATTGAACAAGTTTGAATTACATTGATTCAAAATAACAGGTTGTTACAACTCCTTGCTACCCCCTCTTCACAACTTGCCTCTGCCTCCTCGCAACTCTCTCACTCCTCGCTACTTTATCTCTTCGCCAGATTCCTTAAACCCACTTATCTATCTAAACCTTCACTGCAAACCATCCTACCAGAGACCCTAGTCCTTTCTGGCCTTCCCTCCTCACCATCAACTCGTCTCACCCAAATCCTCCTCAGGATACCCTCTCATTTAGCAACCCTTACCTTATCCATCTCCTTTCAGCAGCCTAATTTCTTTTCTTCTTCACCTAGTTTTTTAATCTTATTTTTTTCAGCCATTTTTTTGTTTATTTTTTTACCACATTTTTTCATACTTTTTATTTTTTTACACTCATTTTTGTTTGAAACCCATTGTTTTTTTAATACTCACTTTCTTGTCTTCTTATTTTTTTTAATGCCAATTAGTTTTTGTTAGTACCAATTAATTTTTTTTTCTAAAACCCAATTATTTTTGTTAACACCAATTTTTACCATTGCAACCCATGATCGGAAGCACTTTTGTGAAGAATAATTTCTACACGACTCGATTCATTGTCTTTTGCAAAAGAGATTATTATTGAAGATTTATTCAAGCTTCGATTGCCACGATGGATTATTTCTTTCCGATTATATTGAAAGAATTTTATTATTCTTTCCTTGATGATTTCCATTTAATCAAGGTCTACCGACCATCATTCCTTGGATCATTATATTAGGACCAATGTGTAACAACCCGAAATTTCTGCATCATTTCAATGTAACTCTTTCGCGCAACCGACCGTCGTTCCGATTTCGAATCCCGATCTTTCGTTTAATTAAGTCATTATCTAGTACGCATTTAAAATGACTTAATGAGTGTCTTAATACATTTAGAAATCATTTTAACACTCAACTCTAGTGATCAGAATAATTCTAGAATCTACCGTATCGGGTTACGGTAACTCAATCGGGCACGACCAAAAACCCCGTCTAACGCCGGTATCGGGTAAAATTCCACCGTGTCCAAAACTTAAACACTATATAAACGTGTTTAGGACTTCATTTGAAGCCTTTGGTCAAATTATCACTAAACATTACCCACCTCTCTCCTAATCCAAATTTAAGAGATCAAAACTCAAGTTTAAGGCTTCAAATCTTTAAGGTAATTTCCCTAGCATGTTATTCAACACCTTTAGCATTCAAATTGATGAATTTAGTGAGTTTTAGGTCCAAGAACATGAGTTTACGGCCAAGGAACTATCTTGGGCCGTAAACTCTATTAAGTGGGGTTTTAAGCCCTTAAACTCCCTCCTTGACTCCTTTGGACTTTAGATATGGATATGGGACTTCAAGATATGGACTTGGAACATTTAAAACTCAACTTTTGTGTGACAAAGAAGAGTTTACGGCCAAGGAACATTCTTGGGCCGTAAACTCCTCAAAAGGGGGTTTTCATGCTCTAAAACCCTTCCAATACCTAGTTAGGGCTTTGATATGAACCTTGGACTTGATAATCTAAGCTTGGAACACTTGAAACTTGAATTTTGACTAACATAGAAGAGTTTACGGCCATAGAACATATCCTTGACCGTAAACTCATAAATCCAAGTCAAAGATGCATTAAACACACTCAAATGGTTTGTACAAAAATCTAGAATCACATGTAATTGTCTTTGGCACCAAAAACTATCTTTTCCTAAGGTAAAAGAGAGTTTACGGCCCTAGAACATTCCTCTAGGCCGTAAACTCCAACAAAGGTCTTAATTGATGTCTTAAAATCATACAAATGCTTAGAAAATTGGTTTGAATCACATGTGATTACCCTAAGTAGCTTAAATCAATTTTTCAAGATCATTGAGAGTTTACGGCCGTAAACTCAAAGAGTATGGCCGTAAACTCATGTGTTAAGTGTTTTAAATCCATTCCAAGTGTTCCAAGGTGTTTAGACAATTAATCCTAACAATCCCTAAGTCCATTTAAGCCCTTAAAGCACCAAAACCTCACCCACATGAGTTTACGGCCGTAAACTCATGTATGTGGGTGTTTCTATGTTGTAAACTCAATTAAATGTTTACTTATGGAGAGTAAACTCAAGTCCCAAGTCCCTAGTGCCATTACAAATAAATAGATGTCACCCGGGTCACTCCAAACGCTCGTTTTGAGGTGTTTAACCTCATTGGAGTGTAATGTTCCATATGATTAGTGAATGTATCTCTAATTGTATATATATGGACATTATATCATTGTACATAGGGTCATCGCGAGTAATCAAACCCCGAACCGACGTCTAGCATTCATAACCGACAAGTTTCCGAGTCCGGTGAGTTCATACCCCTACCCTTTTTCACTGTTTTCACTGTTTTCAGGGGGAACACAAGCAAAGTACAAGGAAATTCTTGTACTCATAACATATTTTCAAATGTGTGTTTCATACTCTTATGCTTTTATAACTGATAACTACAACTGATAACAGATACAACATACAAATCACGTAACATATATTTGTGGAATAAGTCTTTAAACTAGTATGTTTTACATGTATTTCACAAATGGTTTTCCATATTTTATCAGTTAAAAGCATAACAATAAAACATTTGAATTTAATACCTGTACATTGTTTTAATCCTCGGTAACACTCTCTACACTTATACAAGTGGAGGATTTTCATATTATTACTAGTAAATTTGTTATTCCGGTATGATTGGAGACACGTCCTCGGAGAACACTCCACCTGGATTACGCGAGTGGAGGACTACACCCATAACCAGAATCTCTGGTATTTAGAGAGCGTGACTTGAGTGTATAGATCTATACGGGGCTGACTACCCCACATCTGGCTGCTAGCTACAACCGAACCGAAATGGTTCAAGGGTGACGAAAGTCATAAGTATGTGGACGACTTATTGCCACATGTGGACTACTTATTGCCACAGGTTTTAGTCTATCGTATGGTTATGGCACTCGCAATTAGGATAACAGAGATTTACTTACAGTAATAATGGATTACTTTATACATCGTTTACATCTTTTACATCTTTTACTTACTGGAACCAACATTCAGGAAGGTACGGGACCTTCCTGGGGAAAACATGGAGTCTAATCACGATTACATCTTTTACATATTTCACATCGTTTACATAAGATACATACATGCAGGAAAGTATGGGGCTTTCCTGGGTAACCCTTACATAACTAGAAAGACTCACAGAATAGATAACAGTACATCTTTCACAATTTGTACATACAATAAGGAAAGTATGGGACTTTCCTGGTAATACATGATAAGTAAACAGAACAGTTTAACCAGTCAGATAACCAACCATACATTTTTACATGAGTAAACATGTTTTCAGTGTACAAATTTACTATACTTTACATTTGTGAAACAATAACCAACTATTAAGAAAATACGGGATTTTCTTGGTGTACATAACATTTCAAAAACAGAAAGGAAACCGATACATTTCCGTAAAACAAAAACCACTTATGAACTCACCAGCTTTATGCTGATTTTCAAACCGCTTGTGTTCTCAGGTCAGCGTTAGAACAGGTAACCGAAGACCCCCTTTTGCTTGAAGACGGTGTACATGAAGACCCGTTACATTTTGTCTATATATACTATGTATCACAACAGATCAAACTTTACTTTTGAAATATCTGTAAAACTGTTATTATGCAATGTAATGCTTGTTTTACTTTACTTACTGTGTACATTGGATTTGATACTCAACATGGTAGTCGACCCCGGAAATGTATTCCGCCTTCGGTTTTCGGGGTGTGACACAATGATCCTCCATACCACAGTCGGACATCATATTCCTCTTCGCGAAGTTGGCACCACAATTACGTCTGATCAACAAAATTATTTTGCAATCTTCACTCTACGAAGACTTTTTACGACTTGTCACTCTTGATCTTTGGTTGATGAACCATGTGTCTTGAGGAAGTGGACTTTATTTATTTATGACCACTTCAAGAGTCCTTGCGCCGTGGTTTGGGTACATCAGTATTTCTCAGCCGAGTAAGGATTTTTCACGCAGTGTTCTTATTTATAACTAAGGTACTTGTTCGAGCAGTTTTCAGCAACATAATCAACCACTACTTATGAACAGAGATTATTTGTTTTACTCTCATTCTCATGTTTTTTTTAAGATCCGTCATACATATAGGGAGAGCATGCGAAGCTCTTGGTATCTGACACTCTCCATCCTGATTGCTTGATTTATTTATTTACGACATCCTGACATTGGTTATCAAAAATAAGGAGAAAATATTATTAGCCTCCGAATTATTGGTTATGTTTTATAGAGTGTGGATTTTGAAGATATCTGGGAAAAAGAAATTATTTAGCAGTTTGAGGTGCTAATTGATCTTAGCTTATCATCTACTTGTATAGTCAAACTGACACCATGATGATAGTTCTAATTGAAGTTTGAAGTCCGATCCTTGGATGGATCAATGCATCTTCTATTCCTTGATCCAAACTTGTTTATTATTCTAACTCTATCACATGATGTTTTCATGTTTTTAGCAGGTTAATCGTTTGAAGAAGTTAGGTATATTATGATTCGAGTACTAAAGATGTTTTAGACTTTTGAAGCTGAAGTATCACTTGAATACGGGACATTCAGTTCAAGAGTTATTGGTACACTTTTGAAGTTGATCAACTTGGCTTACTAATCACATCTGTAGATTGGAATCTCACTCTTCAACACTGAATATGATGGACTTTGTTGCTTAGAAGACTTTGACTATAGAGATTTCAACGCCGAGTTTCTGACATCACAGACACTTCAGAGTTTCAGAGACATTTCAGCATTTGGTTCTCATTATGTATCATTTTATTACCACACTTGCTAGTTGGTTACTTTGTATTTTAGGCTTTTATCATTGTATTTGTATCCCTCATCATTTGAAAGTATTTAGGGAGAGATTATTGGAGCATGGGAATGCTCTACAAATTATGAGTGATAAGTTAGGTTATTTTATTACCCTTTATTGTTTGTAAGGTACATATCTCTATAAATAGAGAGAGAATAATTAATTTATTTCTGGTGCACCAAATATGTATTCTTTTGTTTAGTTAGAGAGAAAACTCTCGGTTAGGATCTCTCCAACGAGGTGTTCTTCGTTCTTCAAATTGTAACCACTCTTTCTAGTAATATCATTTGATTACTCATCTTATGTTCTTCATTTATATTTTGTTATCATCAAATATCAAGATCCTTTTATTCCGCAACTAGTCGATCGTACAAATGGGTTCCTACACTTTTGTATGGCAATCTTTTTGATGCGTCCTCCAGAGGTGGTTGATTTTTTCTCATCCAAGGTTGTATCATCCGAGATTGGGGTAAGTTGTGTTGGAAAAAAACAACCAAGATCTCAATATAATGTTTGAGATATGGAGAGTCAGATGGAATAGTGGCCAGCATGAGTTCTGGAAATCGTGTAACAGGTCTGAAAGCAATTTGACTAGACAACCTATAAAATTTGATAGTCTTGAAAGAACAATACACCTCTCGGATGTCTGAATTGAGTGGAATGTATTCAAGTCCCTCGGAGTAGTGTTGATGTAGTGTCAGAGCCCATAATCTCGGACTTGGGATCTATTTTGGTTTTCTCTTGATAACAAATTTCTTTAAGTCTTTCCACATCACCTCTGGTAGATCAATGTTGTTTGCTTTTCCGGTGAAGATGTTGTATAATACGTATAGATAATCATTGCTCATGGTGGCTATACTACCATGTTTTCTAGATAGACATCTAAGAATGAGTTGCATCAAGATAGTCCATAGGCCAGGAACGACTGATTTCATGAACTCCTTTTCCTTGAACTCGCTATTGTAGCCGATTTGGTTCAAGAACGATTGGAATTCTTCAGATGATAGGTCCTACACTTAAAAACCTTTAGGGTTTTCTGAAATTTCGACTGCTTTGAGAAAAGTGGCCTTGTGAATTGGTATAATTCTGTTTTATGTTATCTTAACTTTAAGAACACCATTTTCGTTCTTCACTCTTTCAAAGGGTTTGTGAAGAAGTCTGAGAGGAAAATTATGGTTAGAGATTTTGGTGAGAGGAACAACAATGGGATTGCAGGAGATAAACTCGACCATGATTCTTATAGATTCATCATAATCCATGGGGTTGAGTGAAAGCACTAGGTTGTTTCTCTAAGAATGATCTCAATGAAGGAAGATGAACCAGACCCTTTCGATGATTTTTTTTGCCATTTTTGAATATTTAGATGCCATTTTAGAAGGTTTGGACGCCATTATTAGTGATTTGGAAAAGATTTTAGGAATAGAGTATGGAAGAAACTGATCTAAGAAGATAGCCAAAGTGAAAAGTGGCAACAATTAGGATTCGAAATCCTTATATAGGTTGGAAGTTTCAGGTTGGGTCGGAGATTGGAATGATGACACCCGAAAATCGAAACAGGTTGCACTTAATGCACAGTCCAAAAAGGCTTCCTATGTGACAGTTGAGAACAAAATAATAGGATGTTTGTTTGTTCAAAAAGGGAAACTGTCGATTCCGTTGAGAAAAAACTGAGTACCTTATTGAGACATGGGCCAAAGTGTGCTTATTGAGAATTAAGAAGATCGTCATAAAAAAAATTACCACTAAGGTATCCATAAAAAGTGTTAATGAATAAAACTTTAATAATGACATTAAAATTCATTTATTGATAAAAATCTCAGAATAATTAGATTTTGAGATGGAATGTCATAAGATACTGTGACAACCCAAAAATTTCTTTTCTGTACAACCACTCACTTCAACTAAAGTCAAAATTGTGCCTGCTGACTTTCAAGCTTTTTGGGATAAGTTTGAGCGTTTTGAAGTTAGTGCTTTAGAAGATATCAGGAGAGAGGATACCCTAGGGTTTATTATGTAGCAATAAGTGCCCAAAACTTCAAGAGTGTGGAGTTTACTATCCAAAATGGTAATGGGACCGTAAACCGTAAAGACTATATAAGTAAGACTTAGCCATTTTGGTTCATTTTTCCATTTCCAACTAGAGAAAACCCGATTTCTCTACGAAGGATCTTCAACCGTTCACCCCCAATTGTAAGTACTTCAACCCTAGAGTGTATTAAAGTGTATTTCATGCCTTTATACCATGGAAATCGTCCAAATATCCCAAGGAAAAGGTGGTGGATTAGTGTCTACGTCCATAACTATATTGGTATGTACTTGACCCGATTGTGCATGGTCCTTTTGGGTTGCCTTCACCAAAGCAACTTGATAGGATGAATTATGGAGAGAAAGGATTAAATATGATTTATTAATATATTATGAGAATAATATATTAAAGGAGAAATCATATTGTTTAATTAATATTAGTCAAGAATTAATAAGAATTAAGTTTGTGGCTAAAAGAGATTAATTAAACTTAAGGGACTGGAATTGTAATGATAAGATAATTGCAATTGGGCTATGGAGTACCTTATATTATAAGGTTGGACAAATTCTATGGGAAGATCCATTAGAAATCGTCCAAGACTAGTTAAGGAAGGAGTCCATGGGTTGCTTAGGGCTTAAGCATCCAAATTAGGGTTTCCTTGTTAGATAACCCTAATAGCCTCACTATTTAAAGAACCCTTATGCCTCAAAAATGGGGTGAACTAATTGGTTAGGGTTTCCACACGTTTTGGGCAGCCTCCTTCTTTTCTCCTCTTCATCCTCTTGCTCTTGGTGTTTGTGAACCATTAGAGGAGTGACATTTGTGACTCTAAGCTTTCTAAAGTCATTACAAAGAGGAATTGTGATTTTTATTGCTACATAACAATCAAGGTAATATCTTAAACCCATTATTATGTTAATATCGATTATCATATGCTAGAATTAGGGTTTATAGTCTTGGATGAATTGCATGTACAATAGAGAAACCTAGATCCAAGCATTAGGGTTTGTATGAGCACATAGGATGTTCTTATGACCAAAACCCAACAGTGGTATCAGAGCCTTGATTGGTTTCTATTGTATTGATGCCTTATATGTTTGTTCAAACTGCAAAATCGAATTCTGGCCTTCTGTTCGAACTGACTCGGCGAGTCACTACTTGGACTCGGCGAGTCTGCCCTACTCGGTGAGTTCCAATGTGTGACTTGGCGAGTCAGAGCGTCAGATAGAGGGAATATCAGGATTTCTTGCTGTTTTGCTGAAGGATTAATACGAAAAACATATTTTTATGATAAAATCCGATAATTATTATATTTGGGTGATTATCCTTCATAAAACAAAAGATAATTTCAAATCTTTGGAATAATACTTTCCTTATATGATAAATATGGATTATTTAATTTATTTGGTAATTATCTTATGAGATTAGGTCAAATATAGATAATGAGGAAATTAATTGTTTAATTTATATTATTTGTTATTTGAACCTTGTGTTATGAAGAAGTTTCAATTATGCCCATGTAAGTTTTATAGTTTAAATTAGAACTTAACAGTTTTGGTTTTGAAATTTAAATAGTTAAAACCCTAATGTTTTGAAATGTTTCAAAACTTGCCCTTAAGTTTTTGGAATTTAAAAGTTGATTAAAAGTTTAATTTAGAAATGTTAAATTCTAAAACCCTAGTATTGTTTTGAAAAGTTCAAATCACACCCTTATGACTTTATTAATTAATTAAAGTGTATAATTAAAGGAGGTTTAATAAATCCATAAAGTTTTGGTTTGCAATTTAATTGAATTAAAAGTATAATTGTTAAATTTGACCACATAGTATTTTAAAAGTGTAAAATACACCCTATATTATATATAACATTAAAAGGCTAACATTATATATATGTATAAGTAAAGGTCAGTCTTACCGTTAGTAGGCCTCATTCACGAAGCTGGTCTATAAGGGGTGTTTAAGGAAATTGCTTATAGAATGGCGATTGAATGGGTATCCACTCTTATCCACCGCACTCTTTACTAGTGGAGGGTCGTTAGCCGAACGGGTAGGATAGGACAATACCTTCCATTATAAGTATAATGAAGTATAAAAGTAACTAAATGTTTTTACAAATTCCCAATATTAGTTACTTTAGGCAAAAGTGAATTGATGCAATTCCATGAAATTACGCTTTGTGCCCTTGCAAAGACGTTAGTGGAGCGTGTGTGGTTTACCGGCACACTAAATGGTTCTAAGCAAAGGTAGCAAAGGGTGACTCAATGTTTTTCATAGTTCGGTGGAGCGTGTGTGGTTTACCAGCACAATGAATAGGTGACCGTAACATGTGAGGGCACCATGTAGATTTGCATGGTTATTCACACCCGCTTTGTGATCCTCGGCATCCCAGTCACAAACTAGAGGGGCATATCGAGATTTAAACATGCCATTGAAAAGTTCAATGAATCTCAAAGGATCTAGGAGTTTTCATAGATTTAAAACTTAATTTTATTTATTTATTTTTTTTGTTTTTCATGGTGGAAGTTGGTAAATCGTCATTTACCTACCTTCAAATATTCTGCAACTAGATTACGACATCCCTTTTCTAGGTTATAGCGTATTGTGTTGGGTCCTAGCCTTAATATCTCATTTGGGTGATATATTAAGGACTCAATCTATCAACTAAATTGAATTTATTTTTTCTCCTGTTTTGTAGATGTCAAAGTTCGACAACTATGGTTATCCCAAATCCCGTGAAACAAGCATTCCACATGAAGATGATATTCCACGATTCGATCGAGGAACAAGAAATCATGCTTCACTTCCTCCTCCTCCTCCCATTGTTCTCCCTAACCCACAAGTTCGAAGGCTTGAAAAGTTCAAGCTCACTCAAGCCCTTTTGGCAAGTAAACATGGGAAACCTATGTGTGTACACATCTTAGAGATGAAGTCACACATTGAAAGGTTAAGGATGTTGGGTGTCGAGATTTCAGGTAAGTTGGCTGTTGACTGGGTTCTTCAGTCGCTTCTTGAATGATATAGTGAGTTCGCAAGAGAGTACTATATGATAGATCATGACGTGACCCTTATTGATTTGACCTATTTTCTTATAGCTGCTAAATCAGAAATGATTTGGCGAGCTGGTCGAGCAAATTTGTCTGGTAAATCAAACACCCAAAATTCAATGGATATTGAAAACGGTGACATTGGAGATCCATAAAAGATAGATTATGAGATAGTTCCATGTGCCATTCCAAAGGAATCCATTTTCTTTTGTTGCCAAGAGAAGGGGCATTGGAGACGAAGCTGCCCTATTTACCTAACAGATTTAAGAGATGGGAGAGTCGAAACGTATGGCTCTGATTTAGGTAAAATCCATTAACTAACTCTTTTAAGTTCCTATTCTAGATTCTTAATACACGACGTGATAAGATTACATTTGATGTTTTGTAGAATCGAAGAAAAGAGAGGAAGCTTAAGGGAAGAAGTGAGCGGAATCTAATCGTGAAAAAATGGATTTTGATCGCATTACTTGAAGATTAGATTCTTGAGCTACTACTTAGAGTTAGAATAAGAGTGCTAAGAAATATGTATTAGCAAAGCTTTTCAATGAATTGCATTGTAAGGACAAATTTTTCCACAATAAAATAAAATTTTGATTTTATATTATTTATTTATCCTTGCAATGACGTGTATGAGAAAAATGGTGTTTTGAATGTTTCTATTATTAGCAATAATGGATTTGATTCTTATTTATGTGGAAATGTCGAGAATTTACAAAATAGGGAGAGTTTATCATCACCCAAGTTTCAATTGGACAGAAACTTGGAATCATGCAATTTAGTTGCATGATGAATGAGAAAATTCATATTTTGAAATTAGACTAATTCGTTGACAAAGTGTCAAGTGAAGGACTAGGAGATCGAGTACACAAAGTTGTGCGTTGATCAAGTCCATCACAAGAGTAACAAAGATATTCATCATGATTTACTAAAGCTTTAGTAAGCATGATTATACTTATAAGATTAAGTGTAATTCGGAATTGATTGGAAAATGTTTAAATCAATAGCAGAACGAATAAAAAGAATCAAGTAGGTAGAAAGATAAAAGTTTCTCTATTCTAAGAAGAAGAAAGAGTACCTTTTATTATGTTTTATGATAGGTCTGAATGATTAAGAACCATATCTCAATTGATCCTCTAAGTGAGTCTTAGTGCAATTGTATGTCTAAGAAGAGGAATCAAGAATTGAAGAAATGGTTAAATCAAGAAGTCAATCATACTTCGCTCCAGAAACAAGTCTTAAGAGTTAAGATTGTGATATTGAGTGACAAGTCTAACATTCATAAAGTGTGGAATTGAAAAAGTTTTATTCTCACACATTTGAAATTAAAAGTTGTGATGTCTTGGATAAGACAAAGATTAACTAGGACCAAATTTTGTGAAGTGTTTTGTCTTAAGCTACACTAACTCTTGAATATTTGTTTGTCAAGAAATATTTATTGAAAAGAGAATCTTATATGTCAAGGAGTCAGTGGGAGTCTTAATGGTCTTGAAAAGCTTCAAGAACAAATCAAAATAAACCTTATCGAACATCACTAGCACAGGACTTGAGGTTTACAACCTATCGTGTTGACATTATCTTGTTTCTGTGCCATTCCAATTGTGTTAATTATGCATGTAAGTTCTATGAGTTCTCATTAGAACGCCTAAAAGGCAAGTACCTTAATCAATGAAAAGTACATTGATAGGAAAGGGTGAGCTGCTTGACTACTTGGAAGACATGGTGGGCAGCCGTGTTACCATAAAGAGAAAGATCGAGATTAAGAAATTTAGGTCCATAAGAGTTTGGATGTGTCACAAACTTTGGTTTTGAAAAATTCGCATGGATAAGAATACACACACCGTTAAAATCTAAGTGTCATAAGATTTCCTCCTTCATGAAGATGGATGTGAGGAAATGCTTTCACTAAGAGAGATTTTAAGAAGATAGTGTCACACCCCAAAACCGGAACGACGTAAACGTTCTCGGGTGGATGACGTCATGTCAAGTATCACAACATGTGCATTATAGTAATCAAAGTACAACAAAACATTGCATTAATAGTAATAGTTTTACATTGTTTACATTGCAATACATCAAGTAATACAGATAATGATATAAAAGCCTCTTGGTACTAAATTGTCTTCATCTAAAGCTTCGGGGAAGTACCTGTCTAATGTTGACCCGAGAATACAAGTTATTTGAAAAGCGAGTATCAGCATTTTTACAAATGCTGGTGAGTTCATAAGTATTAAGTGTCATTTTATACAAAACCTTATATAAGTAGTAGTTTTCAAGTATACAGTGAAATAGAGTCGTTTCTAGAAAATCCTATATTTTCTAATTAAAAAGCTGTCTTCTACCAAGAATGGTCAGAGTTATGTGGTAAAAAGTAGTTTTCCCTTAATCGCTATCATTATCATAATATAGAATTTGATTATTAAAGAAGGCAAGAGAAATCAGGGAAAAGACATATGCCTCAGCAGTGAAGACTGCTGACTAAGGCAAAAGGAGTCATAGACTCTAGGAGAGCATCGAGCAAACGACACGCCTGGTTTAGTCTAATCAAAGGGAGACACAGACCCCAGACGGTACCAAATGAAAGGTACAAATAGCAAGGTCTACAAATAGAGAATACAGACCCCAGACAGTATCAAATGAAAGATACAACTAGTAAGGTCTAAAACAGAGAATATAGACCCCAGACGGTATCAAATGAAAGATACGGCTAGTAAGGTCCAATACAGTGAACACAATGTATACAGTGAAATACTGTGTATAAAACCCGTTACCTTAAAGCCATGAATTATAAGGTAACCCCGACATACTCGTAACCATACTGATCGACACTAGAGAATCTTGACGCCCTGCAAGCATCGGTATAATTATGACATTTGTCACCGTTTTGGCATGGTCGGCCATGGACTGTAGCTAGCAGTCTGGGTGCGGGGGTATCAATCCCGTATAGATCTATACACACAATGTCCGCTCTCCCTACAAGAGACTCTGGTTACTATCTTGACAATGGAGAAGGCCGTGTACTGAAGCCGTATCTCGTGTAGTGTAATTTAGTGTAAAATACTGAATGAGTGATAGAGACTCTCAACTGGACTGATTAGTGTAATTTAGTGTAAAAATACTGAACGAGTGATAGAGAGTCTCAACTGGTTGATTAGTGTAACCCTATATGTCTATGCCTGTATACATAATATATAACTAATGATCAAACGACCTTCAGACGGACATCCGATCCCACCAGACCACATCTCAACGAAGAAAAGGAAATAGGGCGAACAAGCCTTCCTAATTCCTTCAACCATTATTTACATGCATCTATACAAGCATAGGCATACATCTAACTATCCGAAGTGCTTAACGAAGTAGGAGTGTTTAACGAGTGAGTAAGAGCGTCTAATGAGTGAGGGAGCATCTAACAAGTATGAGCGTGTAATGAGTGAGTAGGAGCGTCTAACAAGCATAAGTGTATAACGAGTGAGTAGGAGCATCTAACAAGTATAAGTGTGTAATGAGTGAGTAAGAGCGTCTAACAAGCATAAGTGTATAACGAGTGAGTAGGAGCGTCTAACAAGTATAAGCGTATGACGAGTGAGTAGGAGCGTCTAACTGTTGGATAAGGTGTCTAAGTCCATAACTATTTCTGGTATGTACTTGACCCGACCCGGCATGGTCCATTTGGGTTGCATGGCATCATGCAATTGGATAGACTAAATGAGAGAAATAACACTTGGAGATTATTAATATATTATAAGTTCTAATATATTAATAATATTATTTGATTAGTTTAATCAAGAATTAATTTAGAATTAATTATGTGATCAAAAGATAACTAATTAAATATATGGGTTGATCATCCATATCTTGTATAGTGGGCTAAAAGGCTCCATGGACTATCAAGTTGGGTTCCACCCATAGGATGCTCCATGGGAGTTACAAACCCATGGGTCATGGAAATGAAGAGTCATGACACATTAGGGTTTAACCCTAGATGTGTCAACACTATATAAGTAACATGTTCTCCACCTAAAATCGGCTACACTAAGAAACAAGAGGGCTTGGCCGATTTTTGAGAAGTGTGTGTTCTCTCATAAGTTCTTCCAAGAGCATTTGGTGTTGTGTGAAGCATTTGAGGCATCACACTTGGGGTGCTAGGCTCACAAGGTTTCAAGGAACACAAACAATAACAAGGTAAGTTATTCTATCTATACTTTAAGTTAAAATTGTTCCCCATGTATGCTAGATAGGAATATAACCTTGGAATTCAACTTTGCATGATAATTAGACAAACATAGATCCAAGGTTATTAGGGTTGCATGTACACTTAGGAAGTGTTAGAATGCTCAAAACCCATCAGTGGTATCAGAGCCTAGGCTTGTTTGCTCTTATTTGTGCTTAAAAGTTGAAAAAAAATCGAAAATCTTGCTGTCTGCGAATGGACTCGTCGAGTCTATAGGGGGGACTCGTCGAGTTCATGAGTATCTTCAACCAACTCGGCGAGTGAGTTCATGCACTCGGCGAGTAGGGTCGACTGATTGCAGAATTTCGATTTAGTTGCTGGAAATGGATTAGAAACATTACCCTAAACTGTTTTGGTAATTGAAAACTTGTTTTTGGTGGTGTAATGTCTTTGCTAATTCATTTACAACAACTAGTTATCAAAATTACAAAGTTTTAAATGTAATTTTTTGATTGTGTTCATATTCATGTTCTTGTTCTTATGATGTTTTAGATGATCATAGGAATTATTTGTAACCTATGTGGTAGATTAATTCTTGATCATAATGTGTTTTAATGGAGTCCATAACTTGTCCTCAAGTTATGGAAAACCAAGAGTCACACTTGAATTAAAACCATTAAAAACACAAGAGTTAGAAAAATGAAGAGTCTTCATTTTATTACTCTATTAAACTCATAAGTTACAAGAAATGAAAAGTTTTGAAAGTTACAAAACTTGCCCTCATGTTTTGGAACAAGTAAAGTTAAGTTAAAACTTTAAGTTCCAACCCCTAGAATTTTAAAAGTTAAAATTCAACCCTTATACTTATATTATGATGATTCAATAATTATATATATATATATATATATATATATGTATAAGAAAAAAGTCGTCTTACCGCTAGTACGCCTCATTCACGAAGCCGGTCTATAAGGTGGGTATAAGGTTGTTGCCTATAAAATGGTGACTTAATGGGTGTTTACTCTCACCCACCGCTTGCTTGACTGGTGGAGGGTCGTTAGTCGAACGGGTAAGACAAGGACTTATAAATTCTCATTCAAAGTATGATGAATATAATAAAGTAACTAAATGTTTTATTAAATTCCCAATCTTAGTTACTTTAGGAAAATGTGAATAAGGTGCTAATCCATGAAATTACACTTTACACTTTGTCTAAGTCGTTGGTGGAGCGTGTGTGGTTAACCGGCACACTAACTTGGACTTAACAAGGTAGGTAAAGGGTGACTTAAGGTTTATTATAGTATCGGTGGAGCGTGTGTGGTTTACCGGCACATCAATTGAGTGATAAACTTTAAGGGTACCAAGTGATTTGCATGGTTACTTCACACCTCATTTTGTGATCCTCGGTATCCCAGTCACAAAACTTGGAGGGCACTCTCGAGATTGAAACATGCCTTTGAAAAGTTCATTGAATCTCAAAGAATCTAGGAATTTCTAAAAACCAATAAAACCTAATATCTAATATTTCGGTTTTCATGGTGGAAATTGGTGAATCGTCATTCACCTACCTTTCAAATATGGTATAGCTTAGATTACGGCATACCTCTTCTAAGTTATATTATATTGTGATTGGATCCTAGCCTTAATATTACATTTGGGTGTTTTATTAAGGACTCTCTCTTAAATCTAAACTAAACTTGTTCTTCTCTTTTAGATGTCTTCAAATAATGCTTCTGGCTCGAATCCTAATGGCTCCTTTACTCTTATGAGTTTGTGTGGGAAAGTCACCTTTGATGGATCCAACTTCAATAAATGGATCAGAAACATCAGGATGATTACCCGCTACGAGGACAAAGAATATGTCCTTGACAAGGAGCTTAAGGAAATTGATGAGTCCACTGCAACTCCCAAGGAGATCGCTGACTTTCATACTCATGAAAGAGATGCAACCAAGGTGGCTTGCATCATGTTGGCCACAATGACAGCTGAACTCCAAAAGTCTTATGAGGATTTCTACCCTTATGAAATGCACCAAGATTTGATGGAAAGATACCATCAAAGTGCACGACAAGAGAGGTACGAAGTCATCTGCTCCATGATAACAACCATGATGAAGGACGGAGATTCCGTCACGAGCCACATGCAGAAAATGCAAAGGTATGTGGATCGTTTGCTGAAGCTTAATGTGAACTTCCCTGAGGAGCTTGCAATAGATATCATTTTGCACTCCTTACCATCGTGCTATGATCAATTCCGCATGACATATCACATGAACAAGGAAGAGGTCACCCTCAGCAAACTTCAGGGACTTCTCAAGACCGCAGAAACAGGTCTTAAGGGGAAGTCGGTTGCTATCACTCCTACTCCAAACCCAACTCCGGTCTTGGCAATCGGGCAAAGTCGAGGGAGGAAGAGAAAGAGATCTTCGAAGGGTAACAAGGCTCGGACCCTTGATGGCTCTTCTTCAAGTGGAACCAAGAAAGGTTTCATTACTCCTTCTTCTGACCCAAAAGAGGCTGAATGCTTCTATTGCCATGAAGAAGCTCATTGGAAGCGGAACTGCCCAAAGTACCAGCAGGATGTGAAGGATGGGAAAGTCAAACCCAACCATGCAGGTATTTACACTATCATTTCTAATAACTCACCCCATTCGAAATCTTGGGTCCTTGATACCGGTTGTGGTATTCATATTTGCTGTGACTTGCAGGGACTAGGAAGAAGTGAGAATGTGGAGCAAGGAAGCATAAACTTAATCATGGGGAATAGGAAAGTTACACCTGTCACCAAGATTGGAGTTTATACTTTATCGCTAAGTAGTGGGTTAAATTTAGATTTGAATAAATGTTGTTATTCGCCAGAAATGGCAAGAAATATTATTTCCTTTCATGCATTGTACAAACAAGGTTTCACCTTTTCGTTTGATAATGAAGTTGGTTCGATTAATGCTTTCTTTAATAATGTTCTTTATTTTAAAGCATTACCTTGTGATGGTGTGTATGAAGCTGTATCTGTTGTAGATAACTTAGGAAATAATGTTTTGTGTATTGATTCTACTAATAATAATAACTTGGATAAAGCATCATTATGGCATTGTCGTCTTGGACATATAAGCAAGAAACGCATAGGCCAACTCCAAAAGGATGGAGTCTTGGAGTCGTTTGACCTAAAGTCAAATGATAGTTGCGAATCATGCTTACTTGGAAAAATAACAAAGTCACCCTTCACAGGCTCGTGTGAAAGGGGTGAAGGTTTGTTAGACCTTATACACACGGATGTGTGTGGGCCATTCAAACATGCCACAAGGGATGCTAATCGTTATTATTTGACTTTTACTGATGATTACAGTAGATATGGATATGTCTACTTAATCAAGCATAAGTCAGAGACTTTCGAGAAGTTTAAGGAATTTAAACAGGAAGTCGAGAATCAATTGGGCAGGAACATTAAGATGCTTCGATCCGATCGGGGTGGTGAGTATCTTAGTTCAGAGTTCCTCGATTATCTAAAGGAATGTGGGATTGTCTCACAATTGACACCTCCCAGGACACCACAGTTGAATGGTGTGGCTGAGAGGCGTAATCGAACCTTGTTGGACATGGTTCGTTCCATGATGAGTCGAGCTTCGCTACCAATCTCATTCTGGGGGTATGCCTTAGAGACTGCCGCCCATATTCTTAATCTAGTCCCTACAAAGAAAGTTGCCAAAACTCCTCACGAGATGTGGACTGGTAAAGTACCTAAACTAGACCACATCAAGATTTGGGGTTGCGAGGCTTTCGTGAGACGCGAGACTCATGATAAGCTCGAACCCCGAAGCGAGAGGTGTATTTTCATCGGCTACCCACAGCAATCCTTTGGTTACCTCTTCTACAGACCTAGTGACAATGTGGTCTTTGTAGCAAGAAGAGGAGTCTTTCGAGAAAGAGAGTTTATAAGCCAAGGAGACAGTGGGAGGCAAGTTGATCTTGAAGAAATTCAAGAGTCAAGTGGTGAAGGAACTTCAAACTCTAGCCCTCAACTTGAGGAGGAAACTCCTATTGAGCCAATTGACGAATCTGTACCTCTGAGGCGTTCCACGAGAGTTAGGAGTGCCTGAGCATTACTTTGGATTCCATATTACTGCAGAAGGTGAGACACTTATTAGTGACGGTACACTAGTAAGTCAAGATGACCCTAACAGCTACGAGGAAGCCATGGCAGGCCTCGAGTCTGCTAAATGGAAAGAAGCTATGGATAGCGAGATACAATCCATGTATGACAATCAAGTTTGGAACTTGGTTGAGAATGTACCAGGTCGAAAGACTATAGGGTGCAAATGGGTCTTCAAGAAGAAGACCGACATGGATGGTAAAGTACCCACTTATAAGGCTAGACTGGTTGCAAAGGGCTTCTCTCAAATTCCTGGAGTGGATTATGATGAGACCTTTTCTCCGGTAGCCAAGATTAAGTCTATTCGGGTTCTGTTAGCCATAGCTGCATTTCATGACTATGAAATTTGGCAAATGGATGTCAAAACCGCTTTCCTTAATGGAAAGTTGGCTGAAGATGTTTACATGAGTCAGCCATAGGGTTTTGTCAGCAACGAGTACCCCAATAGAGTGTGTAAGCTTGAGAAATCCATTTATGGGTTAAAGCAAGCACCTCGCAGATGGAATCTTTGCTTTGATGAAAAGGTCAAGGAATTTGGCTTTTCTAGGAGTGAAGATGAATCTTGTGTGTATGTCAAGGCTAGTGGGAGTATAGTTAGCTTCTTGGTATTGTATGTGGATGACATACTACTCATAGGAAACGACATTCCAACCCTGCAGGAAGTAAAATCCTGGCTTGGAAAGTGTTTCGCTATGAAGGACCTTGGTGAAGCTGCCTATATTTTAGGGATAAGGATCTTGAGAGATCGAAGTAAAAGACTAATTGGACTTAGTCAAAGTACCTACTTGGAGAAGGCGCTGAAGAGATTCATAATGCAAAACTCCAAGAAAGGAGAGTTGCCCATCCAGAGTAACGCCAAACTGAGTAAGACACAAAGCCCTAACACTGAGGCTGAGATAGCACAAATGAGTCGAGTACCTTTTGCTTCGGCTGTAGGATCGATCATGTATGCTATGACGTGTACTCGACCTGATGTAGCTTTTGCCCTGAGCATGGTTAGCAGGTTTCAGGGGAACCCTGGCAAGGCACACTGGACTGCGGTAAAGAATATTCTCAAGTACCTACGAAGGACTAAGGACTGGGTCCTTACCCTCGGTGGGAGTGATGACTTGAGAGTTGTAGGGTATAGTGATGCTAGCTTCCAGACTGATAGGGATAACTTCCGCTCTCAGTCGGGCTGGGTCTTTACCCTAAATGGAGGAGCAATTTCTTGGAAGAGTTCCAAGCAAGAGACAGTGGCAGATTCTACTTGTGAATCAGAGTATATTGCAGCTAGCGAGGCGGCAAAGGAGGCATTATGGCTGAGGAACTTCATTGGAGACCTTGGAGTTGTACCAGCTATTAAAGATGTAACACCCGCAGATCCGGGCTAGTCAATTTAAAGGCAATAGGGGTCAAAAACAACTTTTCGACAGAAAGATTATTTAGAATAAATCATCTTAACCAAGTTTTAGAATATGTCACAAGGTTTCCGTACATATAAAGAACGCCGAAATCCGAGTTATAACGAAGAAGTTATGACCCGTCGAAGTTTTGCGTCGGAACCGGCACGGCGCCGGGAAGCGTAAATAGTAAATTTATGATAGAGAGAGATTTAGCCTTAGCGCTCTAAACGAAATTCGTAGAATATGTTAAACTAAGAACATCGATAAAAAGAACGCCCAAATCTAACTTCGTATGAAGAAGTTATGATTTTTCGAAGTTTCGGATTAGCGGTGTACAACCCGAAATTCGAATTTTAGATCGATTGATTTTTAGTCGACACAACCTAAACAAGAATCGAAGATCTCGTTATTAGTAGCGTAACAATAAAAAGACAGACGAAAATGGACATCGGATAAAGAAGTTATGAGATTTTAACGGACCAATCCTGTCTCGGCCTGTTAAAAATATAACTTTAAAAATAAAGTCAAAATTAGCCGACGGAGTCTGAACGAAAGTTGTAGAGTACGTCTCCACCTACGCATGGATATAAAGAACGTCAAAAACGGAGTTCGTATGAACGAATTACAAATTATAATAGCATATTTACATATTAAAATAAAGTATAAATCATGTATACGTACACATATATATACATATGTATATATCATTAGAAAGGTATCGACGATGCGGTCATTATAAGATTAATGTTGAGTGCTTTCGACATTAGTTTAGTACACATATCATTAAATCCATTTAAAATAGTATTATAGAGGGGTGTTTAGTTGTTTATATAACTAAAAGGTCATTAAGTAATTATGGAGGGTAGTTTTTGAAAATTCAATTACTATAAATAAGAGCCTTGGGCTCTCATATTTCTTGCACCATTCTCTTGATTCAAGAGTCTTTCTCTCCTTATCCCCCGAGCATTTCGGTCCCTCGTGATTCGACTTCTCTTTCTTTAGTTTTAGTATAGTAAGGTGAGCGCTGAAGCGCTGCACAAATCTTTCTTAGAAAGATTCAGCGACGAAGTTCTGCCCCTGCAGAGCCCAACTCCTAGCTAAAATCCCCTTGAAAGTAAGTTATGCTTACCCTATTTTAAATATACTTTATATTTAAAATTAGTATTGTTATTATAAATTTATAATAAATATTTGAGCTATTATTATGACTTATATAAGTGTCGTTATAATATATTTTTAACTACTCACGGTACGGGGAATCTGGTTTAAAGGGTCGCATAGGTTTGTTGGATTTCAGAAGTGCTATACGCCAAAATGGTCCTGCCCTCCGATGTTTTATGTTTGGCCCCTGTCTGTACATAGTAGTTGGAAAGTATTGTTTAAACGCTTATATAATAATAATAATAAGACTAATAAATAGTGACGGTAATATTAGATTAAAATCTAGTGGTGATAATATTAGGTTTCGAAGCGCTGTCCGAGTACCGAGTCACCACCTTCTCAGGTGAGTGCATAGTCCCTTTCATCTTACACATAGATATGAAGTATTTTATATAAACTACGTGCTATGTGTGCATATTATCTGAATACTTGCTGTCTATGCTTGATGAACGTTTTATACATGTTTTAAAGAATTTAAGCTGTATACGTATTTTATATATACGAATATGTTGGGTATGAGATGGGTAGATGAATGATGAGAGATAGAAGATGATACATTAGCAGCTATAGACTTAGTGCCTATGCGACAAACACCGGTAGCTATGGACTTAGTACCTGTTAAACGTTGGTAGCTATGAATTTAGTACCTATTGGGAATTGGTAGCTATGGACTTAGTACCCGTTGAACATTGGTAGCTATGGACTTAGTACCTATTAGATAAAGACTGGTAGCTATGGATTTAGTACCTGATGAATAGACCATAGCAGCTATGGAATTAGTGTTTTATGAACGAAAATTTGCAGCTATGGATTTAGTGTCAGTCCTATAACCCTGGAGGTAAGGGACTTCGGAATAAACGAATGCAGGATAGATGACTCTTAGGTTAAATCCTTAAAGAGTAAAGAATATAATGGGGATGGGTAATTGGGTTGATTGTTTGATTGAACATAGTAATTATATTATTGTGGGTTGAAAACCCTATGTACTCACCAGGTTTCCCAACCTGACCCACTCAGTTTATGTATATCACAGGTGACGAAGTGAAGTGACATTACACTGAGAGATTTAAAAGAGATGTAGATCACTAGTGTAAATCATTGTAAGTTCTGTCTAAGCTTATGTTTCGGTATTAACGATGACATCCCAAACATTTTAAAATGAAATAAATACGTTTCTTTGAAAATGTTTTAATAACGTATTTACCATGTTTTTCTGGGAACAAATTCCGCAACCTTTTTATAAAATGAAGTACTCTGATTTTTATAAAGCATAAACAAAAATCGGTCTTTTCTGGCCGTGATTTTGGGGATGTCACAGTTGGTATCAGAGCATTAGTTTAAGTGAACTAGGAATATGGATTTATTTCTAGACTTAAACTTAGAATGCTAAGTGATGATTGTGAGGAGTGTGTCAAATATATTTAGGTAATGCACCTGAATAGACACAAGCACTAGCTTATTTTAGGAATAATGCCTAAATTGCTTTTATGTGCTAAATGCTTTGCGCATGATATGATTTGTTCGGATCTATGGTCTATTGCCGACCGGATCTGGAAACCTTATGTGTTTAGGATTCTAAGCGTTTAACTACGATATTAGAACTGGCATATAAACGTTTCGGGGTGATAAGGATGATTTAAGACATCAATCCTAAATTAAGATCTAGATTCACCTTATTCGGTGTAGAGATCAAGATGGCAAGAACCCGTAGCGGAAACGTAAATGCGAATGGGAACCGAAACCAACCCCAGTGGTTCAGCAAATACTTGTTGTTGAAGAAGTTGCGCATGAGCCAGTCACCATGGCTGGAGTTCAAGCCATGATTCGGGCTATGTTAGCTGAACAAAGGGAAGTAATGAGACAAATGTTGAACAGGGACGAACCTACCGTACATGTTGAACCGACGGAGCCAGTTCCCGAGCAATCTGAGGAAGGGAACTACAGCCGCCAAGTGAGTCAAGTAGGGACTCAAGGTGAGCAAAGGGATGGCCCAGAAGGGAGAAACAACAAGGATGGGCGGATGTACAAGAATTTCTTGGGTGCGAAACCACCAAGTCTCTCAGGAAGCCCGAAGCCGGTTGAGATTATGGATTGGATCTCTGAGATGGAGATGGTGTTTGAGAGCTGCAGCTGTAACGAGAAACAGAAGACTGTCTTCGCAGTAAGACAGCTGAAAACTGGAGTCTTGAGCTGGTGGAAGCTATTGGCAGATACGATGCCACGAGGAGAAGCCTTAAGGATGTCGTGGGAAGAGTTTTTGGAATACTTGAAAATGCAATACTGCTCGGAGATAGATCTGATAGACCTAAACAACGAGTTTCAGAACCTGAAGAAAGGAAAGATGAGTGTTGATGAGTATGCCACCGCATTCACCGAGAGGATGAAGCTATTCCCCTACTAGGTGCCTACTGAACTCTCCAAGATTGATAGGTTTGCTAATGGGCTGCCCACTGACTTCAGCCCAATGGTCAAAATGACAACTACCTTGAAAGCAGCTGTTAGGGCAGCTAAGAACGTAGAGGCCCAGATAAGAGAAAAGGGTCTAGAAAAAGATAAGGTAGGAGAGAAGCGGAAGTTTGAAGGATCTTCGAGGCCGAACAAGGAAAGCAAATTCTCAAAGCTTGGAGGAGCAAATGGAGGTGAAGCAAGATGGTGTGATAGATGCAAGAAGAAGCATGGTGGAAAGTGCAACGAAGAAGTGACTTGTTACAAGTGTGGGAGGACTGGTCACTATTCCAAAGACTGCACGCATAATGACAAAGTATGCTATGGATGTGGAGGCAAGGGGCACATGTCCAGAGACTGCCCAAGGAAAAATAAAGCAGCAAGACCAGAAACGCCACCAAGGCCAAGGGCATTTCACATGATCCTCGACGAAGCAGAGAACCATGCGAGGAATCAAGAATGAGGACTTCTTACCCGAGGATCGGATTATGCAGTAGTCATAGTTTCGTATGATGTAGCCTAGTAGAGGCATAGTCTAGGGTGAACTTGAACACCTATGTAATCGTTTCAAGAAATGATATAAAACCTTCGTTTTGTTATCTGATGTGTTGAATGATTGTATGAATTGCTGCATGGTGACTTGGGAAACTGCGAGACAATACTTGGGATGAGTATGAGTAGGTGTGAATGGTAGTAGAGGCCTATACTACCGGAAGCACAGGACTCACACTTGGATCGGGGAAAGTCACAAGGTTACCAAGAAGCTAGTAATTGATTTCATTTTTTCAAGTATGTCATTACCATCGTTTCGATAATGACTAAAAAGATTGTTGATTTCCGATCCTAGTGGTCATACCAAATTGAGTCCGACTACGATGAGTATGTTGCGTGGTTCAGGGAACCAAGTTCAATGTAGCGTCTGACTTAAACCAAACAATTGAAATCAAAGCGATCAATAGAAGTATCGCGTTCGTTGTTAAAGAAGTTGGTAGCCAGAAACGCTACATGTTAAAGTGTGATTATATCACATTAGAACATGAAAGAAGGCATAGTCTATTTTAGAATTTAACTCTAAGAGACCTAAGTCTAAATGTGCATCACATGATGATAGGTCATAATTTGAAGTCTAGCCTGAGGTAAAGAGCAGGTGCACGATCGAGTATTGCTTACAGTCAATGAGTCTAAGAGATAGACTTGAAGGAATATAGAAGTTATAATTATTACCTAGGATGAAGAGATGACGTATGGAGTCATTATACGAGCCCTTTTTCGTTGATGATTCCGGGACGTAATCATCCTAAGGGGGAGATAATTGTAACACCCGCAGATCCGGGCTAGTCAATTTAAAGGCAATAGGGGTCAAAAACAACTTTTCGACAAAAAGATTATTTAGAATAAATAATCTTAACCAAGTTGTAGAATATGTCACAAGGTTTCCATACATATAAAGAACGCCGAAATCCGAGTTATAACGAAAAAGTTATGACCCGTCGAAGTTTCGCGTCGGAACCGGCACGGCGTCGGGAAGCGTAAATAGTAAATTTATGATAGAGAGAGATTTAGCCTTAGCGCTCTAAATGAAATTCGTAGAATATGTTAAACTAAGAACATCGATAAAAAGAACGCCCAAATCTGACTTCGTATGAAGAAGTTATGATTTTTCGAAGTTTCGGATTAGCGGTGTACAACCCGAAATTCGAATTTTAGATCGATTGATTTTTAGCCGACACAACCTAAACAAGAATCGAAGATCTCATTAGTAGTAGCGTAACGATAAAAAGACAGACAAAAATGGATATCGGATAAAGAAGTTATGAGATTTTAACGGACCAATCCTGTCCCGGCCTGTTAAAAATATAACTTTAAAAATAAATTCAAAATTAGCCGACGGAGTCTAAACGAAAGTTGTAGAGTACGTCTCCACCTACACGTGGATATAAAGAACGTCAAAAACGGAGTTCGTATGAACGAATTACAAATTATAATAGCATATTTACGTATTAAAATAAAGTATAAATCATGTATACGTACACATATATATACATATGTATATATCATTAGAAAGGTATCGACGATGCGGTCATTATAAGACTAATGTTGAGTGCTTTCGACATTAGTTTAGTATAAATATCATTAAATCCATTTAAAATAGTATTATAGAGGGGTGTTTAGTTGTTTATATAACTAAAAGGTCATTAAGTAATTATGGAGGGTAGTTTTTGAAAATTCAATTACTATAAATAAGAGCCTTGGGATCTCATATTTCTTGCACCATTCTCTTGATTCAAGAGTCTTTCTCTCCTTATCCCCCGAGCATTTCGGTCCCTCGTGATTCGACTTCTCTTTCTTTAGTTTTAGTATAGTAAGGTGAGCACTGAAGCGCTGCACGAATCTTTCTTAGAAAGATTCAGCGACGAAGTTCTGCCCCTGCAGAGCCCAACTCCTAGCTAAAATCCCCTTGAAAGTAAGTTATGCTTACCCTATTTTAAATATACTTTATATTTAAAGTTAGTATTGTTATTATAAATTTATAATAAATATTTGAGCTATTATTATGACTTATATAAGTGTCGTTATAATATATTTTTAACTACTCGCGGTACGGGGAATCTGGTTTAAAGGGTCGCATAGGTTTGTTGGATTTCAGAAGTGCTATACGCCAAAATGGTCCTTCCCTCCGGTGTTTTATGTTTGGCCCCTGTCTGTACATAGTAGTTGGAAAGTATTGTTTAAACGCTTATATAATAATAATAATAAGAGTAATAAATAGTGACGGTAATATTAGATTAAAATCTAGTGGTGATAATATTAGGTTTCGAAGCGCTGTCCGAGTACCGAGTCACCACCTTCTCAGGTGAGTGCATAGTCCCTTTCATCTTACACATAGATATGAAGTATTTTATATAAACTACGTGCTATGTGTGCATATTATCTGAATACTTGCTGTCTATGCTTGATGAACGTTTTATACATGTTTTAAAGAATTTAAGCTGTATACGTATTTTATATATACGAATATGTTGGGTATAAGATGGGTAGATGAATGATGAGAGATAGAAGATGATACATTGGCAGCTATAGACTTAGTGCCTATGGGACAAACACCGGTAGCTATGGACTTAGTACCTGTTAAACGTTGGTAGCTATGGATTTAGTACCTATTGGGAATTGGTAGCTATGGACTTAGTACCTGTTGAACATTGGTAGCTATGGACTTAGTACCTATTAGATAAAGACTGGTAGCTATGGATTTAGTACCTGATGAATAGACCATAGCAGCTATGGAATTAGTGTTTTATGAACGAACATTGGCAGCTATGGATTTAGTGTCAGTCCTATAACCCTGGAGGTAAGGGACTTCGGAATAAACGAATGCAGGATAGATGACTCTTAGGTTAAATCCTTAAAGAGTAAAGAATATAATGGGGATGGGTAATTGGGTTGATTGTTTGATTGAACATAGTAATTATATTATTGTGGGTTGAAAACCCTATGTACTCACCAGGTTTCCCAACCTGACCCACTCAGTATATGTATATCACAGGTGACGAAGTGAAGTGACATTACACTGAGAGATTTAAAAGAGATGTAGATCACTAGTGTAAATCATTGTAAGTTCTGTCTAAGCTTATGTTTCGGTATTAACGATGACATCCCAAACATTTTAAAATGAAATAAATACGTTTCTTTGAAAATGTTTTAATAACGTATTTACCATGTTTTTCTGGGAACAAATTCTGCAACCTTTTTATAAAATGAAGTACTCTGATTTTTATAAAGCATAAACAAAAATCGGTCTTTTCTGGCCGTGATTTTGGGGATGTCACAAAAGAGCCAATGGAAATTTTCTATGATAGTGTAAGTGCTGTTGCCTTAGCCAAGGAACCAAGGGATCACGGGAGATCCAGACACATCGACAGAAAATACCATTTCATCAGACATCGGATCGAAGAAGGACTCCTCGTGGCAAAGAGGGTATCATTAGATGAGAATCCGACAGATCCCCTCACGAAGGGACTAACTCGGGTTAAGCATCTCCAGCATGCTCGGAGCATAGGGCTGAAGGATGATATTAGATTTAGTAGTTAGATAACCTCGAAATTTGTAAAGTGTAATTGACATCTGATGATGAATAAAAGTGTTTTATTTATGAGTAAAGTGTTGCTATCTCTTGTCGATCGTTTACTATATTTCTTTTGCATGTTTTGACTTCCAGAATAATTTTGTTTGGTATAACATATTATTCAAACCTCCACAGTCGGTCATATGTCGGAAGTAGATATGAATCAAGACTGTCATGTATGGTTGTAGAGGTCTTAGACAAGGCTACAACAATCATGAGTGCTCATAAGTTCTGAGCATTGGACTCAACCCACGCTCACTGGAATCACTTCATGGAATTCTATCTCGAGTGATCGTGAGACGGTAATATCATATAAGTCTTTAAACCTAGAGATATGATTTGTTACTTACAAGTTGATTATGCATTGATTGTACGAAAAATGCATTGGTAACTCGATGTTATAAATCGTGCTCTTGTGTGTAAATCAATGAGTAGTAGAACAAACATATGAGTCGAAGTTTATCTGTTCCTTCTTGGATTAGAAGCTGATATCTGGGCCCCTCGATGATTTTGTTTTGACCTATGTACCGGGCCCGGTCAGAACCAAATTGATGTGTTCAATGAAGTTCTTTGTCAAACAAATCGGAAATTGGGAAACAAACTGTTGGACAATAAGTAAGACATTGTTCCATGTATTTGTCCGACTGATATCTAGAACAGAGGATTATATGATCACTTATCTTAAATGGCGTACCATCATCTTCTTAGTTTCGAGAAACCTTGTAAAGAGCTACGATTGTCAATCGGTTCCTGAAGTCATACTTGCAGTAATAGTTATTAGACTTATCCAAGTGGGAGACTGTTGGATAAGGTGTCTAAGTCCATAACTATTTCTGGTATGTACTTGACCCGACCCGGTATGGTCCATTTGGGTTGCATGGCATCATGCAATTGGATAGACTAAATGAGAGAAATAACACTTCGAGATTATTAATATATTATAAGTTCTAATATATTAATAATATTATTTGATTAGTTTGATCAAGAATTAATTTAGAAATAATTATGTGATCAAAAGATAACTAATTAAATATATGGGTTGATCATCCATATCTTGTATAGTGGGCTAAAAGGCTCCATGGACTATCAAGTTGGGTTCCACCCATAGGATGCTCCATGGATGCTCCATGGGAGTTACAAACCCATGGGTCATGGAAATGAAGAGTCATGACACATTATGTCACACCCCCAAACCAGAACGGCGGAAACGTTCGGGGGCGGAGGACGTCATGTTCAATATCATAACAGTTCAGAGAAAGGAAAGTACACACCACCATATATAATAAGTTTGCAAGATGTTTACATAGTTGTTTTCATTACATG